>NW_022196905.1:28826233-28900503 GCF_008632895.1 Mastomys coucha | reverse complement strand
TCTGCCTTCCCTATATCTCACCACCAAAGACAGATAAAGGGTGGGGAAAATTATTCCATACAAATGGAACTGGGAGACCAAATAGGCATAGCTATCCTAGTAGTTGACAAAATAGACTTCAAACCAAAAATAGAAGAGATAAGGAAGGTCATTCCATCAATACTTATCAATAGAAAAATCCATCAGGAGGACACGATATCTATAGTGGTGCACCCCTCTAATCCTAGTACTCAGGAGGCAGGAGCAAGAAGATCTCTGTAAGTTGGAGGGCAGCCTGGGCCACACAGACCCTGTCTCAGAATATAGATACATACATACATACATAACCATACGCACCAAATATGGGCAAACATACTTTCTAAAAACACTATTAGATGCAAAGCCACAGAGTAGGCCTAATATAGTGATACTGGGTGACTCCAGTACCTTAGTTTCACCAGTAGATAGGTCATTTGGACAAAAACTAAACAGAAACACTGGAGCTAAGGTTCATCAAAAATACGATGAATGTAACAGACATTTATAGAGCATTCCTCAAAACTGATCAAATATTAAGCATAAAGCTAGTCTCAAACAAGTTTAAGAAAACTGAAATAACGTCCTGTATTTTATCTGGCCAAAATGAAATAAAGCTGGATAGCAACAGCAATAGAAAGTATACAAACTCACGAAAACTAAATAATATACTACTAAACGATGATATGTCAATGATGGAATCAAGAAAGAAACCTAAAAATGTGACAGTTTATAGTGGCAAATGTATCAAAACTCTTAAAGTAGGCCATAAAGCCTTAGAAAAACAAGAAACCCTGAAGAAGTAATAAAAAACAGGGCACTAGTCAATGAAATAGAAAGTTAAAAAATTACAGGGAATCAGTGAAATGAAGAGGGTTTTCTTAGAAAAGATAAAATTGTCAAAACCCTTAAAAATTAACAAGAGGGCTGGAGAGAAGGCTCTGTGGTTAAGAGCACTGACTGTTCTTCCAGAGGTCTGGAGTTCAATTCCCAGCAACCACATGGTGGCTCACAACCATCTGTAATGGGATCCGATGCCCTTTTCTGGTGTGTCTGAAGACTCATAAACATTAAACAAATAAATTTAAAAAATTAACCAGAAGACCCAAATTAATAAAATCGAAAGGTGAAAAGGAACGTATTACAATAGATTGCAATACAATTCATAAAACTATGGAGACATACCTTAAGAAAGCAAAACAAGTTTGCTTTCAACTCACAGAAATTTGCCTGCCTTCTGCCTTCAGAGTGCTGGGATTGTGCCATCATGCCTGGCATCATCCAAACTTTTTATGAACCTAGTTATTCTAATACCAAAATCGGGTAAATACTGCACATACACATGCAAAAATTAGGCTGATCTCTCTAATCACTGTAAATATAAAAATCCTCAATAAAATACAAACATCACATTGAAAAGCCTTTATCATGACCATTTTGACTATTCCAATGATACAGGGATGATTAAACACATATAATTCAATAAATGTAATTCATAATATAAATGAGCCAAAACTCAGAAACCACATGAAAGCCATAGAAAGGCTTTTGACATAACCAACATCCCTTCAAAACCAGAATCACAGAAAGGCTAGACATGGAGGGAGCATACCTCAATATAATAAAGGCTACATACAACAAACTTATAGCCAACATCATACTAGAGAAAAACTCAAAGCATTTTCACTAAGATTAGGAATAAGACAAAGGTTTCCATTCTTTCTACTTCTATTCCATACAATGCTTGAAGATAGACTAATACAAAAAGAGAAGGGATACCAATAGGAAAAGCAGTATCTCTTTCAGATGCTACCAATCCTATACATAAGAGGTCCTAAAGAATCCAAAAAATTCGAGCTGATAATCATGTTCAGCAAATGACACACAGAACCCAAGAATAAACTTAACCAAGGATATTAAAGATCTCTATAATCAAAGTTTTAAGACACTGAAGAAATAAGGGATACACTTATGTAGAAAGGTAGAAAGAGACCCCCATACTCATGATCAGAAGAATATTGTGAAAAATGGCCACCCTTACTTAAAGGTCCAGAAATATACAAGACACAATCAATCAGATAGTCAAAACAATCCTGAGTAAAAATAAACACTGCAGAAGGTAACATCACACACGGTTGCAAATTATATTAGAGCAATATTAATTAAAAACAACAGGATACTGGCATGAACACAAAGACCAATGGAACAGAATTGAGGACCAAGAGAAAAGTCGATGGAACTACAATTAACCTGAACTTTTACAAAGATAGCAGAAATATTCACCGGAAAAAAGAAAAGATGTTTAAAATGATGCCAGGAAAACTGACAAATGAAATTAGATCTTACTCTTTCACAATGCACAAAACAACTCAAAATGGATCAAACCCCTCAGTTTAAGACCTGATACCCTGAAAGTTCTAGAGGAAAAGATAGAATACATATTTCAACTAATGGGTACATGAAAGGACTTTCTGAATAAGACTGATCACACAGGAAATAGAGTAACAAACGAAAGAAATTGGAGTAAATAGATGGCCTAAACAATTGGAGAAAATCCTTGCCAGCTATTCATCTAACAGGATTAGTGTGTAGAATATACGATGAACTAAAAAAGCGGAACATGCCAGGCGGTGGTGGCACATGCCAGGCGGTGGTGGCACATACTTTTAATTCCAGTACTTGGGAGGCAGGGGCAGCTGGATCTGAGTTTAAGGCTGGTTTGGTCTAGAAAATAAATTCCAGGACAGGAAGACCTACACAGTGAGACAATGTCTGAAAAATAAATGAATGAATAAATAATATAAAAAGAAAACCAACGGCCGGGCAGTGATGGCACACACCTTTAATCCCAGCACTTGGGAGGCAGAGGCAGGAGGATTTCTGAGTTAGAGGCCAGCCTGGTCTACAGAGTGAGTTCCAGGACAGCCAGGGCTAAACAGAGAAACCCTGTCTCCAAAAAAAAAAAAAAAAAAAAAAAAAAAAAAAAAAAAAAAAAAAAAAAAAAAAAAAAAAAAAAAACCAGAAAAGAAAACCAATGAAAAAAATTTTATGTGGATCTGAGCTATTTCCATCAATTTTGACCAGGCTGGCCTGGAACTCAGAAACCCACTTGCCTCTGCCTCCCAAGTGCTGGGATTAAAGGCATGCGCCACCCCACCCAGCATATGTGAACCTTTTTGACTACTATTTTCTCTCAGGCATCCTTTTTTTCCCCCCTGAGACAGGGCTGTTGCTGGTTTTTGGTTTTTTTGTTTGTTTGTTGTTTTTTGTTTTGTTTTCTTTAATAGCCCTGGAATCACTTTGTAGACCAGGCTGGCTTTGAACTTGCAGACTGCCTCTACCTCTTGAGTGCTGGGATTTAGGGTGTGCACCACCACTGGCTCACATGCCATAAATTCACTGGTTTCTTTTGTGGGTAGCTCTATATAGGATTTCTGTCTATGTTTTTCTTTTGAAGTATCATTTGACATTTTATTTTATTTTATTGTTTTTTGGTTTTTCGAGACAGGGTTTCTCTGTGCATCTCTGGCTGTCCTGGAACTCACTCTGTAGACCAGGCTGGCCTCGAACTTAGAAATCCGCCTGCCTCTGCCTCCCAAGTGCTGGGATTAAAGGCGTGTGCCACCACCACCTGGCGACATTTAATTTTTAATCTTTTTCTTCTTTCACGGTTTTTGTTGTATGCCTTTGGTCATGATATATGCATTTAGATTTTATAACTCTCTCTCCTACCCACTTTGAGACAGGATGTTTGTATGAAGTCCTGGCTATCTTGGAACTTACTATGTAGGCTGGACAAACTCACAGAAACCCACCTGTCTGTCTTAAAGTGCTGGGATTAAAGGTGTGTGCACTTTGCCTGACATCTTAAGCTTCTTGCCTGTAAACCCTTCTTGGTTTTTTTTTTTTAAAAGATTTATTTATTTATTGTATGTATATGAGTGCACCATAGCTGTATGGATGGTTGTGAGCCATCATGTGGTTGCTGGGAATTTGAATTCAGGATCTTTGCCTGCTCTGACATAAAGATTTATTATTATTATTATTATCATTATGTCTTCAGACACAATAGAAGAGGGCATCAGATTTCATTATGGATGGTTGTGAGCCACCATGTGGTTGCTAGGATTTGAACTCAGGACCTTCGGAAGAGCAGTCAGTGCTCTTAACCACTGAGCCATCTCTCCAGCCCCCTTGGGTTTCTTAGATTAAAATTTCTCCTAAAGCTGTGTATTTCTTGCTTTTGGTGTTTATTCCTTTTAGTGGTTTGAATGAGAATGGCTCTCCAATAGGTTCATGTTTAAATACTTACCTGGTCCCCAGCTGGTGGGACTCTCCCTGGAGGATGAGGAGCTATGGCCTTTTGGATAGGTATCACAGGGTGGGGTGAGGTGGGGGTGGGCTTTGAGGCTTTAAAAGACTAGCATCATTCCTGGTGTCTTTTCAACTCTAGTGCCATCCACTAACTGCCTATTACTATGCTCCCTTGCCATCATAGTCAGACTCTAACTCTCTGAAACTGTGAGCCCCAAATTAAACACATTTTCCTATAAGTTTGCCTTGGTCATGGTGTCATATCATAATAGAAAAGTAACTAAGACAGCATACAAAGTTCAATGAAAAAATTTTCCAGTTAATGCTTCTTTCCAGTTCCCTTATTTCATTTCAGGCCTATTCAGCCATGAAGTTTCCCTAGAGCCTGCCCACAGGCTCTGGCAGCAAGTCTTCCGCCTCCCTCAGGCAATGACCACTTTGGGCTTTGGTTCCCCACCTAGAAACAGAATGACCACTCTGCTAAACTGCAAAAATCCTGGCTAGCAGCCTCTATAGCCATGGAAAGGGCTGCCCTCAGAACTCCCTCACCACGTCCTCTCCCCTCTCCATCAACTGGGACCAGAGGCTTCTACTGTCTTCTGGCTTTTTGTTCCTCAAATTGGCAAGTTATGCACCTTTGATGACAAAGCCAAAGAAACTTAAGGTTTCTAGGGAAACAGAAAGCTCATTCCTGGCAGTGAACAGCATATGATGAGAAAGTGTGAGGAACTGGCCTGAACACACCCTAAGTATTCAAGAGCTGAGGGCTGAGTTCTGAGTGGCTCTGGGCCCCAATATGGTTCCTGCTGACAGGGCACCCAGGCTTTCTCCTCACCATATAGTGCCAACAGTTCCTGATGATGCTACAGCTGGAGATCTTGGGTTCCTCTTGGCAAGTGGCTTGACTCCAGAAGTAGAGGCCCAGAGAGGTAGTGTCTGGGAGGCAAGCCCAATACTGGGCCTCTCTAGCCATTTCTGCAACCAGGAGATAAACACCAGTATCCTTGGGAATAAAACTAGAATCTCTGCCCTTTCAAGAACACTGTTTATACAAGGTCACATCCTTGCCTGCTTTTATATTGAAAAATATGAGCCATATAGTGTGCTGAAACTAGATGAACCCAGAGGCAACTGTGCAAGCTTGTTAACTCCTGAAGGGACAAAGATGGGGCTAGTTAAGCCAGAATTATTCTTTCACTTTTCAATATCATTTCCTTTGTTCCTAATTGAATCCCAGTTAAGCATTCTACTACAGATCACAACCCTCTCCTCCCCCAAATGTGGATATGTACCTGCATACAAGGCCGTAAATAACCCTCTGCTGTGTTACAAAGGCGTAGTCTCTGGTCCATGTCTGAGTAACCTGGGTAAACCCACAACCCCATCTTCCAACTTCCTGGTACTTCTTGGCATGAACACATGAAGCCTAATCATTTGTTTGGCTGTTGTGTCTTGCTCATTTCTCTGTCCTGGTACCTGTACCAGCCTGGTGTCCAGAAGACAACTGAGGGCACCAAGGAACCTGGAGACTTATGAACACCAGAAAGTGACTTTGGGGTTGGTAGCTGTGGCTCCCTGGGAATAAAAATCACCCATTTGATACCTCCCACCACACCCATCATCCCCAGCAGAAAGCAACCAGACTGGGTCTCCTGCTGTACTAATGTATTCCATCTTTCAAAAAGAAAGACATGATTTTAATATTACTTAACAATATGTTAAAAAAGTAGCCAGGCAGGCCTCCGTGTTAATACGGTTGTACGCTCTAGAACAGACTTGATGGTGTGAGTACTGGGTGGGTTTCTTGTTTTTAACGTTCTCATTCTGCAAGGGGTCTTACACAAGCTGGCTACAAGTCAGGGGGTCAAACACAAACAGCGCAACGTGTACACTCAGAAACAGTAGATTGTGAAAGAGGACAAAGGAGGCCTGCCCGCCCAGCCCGCCTTGGGTGGGACACAGGGCACATGGGAGCTGAGGGATGACTGACACCCTGGCGGGGACAGATGACAAGACAGGTCGAGATGCAGAGGCGACAGAGCCACGTGGATGATGCAAACTCGTCTCTGGCCACGGCCCAGGCCTCTGAGGCCGTGGTGGTGGAGGAACTGGCGGGAACTACTGTTCCATTCCAACAGCACAGAGCTACAATCAAAGAAGTCTCACTCACAGACTACACGCACACAAGCTAACAACGCAGGTCGAGCAGCAAGTTCTCGGTCTCGGGGTATCAGGCCACAGCATCCCGCCCTACACACCCTGGGTGGGTACTGAAGCTCAGGGGAGCCAGTGAGGGGCTTGGCTCTTGAGTGGCGCAGCCCAGCTGCCTCCCACACATCCCTCTCCAGGCAGTCCTCATTCAGTGGGCAGCAAAGGTGGCTTTCTTCAAGCTAAAGTTGGACCAGTTGATGGATAGTCTTTGTCGGTTCTGTCTTGCAGAGTCCAAGCAGAACCTGCCAAAACAAAAAGGCAAATTGTCACAGGACAGTCTTTACCCAGACTGTTAACAACCAAGCCAACCTAGGATTCTTGCCAGCAATTCACTATGGAGGCTCACTGCGGTTTGAGCCCAAAAGTCTCCATCCTTGTAAGAGTGGTCCCACCTTCAGACCACTGGTTAAGTGGCTTGTGTATCTTCTGGTGTTGTCATCTGATACTGTGTTTAGGAGACAGCCAGGAAAGTGTAAGAAAAACAGCATTTACTGTAAGAAAGGGAGAGAGTTTACAAATACTACTCAAAGGCTCAAGGAAACCTCATGTGTCCACTGAGAAGAGCTGACATCAGCCACTATTATGCCTGAAAAGGTCCTGCTATTTCCCTATCCCAGAGGCTCCTTGAGAGTGATGTAGATTCTGATGTGCTGTCTAACCCACTACCTAAGTCATAGCCTGCCGCCCAGAAGGAAGAACTATTGGACAGCACCAGGCCAGAGATCACCACACAAGAGGCAGGATTCCAGGACAGTCCTGCAGCAGGTCTCTGCATAAGCTCACTTAAAACAACAAATGTGTTCAGGGTCAGCTGGCTCAACCTCCACAGCTGAGTTTCATGAAGGAAGGCACAGTGGGGTCAATGTGGATGGGTATGCAGGAGAGCCACAACAAGGGTCATAGATTAACACCTTGTGCCACAGGTGCTGCTAGGAAGAGCAGGTGCTAACGTAACTGACCAGGAAGTGCTACAAGCTTCGTAGATACTACAGTCTGTGGCCATCTCATGCCCTGTCTCAATGACACACAAGCAACCAGGGCCATACAGACTCAGCTGATGTCTCTGATGTTCATGTGAAATAACGTTTAGAGAGTAAAATCCAAAGTTTGTGTAATTTTTGTGTGTCTGAAAATATATGTTTCCCTGGGGCTGGTGAGATGGCTCAGCAGTTAAGAGCACTGACTGCCTGGTCTACAGAGTGAGTTCCAGGACAGCCAGGGCTACACAGAGAAACCCTGTCTTGAAAAAACAAAAGAGCAGTGACTGCTCTTCTGAAGGTCCTGAGTTCAAATCCCAGCAACCACATGGTAGCTCACAACCATCCATAATGAGATCTGACGCCCTCTTCTGGTGTGTCTAAAGACAGCTACAGTGTACTTACATATAATAATAAATGAATCTTTAGGCCAGAGTGAGCAGAGGTCCTGAGATTAATTCCCAGCAACCACATGATGGCTCACAACCATCTGTACAGCTACAGTGTACTCATATACATAAAATAAATAAATCTTTTAAAAAACCTCAACTCCTTCAGTGTATACACTCTCTTAGCTCAGGAGGAGTCAGGCACACAGGAGCAAGGGCAGGGTATGTCTGACCCATAACCTACAGCAAGTGGATGGCATCAAGGGCGACAGCTAAGACTAAGTGTTAAGTGGAGGTTCTAGACTGTGTTAGACTTACTCACAAAGTAAGAACTTACTATGGTGAGAAAGGTCACAAACTCTGCCCTCTACTCCATCTGTTCTCTACATGAAGGTCTCAGGCTTGAATCACCTGCCAGCTCTGTGCTATGAGCCACAAACATTATAAACTAAATAGCTTTTGAAAAAGACAACCCTTTGGGAATGGAGAGATGGCCTAGTGGTTAAGAATGCATAACAGAGAACCCACAGTTGGTTCCCAATACCCATTTTGAGTAGCTCACAGCTTCTTGTAACTCTAGAAGAGATGCATTTGATACTCTCTTCTATCTTCTGTGAGCATAAGTGTACGTGTGCATGCACACATAGTATGTGTATACACACACACACACACAAATTTAAATAAAAAAATCTTTAAAAAGGACCAGCCTTTACCCTATTTCCTAGCTAACAGTGGTCAATTTGTGTATTAATGACGGAAAGAATATTTTTTTAAAAAATAATTTACTTTTATTGATGTGCACTGGTGTTTTGCCTACATGTATGTCTGTGTGAGGATATTGGATCCTCTGGAACTGGAGCTACAGTTAGTTGTAAAGCTGCCATGCAAGTGGACAGCCTCATCCACATCTTAGATCTAGAGCCATTAGGTTTGCCATAGCTGGACTGCATGTACTGAACATGTTTATACAGGTTCCAGGATGCAGAAGACTCGGTGAATGTCCCAATGTAGCCCTTGCTGTCCTGGCATTTGAATAAGACCTTAATACTCAGCACTAGTCTAGATGTACTGTTTGAACATCTGCTGAGTATGTCGTGGAGTCTAATGGTATCTTCACCACCATGGAGAAGGCTGGGTCCTACTCGAAGGGTGAGACCAAAAGGGTCATCATCTCTGCCCCTTCTGTCGATGCCCTCATGTTTGTGATAGGTGTGAACCACAAGAATCATAGAATACATATCTTTTACCTTACTGTTTCTTCTATTTACTATTACACTTGAGTTTTCTCTCTAAGGCCAATCTGTTCAGCTGACTGTCAAGTCTTACAATGGATGTGCAAATAGCACTACTGAAGCAGTACCATTCACTAGGCTCTTACTTATTTTGAGATGTGATCTAGCTTTGTTGAGTAGACTCAAGTGAGCACCCTGCTACAGCCTCCTGAGTAGAACTAGAGGTATGTATACCTCTGCACCCAGATTATGGCTCAAATAAGAAAAATTTCCCAGCTCTCTGTTCCTCCCTGTTCCAGAGACAGCCGCATCTTCTTGTGCAGTGCCAGCCTCATCCCATAGACAAAATGGTGAAGGTTGGTGTGAATGGGTTTGGCCATATTGGGTGCCTGGTTACCAGGGCTGCCTTCTGCTCTGCATGTGGCAAAGTGAGATTGTTGTCATCAACGACCCCTTCATTGACCTCAACTACATGGTCTACATGTTCCAGTATGACTCCACCCACGGCAAATTCACTGGCATAGTCAAGGCTGAGAATGGGAAGCTTGTCACCAACAGGAAGCCCATCACCATCTTCCAGGAGTAAGATCCCGCTAACACCAAATGGGGTGATGCTGGTGCTGAGTATGTCGTGGAGTCTAATGGCATCTTCACCACCATGGAGAAGGCCAGGGCCCACTTGAAGGGTGGGGCCAAAAGGGTCATCATTTCTGCCTCTTCTGTTGATGCCCCCATGATTGTGATAGGTGTGAACCACGAGAAATACGGCAACTCACTCAAGATTGTCAGCAATGCATCCTGTACCACCAACTGTTTAGCCACCCTGGCCAAGGTCATCCATGACGACAACTTTGGCATCGTGGAAGGGCTCATGACCACGGTTCATGCCATCACTGCCACTCAGAAGACTGTGGATGGCCCCTCTGGAAAGTTGTGGCATGATGGCCATGGGGCTGCCCAGATCATCATCCCTGCATCCACTGGTGCTGCCAAGGCTGTGGGCAAGGTCATCCCAGAGCTGAATGGGAAGCTCACTGGCAGGGCCTCTGTGTTCCTACCCGCAATGTATCCCTTGTGGGTCTGACATGCAGCTGGAGAAACCTGCCAAGTATGATGACATCAAGAAGGTGGTGAAGCAGGCATCTGAGGGCCCACTGAAGGGCATCCTGGGCTACACTGAAGACCAGGTTGTCTCCTGCAACTTCAATAGCAACTCTCACTCTTCCACCTTTGATGCTGGGGTTGGAATTGCTCTTAATGACAACTTTGTAAAGCTCATTTCCTGGTATGACAATGAATATGGCTACAGCAACAAGGTGGTGGACCTCATGGCCTACATGGTCTCCAAGGAGTAGGAAACCCTGGACCACCCACCCCAGCAAGGATGCTGAGAGCAAGAGAGAGGCCCTTGGTTACTGAGGAGTCCCTGTCTCAACTCGGCCCCCAACACTGAGCACCTCCCTCACAATTTCCATCCCAGACCCCCATAATAACAGGAGGGGCCTAATGAGCCCTCCCTTCTCTCTTGAATACCATCAACAAAGTTTGCTGCACCCTCCCTCCCCCCAAAAAAAAGAAAAAAAAGAGAAAAATTTCCCTAATCTCATTTCAGAAACATTTATTTTCTTCCAAATTAAAGGTTATATTTTGTAAGTAGTACTGAGAACCAAACCCAGGTTTCTCTCTGCATTATACCTGTAACCCACAGCCCCCTGATATTTAAATTTTTTACTCATGAAGCACTGGCTTTTCAGAATGGTGTAGAACTGGTAGCCAACTTCAGTTTTTCTTTTTTTGGATAAAAACGCCCATAACCCTACCTATGAAGAACTTCATTTCTAAAGCAATCTACTGATCTATCTTCTGTAACAAACCAGGCCCAGTATTTCCCGAAGCTGTTTCAGGGATTTTTCTTCTACATGGCCATCACAATGTCTCAGTGGAAGTCGTCTGCAACTTTGAAATGGGTAGGGATTACAGCCTCCCTTTGTACTTACTCTTCTGGGAAGGTATAACCAAGGCATCCTTACCCTTCTTGTAAACTGCAGCATACATGAACGCCTGAAATACTAATTCAGTACTAGGATGCAGAAGCCCTACTGACAGTCCCAGTGCAGGCCCTGCTGTCCTGACAACTCAGCGTCAGGTATATACCCCATCAGTTACCAAGCCACACTACTTTGGCTTCAGTTTTTCCTTCTCTCAGGAGTATCTTGGCTTTTCACCGCAGTAATTTCCTTGTGTTCTCTATAGTTTTACACATAAGTTTGCATCTGTGAACATTTTATTTCTTGAGTGAGGTTCTCAAGCTGGTCTCCAACTCACCATGTACCTGACAATGACCTTGAATAATGATCCTCCTGTCTCTATATCTCAAGTGCTGTTATTATAGGTATGAATCTTCCCCATGTCTGGACTGAATCCAGAGCAATCTACAAATGAGCTATACTCCCTGCGGCATAATTGAAAAACAGACTTTACTGAGCCTTAATTCATGAAAAAAAGCATGGCTAGCTGATACCAACACATGGCTCTATCCTTGTGGGTTACCTCAAAAAAGACACATTGTCACACATTTTCCTTGCCGTGTACTGCTAAGCCCTATCTTGATTCAACATCAAGAAATAGTGATAAAAGTCTGTCAGTGGATAAATTCACAGGTAATCTGGCAACACGTGTCTTGTGCTGGCCTGGTCACTAGGTATGCTGCTGTGGGAAACCTTACTTGATGCTGCATTACAGACAGGGTTCTTAATGGAGAGTGGAATTCTACTGGAGGGACATAACATTTTTTTGGTGATTACCAACAAAATGGACATGTGGGAGCTACTGAATTCTGCTCCTTGGTGTTACTGCACGGCTTCTTCCTCTCCATGACTCAATCACAAATTTATTCTAACATGCTTTAGAAAGATAAGTTCCATGATTGTAATGGCTAATCTTGGTTGACTAGATCTGGAACCAACTAAAACCCAAGCTGCTGGGTATTCCTATGAGAGATTTTCTTTACTGGCTCATTTGAGATAGGAAGACCCATGCTACACTTGGGCCATACATTTTAGTGGACATAGGGGAAGGAATACAGCCTGCTTACTCTCACTCTCGCTGGCAAGTCCATATATTTTGTTGAAGCATTCCTTTGCTGGTACTAAAAACCCAATTCTTTAGGATTCCTGAGTAGACTAAAGACTAGCAGTTCTCTATGAATGCTCTGCGACTCTAATACCAGATAGGAAAGCTGATACATCCAGTTTTGTGGCCTTTCCGCTGGGAGACAGCTGTTTTTGGACTAGGAGCACCCTGGCCTGTAAGTCACTCTACTAAATCCTCTTAATATATATCCATATTCATTCTATCAATCTTTCTCTCTTTTTTAAAAGAATTCTCATACAATGACCATTCTTAGGATTTAAGCCTACAGGTAAAATCTGGGAAATTCAATAGCTGTGAAATTCTTGTCTTTGAATAGGTTCTGTGGGTAAGGCCTTCATTAGTGTTTTGTTGTTGTCTTTTAAATTTTATGTACATGTGTGTTTTCACAGCATGTTTGTATGTATACCACATACATGCCTGGTGCCCAAGTAAACCAAAAGGGGGCACTGGATCCTCTGGAACTGGAGTTACAGTTGTGAACCACCGGAGGGTTTGGAAATGAACTCAGGTCCTCTCCAAGAGGAGACACTCCCTTCCTTATTATATGTATATATGGGCACATGTATGTCAAGGCACAAGTGTGGGAGTCAGAGGATAACTTGCTAGAATTGGTTCACTCCCTCTTTCGTGTGGGTTCTGGGGATTGAATTCAGGTTGTCAGACTCGGTAGCAAGTGCCTCTCTCTACCTGTATAGCCACTTAGTTGGCCCCTTTATAATATTTTTCCTTTAAAGCTCCCTACATTTCTGAGTAATAAGTCTTGTATAACCTCTGCTAGCTTCAGTCATGGGTAGTGCAGTGACTGGGTGCTTTGGTAAATGCTATCTGCCTCACTCTTACTTTCTGTCCTCTTCCCTTTCTCTGGAGGGAACCTGGGACCTCAAACAGCCAAGTAGGTTCCCTACCAATGAGACTAATCCCCAGCCCGTAAATGCTGGATCTATTTAAACTACAAGTTTGGATTATTGGTGGTGTAGAGAAAAACAAGTTAACTTTAACTTTTATACTGATCCCATACAACTAGCCCTTGTGATACTCTTTCACATTTACTTTGTAGACAAAAGACTTTATAAAATAGTTTTATTCCCTTCTGTCAACTTGTTTAAGCCTTCAGTTTCTTTTTTCTGTATTGGCTAAGAATTATAGCTAGAGGCTGTGCAATTTGGAAAGACCTCTATTTTACACATTCTTCTTCCTTTCCCAGGTAGGGAACAGTTATCTACAAAATTTTATTTTTGTCCTATCTCTCTGTATTAGTCTGGGTTCTCTAGAGGAACAGAATTGATTGTGTGTGCACACACACATGTTATTTATTAGAGTAACTTACAGGCTGTCATCTAGCTAGTTCAAAAATGTCTGTCTATGTAAAGCCCAAGAATCCAGTTCAGTCCACAAGGCTAGGCATTTCAGCCAGTTTTCCATATATGTCAGAATCCCAAAGATGTGGGCTCTAATGCTAGTGAAGGAGTGGACTTGACAGTGAGAGTGAGGGCAAACAGGCAAAGAGAGAGCTGCCCTTTTCCATGACCTTTATATAGGCTGCCACCAGAAGGTGTGGGCCAGATGAAAGGAGGATCTTTCCACTTTAAATAATTTACTTAAGAAAACAACCCCTCAGAGCTGCATCCATACACTTGGGTTTTAATTAATTCTGTATTAACTACACCTGGTAGTCAAACTTACAACCAAGAATAGCCATCCCACTCTTAGATTATACCAGTTTACCAGTTGGTTGGTTCTTCATTGGTCAATACTCAAGTTCTATTTGGTTTTTGTTTCGTTTTTGTGACAAATGTCTTATAAACATTTGTCTTGTCTCAAAAATCACTTGAGATCTGCTTACCTCTACCTCCTGAATAAAGGGATTAAAAAGACATGTGCCACAACTCTCAGCAATACTGTAGTCCTTTTTGCTTGTTTGTCATTTCTGTTTTTCTTTTGGAGCTTTTAAAAGACAATTTTGGGGGACTGGTGAGATGGCTCAGTGGGTAAGAGCACTGACTGCTCTTCCGAAGGTCCTGAGTTCTGATCCCAGCAACCACACGGTGGCTCACAACCACCGGTAATGAGATCTGACGCCCTCTTCTGGTGCATCTGAAGTCAGCTACAGTGTATTACACTGGAGTGTGCGGGCCAGAGCGAGCGGGGCATCCTGAGTTCAATTCCCAGCAGCCACATGATGGCTCACGGCCATCTCTACAGCTACAGTGTACTCATACACATAAAATAAATGAATAAATAAATATTTGAAAAAAAGATTTATTAATTTATTTATTATGTGTATGAGAACGCTATAGCTATGAGATGGTTGTGAGCCACCATGTGGTTGCAGGGAATTGAACTCAGGACCTTTGGAAGAGCAGTCAGTGTTCTTAACCTCTGAGCCATTTCTCTAGTTCAAATAAATAAATTTTTTTAAAAAAAAAAGACAATTTTGCTTTGTACATCAGGCTGGTCTTGAATTCACATTCCAGGTGCACAACACTACGTCTGGCTATTTCAAGTACAGCATTACAAATAGTATGCATAAATAAGTGTGTATACATTCAAACTTTTGTTTGTTTTTGTTTTTTCGAGACAGGGTTTCTCTGTGTGGTCCTGGCTGTCCTGGAACTCACTCTGTAGACCAGGCTGGCCTCGACCTCAGAAATCCACCTGCCTCTGCCTCCCAAGTGCTGGGATTAAAGGTGTGCGCCACCACCGCCTGGCTTCAAACTTTTTAATATCATCTAATACAGTGGTTCTCAACTTCTAGGTTGTGACCCCTTTAAGGGGTCAAATGATCCTTTACAAGGGTCACATATTAGATATCCTATATATCAGATATACATTATTATTTGTAACAGTGGCAAAATTAGTTATGAAGTAGCAACAAAAGTAATTTTATGGTTGGGGGGGTCACCACAATATGAGGAATTGTATTAAAGAGTCATATTATTAGGGAAGTTGAGAAGCATTGCTCTAACAGATACTTTTATTTTGATCTATATAATATGTTGTAACTTATTTTGATATTTGTTTTAAGGCAAAGTCTCAAGCTAGCCCTAAGCTGACCTACAAGTCACTATGTAGCCCAGGTTGGTCTTGAACTCAGTGATCCTTAGCCTCAGCCTCCTGAGTGCTGGGAATACAAATTTGAGACACTGCATCTGGGCAAAATTTTTGCTTTTATTTATGGTTACTGACATATGATTGTATTTACCATCTTCTTTCTTTTATAAAAGATTTATTTTTATTATTTACAAGTATGTGTGTCTGTGGAGGCCACAGGAGTTGCATCTCCTAGAGTTGTAGTCACAGAAGGTTTGATCAGCACCTTGTGGATGTGGAGAATTGGAATTGCAGTCCTGGAGAAGGATCACTTGATCCTTTTCTGATTGCTGAGCCATCTCTCCAGACCCATTTGTCTTTTTCTCAAAGATCTACTTCTTTTTACTTATATATAAGTTTGTATGTCTGTGTCAGGGTATATACATGCGAGTACAGGTGACCAACCCCTGGGTTTGTAGTTATAGGCAGTTTTAGATACTGACATGAATGTTCAGAGTTGTACCTGTGTCTTTGTGCTGAACACAGGTGGCTAGAATCAGAAGCAGCAGATTTGGAGAGGACCCAGGTTCTGAAGTGAGTTTGCTGATTCAGGCCCATCATGAGAACCACCACTATCAACTGCTCTTCGAACACATGGACATTGAAAAAAGTTAGTGAAGATGAACTGTGTACACCAGAGCGGTGGTATGGATGGCATGAGGTGGGATAGGGTGTGACTGTTTGCTTTTTGGCTTGTTACTGACAATTATCCAGGGTGACCAAAATGTCATGGGAGGGTCACAAGAATAGGCAAACCAGATAAGATTGGCAAACAGGAACCCACCAATGTCCTGACATGCAGGCCTTATGTTACCTTTTGAAATACTCCACCTCCCGCTCAGTCTCATCCATATCCACACTGTCCAGGTCGATGTCTTTAGGCAGAAAAACATCATCTGTAAAGTGAAGGAAAGGAGATTCCTCACATTATCAGAGTGGACATCTCACCAGAATAAACACAAAGAGTAAGACAAGATTCTGCAAAAGGCCAGGAAGGCAGACTGCTCTTGTGACTTCCTAGAGTTACTCATTCATGTGCTCAACAAAGCCATTCATTACTAGTTGTTCAAGGTCCTATCAACAAGACCTGCCTGCTGGAGAGAACCCTAATTCAGAACTCAAGCCTTTCACATCAGAAGTGCAGTCCTGCTTTATTCGGGGCACCAGAAGGTCACTAGTTGAGAGACATTTTACTTTGCAGAATCTCATTCCAGTCTGAGAATTTCAACTTTTCTTCCCTGTTGTGCCAGATCTGACTGGACACTGAGCTCCTTCCCCAAGCCTGGCTTCAAGTATGCAGTATTAATGAAAATGTAAAGGTAGAGGGAGCCCATACTTCTTTGTTAAAAAAAATGAACCTTAGTGTCACAAATAACCATCATCCTAGTTCTATCTAGGGACATTTCCACAGAGGCATAATTAGGGCACACCTCACTTGCCTAAGCGCAGCTACCACTGTGGCAACTCACATGACAAGAATACCAAGGACTGGGAGTGTCTATTCTGAAAAGCAACAAAGCCCAGGAGAGGGCCTCTGGGTATCTAAACTCAGAAGGAAGGAAAGACAAGATTCAGAGGAAAGACAGCCAATTATTCACAGAGGTCTCTATATACCTACACAGGGCTGCACTCCAGAGTAGACCCTACATTTGAAGATTCAAATAGCAGAAATAAAAAGCAAAGAAAGAAGATGGTATGGCAGTGAACCCGTTATTCTAGCTATTACAGCTTGGGTTACACAAAAACGTATTGAGGGAAATGGGAGAAAAAAAGACAAAACAGAACAAAACAGGGCCACTGCCAAGCTCTGACTACCTCGGTTGGATTCCCGTCGCACATGTTGCAGGACAGAACCAAGTCCTGTGAATTACCTACTGATCTCCATTGATGCACTGTAGCATGCACATGTACCCACACAACAAATAAGTGAATGTAAAAGGAATAATAAAGGATCAAAAGGAAAGATAAACATACACACATACACACACAAATCGAAAAGTCTATAGATCTTGCCCTGTCAGGGGAAGGCAAAATAATTATTGCAGGTGTGTGATGAGTGAAGCTCAGTAGCCTTTTCAGTCTCCGAGCAGGGGCAGTTGTAACTGCACACATACACTGAGCATACCAGTGCAGATAGTAATAAAACAGTATCTATCATATACTTTCCTCATCAGAATTAGCAGTCTCAGGCTTAGAGCCTGAGTTTAGTTTAGCAGAGTGTTTGCCCAGCATGCATGAAACTCTGGGTTCAATCAACAGTACTACATATGGTATATCCCTGTAATCCCAGGACTAAGAAGGTGTAGACAGAAGGATGAGAACTTCAGAGTCATTGTGAGATACACTGAAAGTTGGAGGTCTGCTTCAGCTACATGAGATGCTATCTCAAAAATATAAATGAGTATTTATAAAACTTTAGTACAAGAAGCCATATTTAATACTGAGAACAGTTTTCCACAGCATATTAAAATGCAAATGTGACTTAAGAACTTTAAATCTAATGGAGCCAATACATTTACTGCCAATGAGCAAAGAGCAGATGAGAGGGACATGTTGAGGCTAGTGTTCCACTTATCAGAGGACCAAGGCACTTAGAAGAAGGGCTGTCCTAAGCATTACCTAAAGATGCTATATTCTGAAAAAGCAGAAGCAATGAAAAATAAGCAAGATGAAGAGAAGGAATGGGAATGCCAAAGTAGAAAGAATGGAACTGGCTCACTGGCAGCTACAGAGGAAGGAGGAGGATATGATGAATGCCTTGAAGCAAGGTAAGGCAGGCTATGAGAGGAGATGACAGGAACTAGGCACTGGTGCACTGAAGTAGTAAGTCTAAAGCAATCTACCACAGTTGGGATATAGTTTGACCCCATAAAACCACACTGAGGCTTACCTCCTTATCTAAGTGCTAGGAGCTGGGGCCTAGAGGGTACAGCCTCAAGAATGACTCACAGGAGTCAGCTCTTTCTTTAAAGTCTCCAGATTATTTATATACAGTGCATGTTCTAGGAGCTGGAGAGATGGCTCTTGTTGCCTTTCCAGGAGATGCCAGTTCAAATCTCCATCCATGTAAAGCAGCTCACAGCTGCCTGTAACTCTATCTTCAGGAGATCAATGCACTCTCTTTTGGCCTCTGCTGATACCAGCAGACAGATAGACAGACAGACAGACAGAGAGACAGACACATACACACATCAAAACAAACAAATCAAAAGAGGAATATATGTTCTAAAGTGGGCCATTACCCCATCTTCCTAAGAACACACCTGCTTTTCTTGGGGCTTTTCTGCTCTCCCTGGAAGTAGCACAAAGCCTACAAATAGATAAAGCTGTTGGGTCTTGGACTTCTCAGCCTCTAGAACTGTGAGTGAAACTAAACCTCTTTTTATCAACAAATGACTTTGTCCCAGGTGTTTCCTTATAGCAACAGAAAAAAAATTAAAACACACATGTGTTCAAAACCTCAATTTTTCCTAAGTACCAAATATGTTTAAAAATAAAAGTGTTGAAGAAAATACTACAAAGAAAAAAAGAAGCAATACATACAAGACACTCAAAGTAATTCCAAGATAGTAATAACATTGAGGCCAACTATAAGGTTATTATAACAATGTGAATGGCTTTAACTCACCAAAGAAAACCTTTCTTTTTCCCTCTGACTCCCAGCACTGACAGAGCTGCATTATATCTTCTGTGCTAACCTTGGAGTTATTTGGTAGTGCATCCGGTAATTCTAGTTACTCAGGAGGTTAAGGCAGGGGGACTTCAAGTTTGACACTAGCCTGGACAATGTTTTTACTCATCCCACTCCACACCCCCAAAAAGTGGAGATGCATCTTAGTGGCAGAGTATTTTCAGTAAAAGTAATTTATGTATCACAAAAAACATAAGGCAGACATACATCTGTACCTTAACTTCACATGGGACCTTCACATAAGCTGACATACAATAGTTAGGACTGCAGGGGTCCCACAAAGACCAAGGGGCTATTGGGAGGTAACAAAAACTATGAAAGTGGTGACTCTAGGGAAGAAGTTAAGTCATGGAGGGAGATTCTTGATGGAATAGTGGCAATTTACTTTTGCCCCCATCTCTCTTGCCTCCCAGTCATTTTAAGTTGAACTGATTTCTTCTTATTATTATGTGTTTCTTCCCCAAAAGCCCCAAAGCAATGGGGCTGATGAGAGGCTAAAATCTTAAGAACTCAGAGCAAAATAAGCCTTCCCTCTTTAGAAGCTGATTTATCTCAACTACTCTGTTCTAATAATAGAAAGCTGTATGTTAGGTTATAAGTGGAGAGATCTGAACATTTCCAGAGAAAGAAATGTCCAAACACTCTAACCAGGATGGGGGGGGCAACCTAGAAATGAGCAACAGTAGGCCTACCCATCTAGAAACTGAAGCTGCAAATGTGCTACCAGGTGAAAGGAAGAAAAAACCATACACACAGAAAGCCAACAACATGGAAACCACAACATATCTAAACAACCTAGTTGAAAAGTCACCTGTCAGATCACAGTGCCAAACATGGCAACACTAGCATGTGCTCCCAGAACACGGGGAAGAGGTGGCAGCAGAGCTGGAAGCCAGCTGAGTACATGAGTAACATACCAAGTGTGTAGCAAGCTTGAGCTCCTGGTAAGACTTTGTGTCAAAAGTCTTTGGGATACAATTAATGATAGCAATTGGTGGAAAACTCCAAGTGTCAAACACTTTTATCAATAAAGGTGGAAGAGGGATGAAAACAAATGAAATTTCTTCTTCTTTTCTTTTTGTGAGACAGTCCTTCCATAAACCCATGGCTGTCCATGAACTCACAAATTTATGCCTCCAGAGTGGTGGGATTAAAATCAAGTGCCACCATCACACCTGGCCCCAAATTAAATTTCTAAATTAAAAAGTTAGACAACAAACAGCAAGGTAACAAACAACAAAACAGAAAAATTACATGAAAAGAAATAAAGGTAAGAGCAGAAAACTAAAAAGGAAAAAAGAAAAAAGGGAAAATCTGAGTTAAACAACAACAAAATCCAACAAAGGGCACAGATGATTAACTTAGCAAAATCAAAACACAGAATGAGAAATGGCAAGGAGAAAATAAATGTATCAGGTCACATGTCAGGGCCACAGAGGAGTGCAATTTCAGCTTTGGCAATATAGTATGGGCCACAAAAAAAGCCTGTCCTGAGCATTCATATGTTCATATACTTTGCACACAATGTACACAAAATTTGTAACTTTAGCTGAATAGGAAAACTTACTAAAGAAAAGTAGTCTTCCAAAATTAGCCTCATTACCTGAACAAATATGAGAAGATTTCCACTGAAACAGACAGAAGGCTATCACACTCCTAAAGCCTTGACAGTTCCAACATAGCCTGAAGGTATTCCAGGACTGAATATGAGGATACTGAAAGTGCTCTCTAATTTCTTTTATGAAGACTATTGATTGACACCCCCATTATGCCCTGTGCAAATATAGCAAGGTAATTAAAAACAGCAACAAAAAGGAAAGTTATAAACCTATGAATATCAAGACAATAAAGTAACAACAAAATGAACCTCAACCAAAGAATATAATTACCATAAGGCAAATGGTAATTATTACAGGAATTTGAAGTTGGTTTAATGTTAGGAAACTAAAACAATAACACTATTATAAATAGTTCTGAGGAGAAAAATCATAATTTCCTCCATAGGGGAAAAAAAAACCCCCAACCAACCAAAACCCCACAAATGCCACCTTGATAACATTTAACACCTATTCCTCATAAAGACATTTAAGAATGTCAAGAGTTGGGCTGGCAAGATGGCTCAGCTTGTAAGAGCACTGACTGCTCTTCTGAAGGTCCTGAGTTCAGATCCCAGCAACCACATGGTGGCTCACAACCATCTGTAATGAGATCGGATGCCCTCTTCAGATGTGTCTGAAGACAGCTGCAGTAAAGTACGTCAGAGCAAGCAGGGCAGCAGAGGTCCTGAGTTCAACAGCAACCACACACATGATGGCTCATGGCCATCTGTACAGCTACAGTGTACACTCATACACTGGCTGCTGTCCCACCACTAGGTGGATTAGGTGGGGCAGTGAAACCGTAGCCCTAGAGCCAGCTTCTCAGTAACAGGAAAACACTACAACCATGCCTAGCAGAATACGATTCACTAAGAGAAAGCAACTGGAGGTACAAGCCTTGGGAGAGAGTCTAACTGTGGTGGCTCACACCTTTAATCCCAGTGCTGAGGAGGCAGAGGCAGGCAGATCCCTATGACTGGTCTACACAGTGAATTCTAGGGTAGCCAGAACTGTATGAAACCTGTCTCAATAACAGACAACAACTCCAGACCCAACAAACAAAACCCCCAAAGGCTGGAGAGAGAGCTTAGTGATTAGAAGCACTGGCTACTCATCCAAAGGAACCAGGTTTGATTCCCAGCACCCACACAGCAGCTCATCATCATCTGTAACTCTAATTCAAAGGGAACCTAATATTCTTCTGGCTTCCACAGGTACCAAGCACACACATATAGACATACATAGGCAAAACACTCATAAACACAGAAAATTAAAATCAAGCTGGGCATGGTCACATGTAACTTTAATCCCAGCACTCAGGAGGGAAGGCAGAGGGAGGCAAATCTGAGGACAGCTAGAGAAAGAGACACAAATTAGTAAAATATAGGAAAAAAAAGGGGGGATAAGCACTGTAACAGAAATGAATGAAATTCAGAAAATCTTTTCTCCCACTGAGGCAGTGTTTCTCTGTGTAGTCCTAGCTGTCCCAGAACTCATTTTGTAGACCAAGCTACCTCTGCCTCCTAAGTGCTGGGATTAAAGACATAAACCCACACTACCAGTACTTGGCTGAAATTAAAAAAATCTTAAGGATATATTCCACTAAATTGGAAAATGCAAAAGAAATGAATGGATTCCTAGATATATACAACATGCCAAGACTAAAGAAATAACTCAAACAGTAATCTAATTACCAGTAATTAGATTGGAGCAGTAATAAAGTTCCCCACATTAGAAAGATCCCCAAAATAGATGGATTCATACAGAATTTTATCCAAATTTCAAAGAACTAATGCCAATACTATTTTAATTATTCCATAAAATAGAAAAAAAAGACTTTTAAACACTTCTGAGTCGTTTCACCTTGATACCAAGACCAGATAAAAATATAACAATCACAAAAGAAAAGTATTAGCCAGATAGGATGACATACACCTTTAGTCCCAGGACTTGGGAGGCAGAGGTAGGTAATCTCTGAGTTTAAGGTCAGCTTGGACTATAGAGTGAGTTCTAAGACAGCCAGGGCTATACAGAGAAAGCCTGACTTGAAAATAAACAAATAAAACCCCAGAAACAAAATCAAACAAATGAAAAGAAACAACTGGAGGGGTATGGCTGGTAATAGCTAGTTGGTGGAAAACTTGCCTCCCAGGCTCAATCCCTACTACTGTATAAAACGGGAATAGTAGGACACATCTATAATCTTAGGATTTAGTAGGTGGAGGAGGAAGAGGATCTGAAGTATAAGGTCACCCTAAGCTCCTCCTCCTAAGGAGGTTGGAAGCCTGTCACAAAACAAACAAACAAACAAACACAAAAATAGTAGAAACATGAGAAAGATATATATATATATGTATATATATATATATACATATATATATATATATATATATATATATAGAGAGAGAGAGAGAGAGAGAGAGAGAGAGAGAGGGAGAGAGGGAGAGAGGGAGAGAGAGAGAGAGAGAGAGAGTAGAGAAGTAGAGGCCGGCCATGCCATAAGTTTGTGGAGAGAGGGGGAAGGGAAGGGAATGGGGAAGGGGAGAGCAAGAGCAGGAGAGAAGCAAGAGAGAAGCAAGAGATGGGGGGAGGCAGGGCAAGCAGCCTCTTTTATAGTGGGCCAGGCCTACCTAGCTATTGCCAGGTAACTGTGGGGAGGAGTATACCTTGCTGTTGCCAGGTAACTGTGGAGGTAGAGTTTAGACAGAATGCTAACAGTCAGTGCTCTTCTCTTAATCACTGAGCCACCTCTCAAGCTCAATAAATGTGATTTGAGTAACTTATTTTTAAGAGTCAGATTTTAAAACTTAAAAAAATACATTTAGTAATAATTTAATATAGTATTTTCCCATGTAATTAATATAAAATGTATTGTGGTAAAGGATGAAGCTCAGGGATACAGTACCTTTCTGATATGCATAGGCCTTGGGCTTCAACTCCAGCACTGGAAACTAAATTCACTGAGATACTTCATTTTAAAATAAGTTCCAGAATATAGTATACAATAGTTACCCTACCTTAGTCTACATCTCAACTCACTGTAAGTTATATAGAAGAGCAGCAAAATACTAAGAACAACAACTAAGAGATAAGAGAAGCACCTATAAAACCTGTAAAATAGGAGACTTCAAAATAACACTTCAGAGCAGGGAACACAGAAAAGGACTCAGAGTCTAGACCCAGATCAGGGCATGAGCAAACCTGTTGCAGAAGGGCAACACTATAGACCACAGGGGCAGGAAGAGCTTCCTCATAAACTTTTCAAGACAACTGTGTAACCATTTGGGAAAAGAGAAAAATAAATTCACATTTCACCTCATACCCAAGAATAAACCCCAAACATTTTTAAGATCTTCATGAGGGGAGGAAGAAGAAACTATACAAACACTAGAGAAAAATTTTGTATTCCTCCCTAACTCTATTGTCAGAATAAGGCTTACAATTACCAGACTCCAACGGCAGTTTACAATATAAGACTATATAAAAGCAAACAAGAAAACTTCCAAATGGCTGAAAAACCCAGTAAACCAAGTTCATAGGAAACTAAGGAACCAGAAGAAAATTTTGGCAGCACCGAACAGAGGTGAAAAACTCATATTCCTAATTTATAAAATTACTTAAAAACCAAATAACAAAAGTCTAGTTAAAAACAAAAACAAACAAACAAAAAAAGAAAAAGACCTATCAAACATAGATAGTTTTTTATCAGCTGGATATAGGCTAGAGTTATTTTTAGAAGAGGGAATCTCATTGAGAACATGATCCTATTGGGTAAGCCTATAGTGCATTTCCTTGATTGCTAATTGTTGTGGGAGGGTCAAGTTCACTGCATGGATGGTGCTACCTTTGGGGTGGTGGTCCTGGATACTATAAGAAAGTAAGTTCAGTAAGCCATGAGGAGTAAGCCAGAAGGCAGCATGTCACCTTCATGAAGAAAACAGGAAGTTCATACTTCTCCAGAGTGTAAGAACAAAAACCTCTACAACTACTTCAAAAATGTTCTAGACCTGTGTAAGTCACTATGGGAACAAGTTCTTACCAATCAAGGATGTCTGAGAACACATATCATGCACTGGATATCATGGGAACTCACTGTTGACACAGACATCAAAACTTACTAACTATAAGATAGGAACAATCAACACAACAGTATTAGAAACAGGTGAACATGACCTCACCCAACGATGACCCAGGATAGGAGGGATGTTACAGCAGCCACTTTTCTTACCCTCCAGTTCTGTACCTATGTTTTCAACTAACCACAAATTAAAAAAAAAAAAAACAAAAAAAACCAAAAAAAAAAACCTGTGGGCAGGGCAGTGGTGGTGCATGCCTTTAATCCCAGCACTCGAGAGGCAGAGGCAAGCAGATTTCTGAGTTCGAGGCCAGCCTGGTCTACAGAGTGAGTTCCAGGACAGCCAAGGCTACACAGAGAAACCCTGTCTCAGAAAACAACAAAACAAAACCAAAAAAAAAAAAAAAAAAGTGCACTTTATATGTCTAAAATTAATAATATAGCAGCTACAAGTATTACTATTGTTGGAAAAGTCACAGATGAGGAACATCCCACCTGCAGGGGCCTGTAGAGAGCTCACACACACAGACCACCACCAGCCAAGGCTGGGAACAGTTCCCTTGTGATCTTTATTTACCAATTGAACTGCTGGTTCTGTCTCCTTTCTTCTTTTTATTTTTCTTATTCTTGCCCTTGGGCTGAGGAGAACTGGCCAGAATCAGTCTGCCATTCTGCAGGAGCTGGCTGGGGGAGGGTGGCTCAGGAGTGACAGTGCTCAGCTTCTCTTCTTTGATGTGGCTCAGCTGCTTTTTGTTGTTGTTGTTGCTGTTGGTTTTCCTCTCCTCCCTCTTCTGCTCTGTGAGGAGAGCAAGGTCAACTACTTTAGGTTTCAACTCTGGCTGGGTCCGGGGTTTGAGCTGTACCTCGGTGGTTTTGGGAGGCTCTGTGGGCTTCCTGGCTGGCTCACTGCTGGTCTTGCTGGTTTGCTTTAATTTTTGCTTGCTATTTCCCTCCTTGTGATGATGCATCATGTCCAAAAGAAATGCAAGAGGCTCGTGCTGCTTCCCATTGACTTCCTTAGGTAGCAGAAGCTTGGAGTCTCTGGGGTCCACAGGGTCTGTAGCATCCCCATTGGCTCCAGGCCCTGGCCTGGGCTCTGAGTGGTTCATGTGTCTGGAAGGGGAGTGAGATGAGGTTTCTGGTTCTTCGGTTTGTTCTAATGAGCCATTGTGGATGTTTTCAGAGTTTGAGATAGACTCGGCTGCTGCCTGGAAATTTCTAGCAAGCATGTCCAACTTGGAACAGTCTTTACTTGGCCGATCCTTTTTCTTCTTTTTTGCAGCTCTTAACTTCTGAAGCTCCTGAAGTCGCTGAAATTCCTCCTTGAAACGCTGTTCCTCATCCTCCTCTTCTTCCTCCTCCTCTTCTTCCCGCTGCTTTTGCTCCTCCTGATGATGCAGATGCTCCCGTGCCCTGGCCTCAGCTTCTAGGCGTGCCTTCTCTTCCAGCTGCCAATAACAAAAGAGAAGACTGCTTTAGACCAAGGTAAGAATTTCAAAACTTGACAGGGCTGCTAAGATGGCTCAGCAGGTAAAGGCAGTTGCCACCAAGCCTGGTGAGTTGAATTTGATCCCCAAGACCACATGGTGAAGAACCATCCTATAAACATTAACCTCTGACTTATACACAAATTATGATGGCCTCCCCTCCCCACACATATAAATGTAATTTAAAAAAATTACTCTAAAAACTTGAGATGTCAATCATATATTGCAAAATAAACTTTGAAAGAGACAGTTACAACTAAAAACTTAAACAAACCTACCTATAATTATTTCACCCAAAAGAACTGTTAGATCTCATCTATCTACCAAAGCATATGCTTACTTTACTGGGAACAAGGTGGCTAGCCTCTGACCAAGAAGTAGGCACCAGGAGTAGTTAGACCAGCAGTTATGCTGTGTGTGCAGCACCCATAGACCTGTATAGATGGCAAGGAATCAGCTTACTGATTGCATGAGCTCCTGACAACTTAGCTGTCTAGGAGAGGGCTGAACCTAAAACAAGGACCTGCATAATAAGACACAAACAAAATGCATTCTTCCCACACAAGCAGACAAAAGTCTTGATACATGTTGAACTACACAAGAGCAAGGAGTTTTCAGAAATATTCAGTATCACATGGCAAAGTGGCCCCAATGTATTTGTGCTTTCCAACCTGATGGAAAGAAGTTTCACCAAGTGAAGATTTCATTGTAGGAATGATTCTAGTTCACAGAGCAGATCCTTTCACAGCCCCAAACCCGAGCAATAGATGTCTACTTTTCATATGCTATGGTCTCTGGGGAGTGAAAACTGCTCAGAAGTTTGCACCAAGGACAGCTGCCTAACCTTACCCTTTATAACGTTGATGCTAAGAGCTGTCCTTCAAGTAGATGGGCCTGTGGGTCAGAACAAGAATGTGGGAAGTGTGTCTTGGGAAGAGGATTGCAGGTACCATGGGCCAGAGTTCTATCTCCTATCAAAGGCCATTTTTCAGCTTCTAAACTCTTCCTTCTGTCTCTTTGGAAGAAAGGTTCCTACAAAAGTGTATGTACGTCCCATTGGCCAGGCAGAGCAGGCTGCATAAAAGCCTATTACAAACTCAATACTTTGGGAGAAGACAAAATGATATACATGCTAGTTCAGGCCTTCTGAGAGAGACAGGTTCTCAGAGTACCAAGGCAGGCATGTCAAGCAGCTCTAGCTTCATATCTGTGTGCCCTGGCAGGGAGGGCTGTCACTTACCTTCCTCTGTTTGTGCCTGGCTCGTTTGGCTGCCCGACTACTACTAACTGGCTTGGCCTCTGAGCTGTTTATAAACTGTAACAAATCCTCCACTCTCCGATGGTCAACTACACCCTCTCGTTCTGAGATCTGCTCCATTTTCTTGGGTTGTTCTTCCTTCCTCTTAGTCAGCCGTAAACGTAGTTTTTCCCTCATTTCTGCATAATTTCTACTTGTTGGTGCAGCTGGAGGCTAAGGTAAAAATATAAATAAATTAGGTCTCAGGTGTAACAACTTTGAATGTAACAAATTTCAGAACATCTCTCTAAAAATAACCTGTTTTTCAAAAAAATTACTTAAATATTTAATATATGCTTAAAACTTAATATATGTCTTCCAGCTGATTATAATACTTAATTTATACACTTACATATAATCATTGTAAAGGAAAAATTAAGAAAATAACTTGAATGGCAGATAAAAAGCAAAGCCTAACTATTACCATTTAACCTAAAAGATGAGATTTTTAAACTACCTTCCAATTGGTATACATTTGTGAAAATCTAGCAAAATACATACAAATGGATTTTTAAAGCTTAAAAGCAATACACATATTTATATGTATATTTTTATTTAGTACAGTGGGATTATCTTCCCTACCACCACACCTGGGGACCAGACCAAGGATTTTACATTGGCTAGGCGAATATTCTATAACTGAGTTAAATCCCTAACTCTGATCATTTTTTGATGTTGATAAATCTCTGTACTGTATTCTCTTCAACAATCTTTACTTTCCTTTTCGGTGCTAAAAGGGGAACAAAAGGGAAAACACCTGGTTCTCAGTCCTACTGCCATATCCTTACTATTAAAAATCACACACATATTTACATATTTAAGCAAATGGAGACAGAACAAAGCAAATGAAACAAAATACCTATATGCCCCTCCCTTCTTATTTATGCTTCCTAGGGACTATGGACAACCTTGGTTCCTGTTCTGGAGAGTTGTTCAAGCATGTAGTGTAACAGTATCTTTTGTACTCATTCAACAAGAGGGTTCACACTATCCACACAAACTGCATGAGACAAACTATGGTGAGATTTAGGTAATAACCTGCTTCACTGACTATTCTCAAATCTCATAAACAAATACAAAGTTGCAGCAATAGGCAGGTGGCTCAGTTCTGTAATCTCAGCATTGAGGAGCACAAAGCATAAGACCAGCCTGGCCACATAACTAGTTCAAGGTCACCCTAAAATAGGAAGAAAATGTCTCAAAAATCAGAAATAAACCACCATCAACAACAAAAATACAGTGATAGGAGAAAAGCTGTAGTGATGAAATCCTGTTTCTTTAGGTAAGTATACCTGGAAGTGCCTATAAAGCTCATACATTTAAACAGTTTGGTCATATTCACCTCATTATCCTCTCACCCTCCTTATAACTTCCTCTGCACCCTTGATTCCCAGGAAGTACTGGTCCAATTCTAAGGACCCACTAAGGGGCTGGAGAGATGGATCAGCTGTTAAGAGCACTGACTATTTTTGAGAGGACCTGGGCTCAATTCCCAGCACCTCTATGGCAGCTTACAACTGTCTGTAATTCCAAGATCTGATACCCTCATACAGATATACACTGAAGGTAAAATACCAATGCACATAAAATAAAAGTAAGTTATTAAAAACAAAACAACAGCAACAGAAACAACCCATTAAGAAGACAGCTCAGTAGTTAAGAGCACACATTACTCTTCTAGAGGACTCAAGTTCAATTCTTAGCACCCAGTTCACAATTATCTGTAACTCCAGTTCCAGGACATCAGCCACCTTCAGTAACCACATTTGTACATACCCACATATAGATACTCACACATACACATAATTCAAAATGACAAAAATATATCTAACACACAATTTTATCTTGCCAAAGACTTAGTAAGTCACACAACTGTCAGGTCATAATACACTAATATCATGCACTTACCCCGCCATGTCCAAAGAACTCACAGTAGCAGCAGTCACAGTACTTGCCCTCCTTCTGGTTGGTGGAAGTTGAGGTGCTGGAGCTGTGCTCGGAGCAGCTGTCCTCATCTGCACTCTCATCTCCATCATCCTGCTGCGGGTCATAGACACCATTCTCGCAGCGGTGCCCTTCACAGTCAGGGTCACTGCAAAACCACATACAGCTCATTAGAAAGAAGCCACACTGGAGGCACTAACTATTCCTCATACCCACCCACTGTTCTACTCATTTTTCAAACTGAGGCAGCAGAGAGAGCTCATGGCTCCGGAGTCAGAGAATCGGGTGCCATCAGCCAAGACTACAGTGACTAGGCTCTGTCAGACATGTGTTCAGCAGTCATAGCACACCTACAGTGCCACTGGATGGACACAGGATTCTTCTGACTTCCTTGAGACCGCTGGTTCCATAATGGGGATTACAAAGGTTGTGTTTCTAACAGGCAAGTTTAAAGGTAACAGAAATGATCTTTTATAAAAATCACTGTATGTATTAGCTTTAGTGTGTATGTATGTATATACACACACACACACACACACACATATCTTGGAAAATTTCTGCAGATTCCACCCAATGTATAGTAGATAAAACTTAAAAAAAAAAAAAAAAAAAAAAAAAAAAAAAAAAAAAAGCAGCAAGGCACACCACACCCTTAATGCCACCAGTGGAGATAGTCAGCATCCCTGACCTGGACTTGGCAGCCAGGCCACTGCTCTTTCCTCTGAAGAACTAAAGGCTGAGAGTGAGACTGGAGCCTCTCCAATTCCACGGCCTTGGCCTCTGTTGGTGAGGTCTCTTTCTTCTGCACTGGACTGTTACCTGCCTAGACCCAGAGCATCTGTAGCTATGCTAGTGCAGCATGGCTCCCAACCCTCTGCTCAGGGACCTGGGCTCTGTGGCTCACCTGCAGACACTGGGAGGAGCACTTATGGAGCCATCTGTTGTGGAGGGCGGGGGTGCCACAGGGGTAGGACAGAAGCTCTTGCGTGTTTCCACGAACCCAGGGGCTGTGGTTGCAGTTTTGGGGAATGATGGGGCAGCAAGGTTAGGTAGGTGAGGTGTAGAGGCTGGAGAAAGCGCAGAAGGAGACAAGGCTGGGAGTGGGGCTAGGCCTGTGGGGCTGTTCCTTGGAGCAGCAGGTGCTGAATGTCTGTGATCCTCTTTGTTGAGGCCATGAAAAACATCACCTACATGTAGAGATACAAGAGAGAGACTGCTATTGGCTGAAGAAAACAAACATTTTTGTTGCCTTTAATTACATTTTTCCCACTTTCTTTTTTTGGGGTGGGGTGGGGTTGGGGGTGTCTTCAGACCTAGAGAAACTTTGAAAGAATAATACAAAGAAGGCCACCCATATGACTGGTCACATTTATTTCATTTTCTACACACACCAGATCTGGTCCTGACATCTATAGTAAGCTGTGCTCTAGCTTGAGCTCTTGAGACCAGAGAATTTTGTAGAGTAACCTGTACTTTCTCCACTGTAGGCACCAGCATTCACAGGCCTGGAGCTCGAATTCCAAATGTAATCTAAATCTAAGCTCCTAACTTTACCAAGTTCATCACAGCTTCTCAACTAATCCAGCTGCTGCTCTGCTTTTCCTTTCACAAGGCAGACAATTCTAAAGAAACGAGCTGTCCACCAGTGTGGTTTATCTTATCACAACTGTGTGAACCATTTCAGGCTAGAATATCATAACGTTAAGCTAGATAAAGATTTATGCCCTTTGTTCCATTTGAAATCCGCCAGGCTTATGGCTCCCAACTTCTTCCTGAGGGGTTCACAGTTACCCCATAATGGATTGGCCTCCATGGAAATGTTATGTTTGCCAAATTGATATCCAGTGTTCTTAACATCCCCTGAAGTACTATAGTACAAGCCTTGGAAGGCTAAAGCAAAAGGATTGCTATAGTTTGAGGCCAGCCTAGACTTAAAACACAGAGAGACCCTATCTCATCTCCCATCTCCCCCAAACAAAAGAAATATTCCTTTGATGAAACCATGTAGGAGATGGGCCTGTAGACATGCCTAGAGAGGATTATTCTGATTATTTAAATTAATGTGGGAGGTCTATCTTAATTGTGAATGAACAGTTTTCTGGATAGGTGAACCTGGACTGTATATTCTGAAGATATTGAACTGATCTGCATGCATTCATTGCTCTCCTGTTTCTGGATACAATGTGACCAGCTGCTCCACTGATTTCCCTGGCAGAATGGATATAATCACTTCTTTCTTAGGTTGCTTTTTCAGGGTATTTTGTCACAACAAGAGGAAAAGTAACAAAAATAGTCCCTGATTAGGCTGACTTATATCACCCAATGGGCTGCTGATTAAAGCACAGTCATTTTTTTTCTACTCAATTTATGCTTCTGTGAAGAGGAGTTTGTCAGTGGTAGAAGCCTCTGAACATCCCTAGGGGCTCCTCCCAGTAAGGAGAACAATCACGATTCTTTCTGATGTTCAAATTGCCCCAACTTTGGTTGATGCGGTACCAACTGGCTTCCATGTCCTAAGGCATTTGTCCCAAGTCTCTATAAACATTCTTTGCTTTGAGGCCCCTTCTAATTGTCAGTAAGTGATTAGTGTAAATGTTAGCAGGCTAGTCTTATTGGCTTGCACAAATTCTCTTTTGCTCAGCAGTAGCTATGCCCAGAAAGCAATGATTTATACCTATCACAGAAGACAGTCTGGACACAAGACAGAGAGCTCAGTAACCCAAGGGTGTTTATTTTGATGGCAACTAAATTTCCAACCAGAATCCACAGGGTACATTCTTGTGTATAAGCACCTTCAAGGGTTTGCTTTATTTCCATCTCTAGAAAGGCTGAATAGTAACAACATGGGTAGGGTTAGAAGTGAGAGGCTGTAAGGCTCTCAGGGTTCTTACCTATGGAAGGCGGCCTTCTGGACGACACCTTGAACTGACTGCTGCTAGACTGCACCGTGGTGGCTGTGCATGACACAGAGGATGTGGCTGAGGAGGTGGCCATGGCAACTGTGTTTGCCATGGCAACTTCATTTGCTTCCATAAAAGCATCTTGGAAATTATACAAACACTTCTTTTTTGCAGCATTTTTCTTTTCTTTGATATCTGAAACTGCAGGAGCCTCATTGCTGGGTGGAGGTGGAAGGGCTTCAGGTCTTGTTTCTGAGAGCACTGGCCCTAATATATCATTTCCTTTGGAGAAGAATGGGAAAATTAAAGGTTCTAAGAGAAATGACACTTAGCAAAACCTCCTAAAGAACATGCTAACACTGGGGCTGCTACTGAAACCAGAACTTCTCTGGGATGGTGCTTTTATTCTATAGAAGGTTTATTGAACACCTATTATGTGCCAATTCCCATGCTAGGTGCTTTTCAGTATCACTGAATGCCTTGAAACCCCTTTTTGAGGTTGGAAATATTCCCATCCTAAAGATGAAGAAACTGAGGCTCAGAAAGGCTAAGCAACTTGTCTAAGGTCACACAGCTAGAAATCCCTTCAAGCATAGAACAGGAATATCAGGACTAGCTCTGTTCTGAGCATATTCAAGGTTGGGCAGGAGTGACTGACCAGGGGCTGTGGTCATCTGAAGACAGAAAGGTGTGGGCATCAGCCTTTCCCAGATGCCTCTGGACCTAAGACTGAAGTAACAGCTGGGCCTCGGCAGCTGAGGCAGCTAGGGAGAAGGTGCTTGTTAGAAGGGAGAGAGCCTTTTAGGGTCAATATAGAAATTAGCAAATCGGAACTTAAGTCACAGCATTGAGGTGGATATGTCAATATCTCCCTGCCTCCAAGCACTGAGCTGAGGTCTGGTAGTCACCAGACACAGACCCTAGAGACTAGATCCTCTGTGGCTGGGTAGCACCATGTGGCTCACTGTGCTGGCAGGTAGCACGGAGCCAGTGTTAGCTCTGTTATTCAATGTAGCAGACCCATCAGAACAGATGTGGAAGGGTGGGTAGGATGCCAGGCCCCAGGGCCTCCCACTGGGTAATGCAATGATGACCATCTTACTTGGCTCAGGATATTTAAACCTTAAGAAAGTTTTAATGAATTCCTTACCAGAAATTGTATCTGGCAAGAAAGTGCCAGGATTCCAGTTCTTATCATTCATCATTTCTGATTCCCAAAGACTTATAAATTTAGAACTATTCCAGTCTGGAGTGTTCCCAAAACAGCTCGGGTAAATATGGTCTTGAAGAGATGCATTGAATGCCTGAGGCTTATTTGTGTGACTCTGAACAGGTGCTGGCGATAAAGCCTACAAAAAAAAAGTTCTAATCACATATCAAAATTAATATTCTGTATACCTGTGTAGTTCAACTACAGACAGACAAACTGTGACTGAAACCTTGAGGGGTATGTATGCTTCCCATAAGTGGATGTCCATAGGGAGCACATCTCACAAATGCTGGAGTGGAGCTTTACTTAGGAATGCTACACATGTAGGTCAACTTTTAACCAAAAGTTCCTGATGCCTTCAGACGACTCAGCCACTTCTAACATTCCTGTCTAGTCATTCTTTAAATGTGGTTCATACACGTAAGAGCTAGGCTGGTGGCTTGGTCTTAGATGGTGTACTGACCAACACTGTCAAATCAGTTAGAAGTACTGATAACAATGGTAAGGCCTTTAACCCTCAACTCTTAGAGCTGTGCAAAGAACAACACAGATTTGAAGAGCTAGAAAGATTTTGATTGCGCTCTGAAACTGGGATGTTGACTTACTCTGTTTCCAGGGAGTAAGTCATTCCAATCTCATCAGCAAACTGGCCTGGGCCCTGAGAAAGGTCCTGAGAGGCCAGGGAAAAGGAGTGGGGTACCGTCAGTGAGCCAGTCAGCAATGCATATTTAATGAGTGCCAAGTTGCTGGCAGCTCCCTGCACTCAACTAGGTTCCCTAGGGCCCTCCCTGCTGATACCTAACAAAGTCCTAGAAGGGCTGTGTCATCCACACAGCTGCACTGCCATGCTGGCCTCTATATTGGGCTCTAGCCCTCATACCAACCAATCCTTTCCTCACAGCAGCCCAAGAGATCTGATTTGATTTAGAATGCTGAGGAAGCTTTCTGCTACTTTTCAGATAAAAACCGAAGTCCTTCCATGCCCCACGGCATCCTAGGGAAATAAAGACCACCTCTTCCTGCTCAGCAAGCCTGGGCACACAGATCTTCCTTTCTGGTTTCCACCTTTCCACTTTTCCTTTTTTACTTGCTCACCTGTGTCTAAGTTCTGGAACCTCTTCATGTACACTCATTCCCAAGTCTCAGTCAAGATGCCACTGTCCCAGAAAAACTGACACTGTTTTGCTCTGGATCCAACCCAGGAACAAGGTGAGCCCCCCACTTAACACCCTGAGATCTAGCCTCTTCCTCCACCTGCCATAGTAGAATTTAAGATTGACTTGTAGCCTCGTATTTTAATGTCTGACTTCTAAATCAAAGTCGCTTCATAAGAAAATGGGAAGGGGCATTAAAATCCTGGCCCTGGTAGGTCATGGTGGTAACATGCTTTTAATCCCAGAATTTGTGAGGCAGAGGCAGGCCAATCTCTGGGTATGAGGCCAGCCTGTTCTACAGAGTGAGTTCCAGAATAGCCAAGACTACATACAGAAACCCTGTCTTGAAAAACAAAAACAAACAAACAAAACAAAACAAAAATTAAAAAAATAAAATAAAATCTTGGCCCTGTAACCCAGCTCTGGACAATGCTGTGTAGAAAATCAAGTATTGCTGAAATGAGTCGACTATGCCCTGGGTGAGCTACAGACCTGGCATTAGAAGAATGCCTGGTGCTCAGATTCTTTGTGATGCATAAATTATCTGTGGATTCTGTAGATTCAAGTGTGAGGACTTTGGGGGATGGTCACATGGAGGAAGTGGGAGGATAGAGAAGAGATGGGGGATGCCCATTAGATGTGAACAGCAGAGGCTACACCAGAGGCAACTATGTGGCCACTATCCTGAAGAGTCAAGGGAGCAGTTAAGGGTGTCAAGCCAGAAGACAATCTGGTCAGTTTATTAGAAAGGTGGGCTGTGACAGCATAGTGATCATCAGCAAGGCAAGGATGTACTGAAGATGCTGTGGTGGGAAATGATGATATAATGGGGTGAAAATGGTGTGAACATAGAAGTCATCCCTGGCTCCACTGTGACAGTATAGTCCATGAGAACTGAACAGAAATTAGAAATAAATCTCAGCCTCCCTTTTTTTAGTAGCTGTGTGACCTCAGGCATATCACTCAATCTTTTGTGCTTTAGTTTTCTCATCTGAAATCTGGAAATAGCTACTCCAGAAGTTTTGGTAAGTGAATACACTGCTTGGCCCTGCGAGAAGCATTTGGCAAGGGCAAAGATGGATTCCTAGTACTAAGACTATGCCAAATCCCACCAGCTACGCCCATTCTAACATTCAAAGAGCTGGGCAGTGACTCCACCTAGTCCATCGGCATAACACACAACATCCTCTAACCTGGAGGGCCCTGGGAGACAGGAGAAGCAGAACAAATGCTTCGTGTCCAAAAGTACTCTCGACAGAGGTAACAGGTTTGGATGGTCTAAAAAAGCTGTTCTGGCATGGGAACCCGAGGGAGCAAAAACCAAGGAAAATAATGAAACTACATTTTAATAGACAATTGGTTCCACAAAGTAATAAAAAGCTCAGAGAAACCTTGTTGAGATCCACTGATAAGAACAGGTAATCAAGGAACCTTTGGCTAAGGGACAGAAACACCTGCCAGTGTACCTCACTCAACCTGCTTGCTAGTCCAGGATGTGGGGTGAGATCTGAGTAGAAGCACCTCTGAGGATCTGAGCTACTTATGGGCTGCCTGAGATTCTCCTTGGACACAGCTGTGCATTGTCTGGCTTCCCCTTTGGTTCCTCACCTTTACCACACTCATGTCTAGACCCTTGTTCATTCTTTCCAGTGCCCTCTACTTTGTGATGACCTTTGAGCTCCATTCAGATCTGTTCTCCCATGTTACTTTTCTACCCTATGTCTACCACAAGTTACCTGAGGCATGGCAAGGTGTCCTTTCTGTTGTGGCTCAGGGGATGGAACCAAAAGCCTTGTGCATACCAGGCAAGTGTTTTACCACTGAGCCACATCACCAGGCTTGCCATAACATTTGGTATGTTATTCTGATGATGTTTTTGCCTTCTGTTTTAAAAACACTGACCAGGATTAACTGACCTGGTTGTTCCTAAAATGCAGCACAGGACCTGGCACATACTGGGTGCTCAATAAATGATTGCTGAAAATAACTTAGTTAGGCGTCCAATGGCCACCCTCTTATATACTTTACTTACATGCTTCTTCAGAAGCCCACCTACACAAAAGGAGGCCCAGCTGCAGGGACTGAAGGCAAAAGTGAGGGAACAGACAACAAAAAAAAATTGTTTTTCAATGACTTTGTGCCTGATGACCTTAGCAGCATAAGTGTTCCTTTTGAAAAAAGCTCAGCTGTCTGCTAAGTGGACCATTATGGGCTATGCTTTGTAAGTGCATCAGAGATTAACCAACGTAGTTAGACTCTTCATACAAATTCACAAAGCTTCAATTAACAGTAAATTTGAATTGTTTTCCGCTTTATGGCAAAGAGTAATTCATAAGAAAGAAAATTCTTTGCTTTAAGTGAACAACTCTGAAGAGAATCCAAACAAAATCACCTTCATAAAGCTGCATCCCTTTTGGAGTGGATGGTCCAGTCTTTTCTACCCACACCAGCTCAGACACCAAGACTGAGAGAAGGTGGCAAGCCAAGACAAAGAGATATAGGACCATTAACTGAGAAAACTTCCACTGTACTGTCAGACCAACAGAATTCTAGCCAATGACAAAGTTACAATTTTTCTTAGGTTTGGTTTTTCTGAGTTTTTTTTTTTTTTATACCTCCTAGCGATGGTAAAGAGGCAATAAGAACTTAGTATTGACATCACTACTCTGAGACTAGAGAAAGTAAGCACCACCCCTAACATGAAACACACAGAGATCATAACAAACCCCATCAGGAGCCAGTCTCCACACTGCATCTCCTCACAACGCCTAATCTGAACTGGAAAGAACAATTATAACAGGTCTCTCAGAAACTACTGCAGACATGGAAATATCAGAGTTAAGGATATTTAGGTCACTGCAAGAAAATCCCACATACGTAGAACTGTCCATTCAGTAAATTAATCCTTCAAAAGTGAAGGAGAGCTGGGCAGGTGTTGCTGCACAACTTTAATCCCAGCACTCCTACAGACAGAGGCAGGTGTATCTCTGAGTTCAAGGCCAGCCAAGTCTACAGAGTGAGTTCCAGCATAGTCAGGGCTACACAGAGAAACCCTGTCTTGAAAAACCAAAAAAATAAAGGGGAAATAAAAATTTCAAAAGCCTAAGGAACTTACCTGTGATAGACTGGCCCTGTCTGAAACTAAACGACTCTCTTTAAGAAGAAAGGAAAGTATACAGAGGTCAGATGGTTGGGTCCACAGACAGAAAGATCATAAATAAATGCAACATAAAATATTTCCTCATATTCCTAACTCATGTGAAAAGATGGAGAAAGGAGGAAGCATTTTCTAGAAGCCACCTGGGCCACGGGTAGAAGGCCTGACAGTTCGATCTCAAAGGGAATTTAGTTAATGTACACTATGAATCCAGGGCAACCTCAAGAGGGTTAAAATATAAGCATTACTGATAAATCATAAGATATTGAAAAGTGTAAAATATAGTTAAACAGAAACTTTTGAAGATGAATATAAGACAACTATAGTTGATAATCTAAATATATCCAAAAATCATTCCTATATTTTATTTCATAAAAATAGAAAAGAAGAGTGACATGAAAATATCAATAAAAATAGAAGCATAATGTATAAGAAACTCAACTACACTTATCTAAAATATCCATTCCAAAAGATTTACTTCTATTTCTTTTAATTATGTGTTGGGGAGGGAGGAAGAGTGTGCATAGGAGCACAGAAGCCAGAGGCATTGGATATCTCTGAAGCTGAGGTTGCAGACTGTAAGCTACCCCATGATAACTGCTGTGAACTGAACTTAGGTCCTTTGCTCTTATCCCCGAGCCACTGGTCCAACCACAGACATCTGCTTTAAAAACTCTGTAAGTTAAAAGTGAAGAGACAGTTTGTTCTGTCAAGATGGCTCAGCAGATAAAGGGAGTTGCTCATTAGCCTCGTGAGCTAAATTTTTATTGCTGGTACTCCCTTACCCACCCGGTAAATAAATGTTTAAGAAAAATGTTTGAAAGAGTAAGAAACCAATGGATGAAAGATTAAAAAAAAAAAAAGCATGAGATGCACAGAAAGCAAGAGTAAAGGAGGAAATTTACATTAGAGTAGCAACACATGCTTTTATTAATAAAAAAAGCTAGGCATTTTGAGTTTGTGACATATCTAGGTAATAAAGACTTTTGTCCAAATAATAATCATCATAATAATTAGGGTTGTAAGAAATGACATAGAAAATAAATTGACTCAAAAGATCATGGACTAGAGAGATAGCTCAGTGGGTATGAATACTTGCTTTTCCTTTTCTTTCCTCTTCTTTTTTTCTCCTTTCTTTTCTTTTTTTCTCCTTTCTTTTCTTTTCTGGCAAAAGGTATGTGTTTGATTCCTACCACCAATACTGGGCATCTCACAACTAAATGTCTTTAACTGAAGTCCCAGGAAATCCAATACAATTTCCTTTAAGTTTGTACACATGCGCACGGCCTTTTCCAGTTTGGAGTTTCAAGCACTTGCAAGCTACGTAACATGGGCATTGTGAACCAAACTTGAGTCCTCTGGAAAAGCAACCAGTGTGCTCTCACAAAGAGAAACAGAGTGAGAGATTGTTCTTTGTAAAAACCAACAAAACTGAGAAACTTTTACTAAGACAGACTCAAACAAACAAATAAACAAACAAACCAAAACAAACCAACCAAAAAAACCAAGACTCAAATTACTCAACTCATAAATGTTAATGGAAACAGTTACTGACACAGACCTTTAGGTGGAGTAGGCCCAAGGATAGAGACAGAAGTCAAGTGGAAGTGCTACTTTAGCATGCAGGCATTAGACCCTAAGAAGTTGAAAGGTACATTTCTACCAATTCTATTCAATATAATATTAGTAACCAGTGCCAGGGTACTTAGATGGAAAGGAAGAAATAAATTGTTTAGATTATACAATTTTATAGGAAAATCATAAAAATTTCAGATGTAAGCAAACCCAAAAATGGTTAGAGCTAATAAATGAATTCAGCCCCACACCAAGATAGGTTAACATTAAAAAAACAAAATGAATTACAATTTTATGTACCAAAAACAATCAGAAAATAACACAAAAAGAATAGAATATTTATGAACTAACCAAAGAAGTGGGAAGACAAATGAGGACAGACATACAAAATGTGACCATCAAAGACTACTGCCAACAGGTTACATTTCCATGTTTTCTTTTTCTTTTTTTTTCTTTCTTTCTTTTTTTTTTCCGAAACAGGGTTTCTCTGTGTAGCCCTGGCTATCCTCAAACTCAGAAATCCGCCTGCCTCTGCCTCCCAAGTGCTGGGATTAAAGGCATGTGCCACCATGGCCGTGCTCTATATGTTTTCTATCTGTCACAATAGCAATGATTTTTTTTCAAAGTAAAAAACAATCACCTTAAACTCACACAGAATATTAAAGAGTCCATAATTGTGATAGTTTGAATAAGAATGGCCCCCAGCCCTGCACCTTGCCTGGGGAGCACAGTACAACTGACCCTGGTTGGGGGTGGGGGGGTGTTCTGGTTAATCAATCCCTAGAGAACTGGTCCCTGCATCTCACCTGGGCACAATAGAGCTGGCCCTGGTGGCATGGGCAAGGGTAAGTCCACCCCTAGGGTGTGAGAGTGAGGGAGTTGGCTCTGTCCTTTGCCAGCTGCAGCACTGGATATACTAATCAGGACAGTGCTGGAGAATTCACCCTGGTAGTGTAGGTGAGGGAGAACTGGTGAGCTGACCAGTTCAACTACCACCCAGACCCAGCTTCAGGGCTTTGAGATGGCCCACCCCAACATCTACTCCATTTATCAACTGCTAAGTGAGTGAAGAGGCCAGTCCTACAGATCCAAAGCTACAGGATCTCCATGACACAGGGCAAGAACAGGATATCTGAGAGGAGTCCCAGAGAGGATCCAGTATTGATAGTGTAGCAAGAAGCCAGAGGATTGGAACCAGACCAATGACTCACTGCAATGAACACTGTAAGTAAAGAAGTATAGATGAAAGGGTATCTGATGAAATACACTGTAGCACTACAGCTTCCACAATGATACCCAAGGACTGTTGTAACCCTGGGCTTTTCTACCCACTCCCCAGTTCCCAAATAACTTGGAGGCCTATTTATGTACAGTGCCTTCTGGCCTTAAACAAGGGCTTATTCCCAGACTAGCTTGTAACTTATATAACCTGTTTATTCTATGTCTGCCACATGGCTAGTTACCTCTCCTCAGTTTCATTCATCCAACTTCTTCAGAGTTCGAGGGGAATCTCCTAGCTCTTGACTATCTCCCAGAGTTCCAGTCTCTTTTATCAGAACTCCCACCTGCTGTTTCCTGCCTTTTGCTAATACAGTGAGACTCACTGTGATAGAGTATAGCTTCAACAATGAGATTTTTTTTTTCCCTTGGGGTGGGAGGAGGTTGCAAGGATCGAGAATGGGGAGATGAGTCTGATTGGAGTGTGTGATGTGAAATTTACAAAGAATCAATTCAAATTCACAAAGAATCAACATAAAGTTTAAAAAAAAAAAAAAAAAGAATGGCCCCTGTAGTGACAATTCTGGAATTTTGGTTTCTTTAAAAAGTATAAAAATAAAGTGCTGTCTTTTTAATTCCAGTTGTGGAGATATGGGGCTGCTTCAAACTATCTGCAGCAGCTGATTATGATTTGTCTCATGCTCCAGCAGAGGTATGGTTTTACCAGCTATAGATAGTTTCTATAATTGTGTGATCTTTGGAATTCTGGGAACCTTTCAGAGGATATATAAACTCTAGAGCCCTGATAGGCTAGGTGGGTAGGTAGTGGTTGGTCATTCAGGGTGTCTGCTTGTAGTTCGTTAGTAGTCATGCTCAAAGAAAAAAACAAAAAGAAAGAAAGAAGATTCAGGGATCCCCTCTGTACTGGCTGGTTTTGTGTGTCAACTTGACACAGGCTGGAGTTATCACAGAGAAGGGAGTTTCAGTTGGGGAAGTGCCTCCATGAGATCCATCTGTGGGGCATTTTCTCAATTGCCTCTTGTGGGTGGTGCCATCCCTGGGCTGGAAGTCTTGGGTTCTATAAGAGAGCAGGCTGAGCAAGCCAGGAGAAGCAAGCCAGTAAAGAACATCCCTCCCGGCCTCTGCATCAGTTCCTGCTTCCTGACCTGCTTGAGTTCCAGTCCTGACTTCCCTTGTGATAACAGCAATGTGGAAGTAAGCCAAATAAACCCTTTCCTCCCCAATGTGCTTCGTGGTCATGATGTTGTGCAGGAATAGAAACCCTGACTAAGAGACCCTCCCCCAGTTTTTTCCTTCTTTCTCTATGTAGTGATGGGCATGAAATGGGATGGGAGAGTGGAGGAAAGAGATAAAGGATAGGAAAAAGAAAAACCCACACACAGCAAAGACCAGCTCCAGGCCTCCATAGGCTCATATATTTGAATACTTAGTCACCAAGGAGTGGTAGTAGTATTTAAAAAGAATAGGTATGCCCTTGTTGAAAGAACTGTGTCACTGGGTAGGCTTTGAGGTTTTAAAAGCCCATGCCAAAGCAAGTGTCTCTCTGACTCTGACTTCAGATTAGGATTTAGCTCTCAGCAATTGCTCCATTGCTATGTGTGTTTCCATATTACCTGCCTGATAAGAGACTGCCCAATAAATTGTAAGCAAGTCCCCACTTAAATGCTTGCCTTGGTCATGGTGTCTCTTCACAGCAATAGAACAGTAAGACAATAATCAAAACAAAACTGTACACTAGTATAAATGCACTGCAAAGCTCCAGTCATAAGCCTGTGGCACTGGCACTCAAAACAGACAAGCAGGACAGTAGCACAGAAAGGAGAAGGAAGGACAAGGCATGTAACCAAACACAGCCTGCTCAGCAGGAAGACCCCAAGTCAGTGTTGTATCACCTCACAACTGGCAGATGGCCACTATCAAAGTAAATAAAATAACAGGCTGTATGGATGGGTAATCCCTTGTGTACTATGAAGAAGTACCACCTGTCAATAAAAAAGCTGATACCTAGTACCAAAAGGCAGGAAATAGCAGGTGGGAGTTCTGATAAAAGAGACTGGAACTCTGGGAGATAGTCAGAGGTGGGAGATTCCCCTCAAACTCTGAGGAAGTTGGATGAATGAAACTGAGGAGAGGTAACTAGCCATGTGGCAGACATAGAATAAACAGGTTATATAAGTTACAAGCTAGTCTGGGAATAAGCCCTTGTTTAAGGCCAGAAGGCACTGTACATAAATAGGCCTCCAAGTTATTTGGGAACTGGGGAGTGGGTGGAAAAGCCTGGGGTTACAACAGGTGTTGGTAAAGATGTGGAGAAAGAATTCTTGTGCACAGCAGATAGGTAAGCCTGCAAAGTGGCACAGTCTAGGTGGAAGAGAGTATGGCAGTATAGGTACCATAAACCCAACCATTAGAGTATATTCTCATAAGAATCAAATTAAAGAAATACTTGTTCATCCATCCATGTTCAGAAATATTTGTTCCAATAGTCAAAAAGTAGAAACCAACCTAGATGTGTAAAAGTAGAACAAACCAAAATGACATCAGATCAAGTAAAAAAACAAAAACAAAAACAAAAACAAAAATAGAAGGGCACACATGAACCTAACAATGAAATATACAAGTATGTGAAGTAAAAACAGAGAAGACTGTAAAGAGAAATAATTTTCTACCATAGTTGGAGTCTCCAATTCCTTCTATTAAAAATGGATGACTCAAGCAAGCAAAGATGATGAAAGGAGCACCAGCAAGTGGATAGATACACTGCCTTCCTTCTACAGACTACCTAGCACAGGATACTCAGTCTTCTCCAGCGCTTAGGGAAGAGTTACCTCATAGTTTTTTGACATGGGGTCTCTCTTGTAGTCCTGCCTTTCCTACATCTCACTATGTAGTACAGGCTGTCCTCAAACTCACAGAGGTCCTCCTGCATCTGCTGGGATTAAAGGTGTGGGCCACCATACCCTGCAAGCATTCACTTCTAGGCCATAAACACTCTTATAAATTCAAGAGTAGCAAACAGGCCTGGAAAGTGTAATTCAGCGACTAGCACTCTATTCTTTTAAATTTCCTTAAGTTAAGGAAAATCTTTATAGTGTTTATACTAAACATTTAATGCATGAAATATTTAGCCACAATGACCAGAGTATAAATTAAAAGAAAAATTACAACCATGACATTAAATAGTACAAGCAACAATTATGATTTCACCACAGCTCCAAACAAAGCAGCAAAAGACAGAGGCACGGGCTGGCCCAAACACCTCAGGGTGAATGGTTGTCCTTCATGCAGAGCACCTAACCTTTGATTCTTGGTTATGTTGAGACATCATACTTAACACTTCCTGAGAAACCTCCAAGGGGACTGAAGACAAACTTGTGCCATTCTAGAACTGCTCATCCCGTTTCTAGAGGGTCCTTGTACTAGTACTCTGTGGGGCTGTTAGCATACTATGCATTTAAACAGTAGTAGCCATAACATTCAAGTAAATCTGCTTAACTCAAGTGATACAAACCAATTACTTAAGGCACCATAAGATAAAATACAAGCTTGATTAGAGAAATCAGTATTTTCATACCAGATATACATGAAGTATTTCATCAAGTGCATATACTTCCCCTTCCATTCTGTGGATCAGAGTATCCTGAATGCCAGAAAGCATTCTACTACTGAGATATAGCCACAGCCCTAATAACAGCATTTTATTTTCCACAATAAAAAAGGCCTTCAATAGATGTATTTAAATCAGATCAGTGTGTGGCTGGAGAAATAGCTTAGTGATTATGAGCACTGGCTGTTCTTAAAGAGATCCTGGATATGAGTCCCAGCACCCCAACACAGCAGCAACCCCAGTTCCAGAGGATCCAACACTACCTCTTCTAGCCTTTACAGGCACCAGGCACACTTGTGGTTCACAGATATACACGCAGTCAAAACGATCACACAAAAAAATGAAACATGAAATTTAAAAAATAAATAAATAAAAATGGATCGGTATATAGTTATGATACCAAGAAGCAATGCTATTGAGATGCGGCTTAATTATAAAATTTCAAGTTTCTATATGACCTTCACCATGTGTGGTTAGACCTCTATATTTGCCTCCCTACACATGAGTTTTTTGCATTTATCTATGGCCTAAGGATAAATTTAACAGGACCAATGGAATGGGCATCAGATACAAAAATGATATTAAAAGGTTTTTCTTATTTTACCCTTTTATAGGAGACCTCTAACTTCCTTAAAAAAGGCCAGACTTGGGGGCTGGAGAGATGGCACAGAACACCTGGGTTCAGTTCTGAGCCCTCACAATAGAGGCTCACAAGCATCTATAAACTCCAGTTCAAGGGACTCAATGCCCTCTTCTAACCACCATGGACATCATGTACACACAGAAGTGTGTGCAGACAAAACATTCTTAAACATAAAATAAAAATAAACAAAGCTTTTAAAAAGGTAGTTATGCTGGATGTTATGGCTCAGTGGTTAAAAGCACTGGCTGCTCTTCCAGAGGTTCTGGGTTTGAGTCCCAGAACCCATATTCTGACTTATAAACATTTATAAAGTCTAGTTCCAAGGGATTCAATAACCGATAACCAATTTGGGACGGGGACACACACACACACACACACACACACACACACACACACACACACGCAAACAAAAGACCCATATATAAAATAAAAATAAAGGAAGGAGGGAAAAAGCCAAAGTAAGGAAAAAAAACCCAACCCACTAATAATGACAGTGTTCCCAGTAGACTTGGGGAACATTAATTTGACTACATTCTTGGGATATTTTAAAAAAATAATTCTTGAATGGTTTCAATAAGCAAAAAAAAATACAATGGACATTTCTTAATCTTTTTTCAGAGATAAGATAAAATTTCTATCTAGAAAAAAAATACGGAATTTACAGAAGTTTATACATTCAACCAAAGGAAAGAAGGGTATGAGTTATAAAACCCACTTTGACTAAAACGTTTTGCTAATAAAGACACTGTTACACATTCACATGGGGTAACACACAGGTCTGGTAGCTTCTGAGTAAAACTGAATTGAACTGTATTCATCTTTAGTGTGGTATTAATCTACTACCTACGCCCTCCCCAGCAAACACATAGGAAACCCGTTCACTAGCCATATATACCATACCATACCATACCATACCATTAGAGTAAACCCAGAAAACCAAGCCCTTTCCATGTCATGGTCTCCCTTTCTGTCCCACTTGAAACTCACTCTGTTAAACAAATGAATACAGTTATGGAGAATTATGATTATTTAGTGCCAACCAGTAACATAACAAAATCCCAGCATTATGGTGAGCCAACAACACAAGTGTAAAGCAGCTCAAGATGCAAAGCAGACTAAGGTAAAGAGTGAATTAGCTGCTGCTGCACACCAGTCATCCTAGCAATAGGCACAGAGAGGCAGGAGGATCACTATATGTCAGCCTGGTCTATACAGGATTTTAGGCCAATTTCTCTAAATTTATCTTCAATATCTAAAATGTTAAGTATATACATAGAGTTTTTTGAGGAGAAACTCAAAAAAACCTGACCATTTTCTAGACTTCTCACTGCTTTTTCTAAGTGGGCTCTTGGCAGGCTGGATTTTAAGGTGCCACTTCTATCCCCTCCAGCTACACTGCCATAGCCTCAGATCATAGGATTTCTTTGCAATGTATACTGCGCTTTCCCTCAGGCTTGCATGTTTTGACAAGGCCCTAGTTTTCAAACTAAGGATGCCCAGAAAACATTGAGGATTCATACAATTTACAATACATTTTACCCATCATGTTAAGGCGTAAGTCAGGCCATGTGTAGAAAATTGGACTTTTGTTAAATATCCTTGAGTTCAACCTATTAGTGGTATCACCTGAAAACTCTCCAATTCTAGTGAGTAAACCATGATTATGTGTGTTTGTTTGTTTATGCACACGCTATAAAGGATCAACATTATAAGAATTTTCAAGACTACAGCCAAAGCACATGGTTGCAGCCCATCCAATCAGGAGCAGATGCCACTCTGCATATGGATCAGCATACCTAGTCCTGTCTGCTAAAGTAACTGCTCTTGTCAGAGCGCAGTCATAAGGGACTTCCAGGCCCTTCCTGCCCTGGCTTACCTTACTGTGTGTGAAGGGGGGTGCTGGATACAAGGTGGGGTGGATGAGCGGTCGAGGCAGATGTGGAACAGTATGCAAGGGCACATGTCCGTGGATGTGGGGGTACAAGTGAAGCGCAGGATGTGTCGGTTTCTCTGGGCTCAGGAACTGATGGCCAGGAGGCAGGGCTCCAGCAGTCATGGCTGATGCTGGTAGCCCTGAAGCTTCTTGTTTACAAACGTGGCATTCACAAGTGTTCGGTGTTTGTTCTGCCTAAAAGGATAGAAAAAGACGTACTTGTATAATGTAGAACAAAGAATGGCATAAGTTAAGCTTCAGTCAGTCAGGTAATACAGAACAAACACAAAGATACAGGCCTGAGATAACCAGAGACCTCACAGGAGAAGGTACAGGTGCCAGCGCTGGTAATGAGGAAGGCTGAGGAGGGGAGAGCTGAGCCTCACTTTCCACATGGGTATTTGCTGAGGCAGCAGCCACTGATCAGAGACCCAAGTGAATAGGAGTAAAGGACCCCATAAAGATAATAGAACAATGAAGCTACAGAAAAAATGGACCAAAGAAAACAGGATCACTGAGTGGCTGGTGTCTGCTCGGGTCCTACTGTTCAATCAACAGCTGCAATGAAACCTCCATCCATGAAATGTAGACAGGATGCTAGCTGGTCCGAATGGAAAGACCAGCAATACCTCTTTATCAAAGCAAATGTGAAACTAAACACAGATGACAACACTTCAGGCTCTAGAACTCAGCCAAAGTCAAATACTGGAAAGTCTTTATTTTAATATAGCCAGAACTTCAGGGAAGAACAAACAGATGTGTTGGGGCACAGGAACCTTCAGAGTAATAAAGGATTAAACCAATAAAGCAAGTAGCCAGGCTAAAAATAAAAGGGAGCAAACAAAACAAAAACTGAAAAAAGTATGAACAGTGAGATGTAGCATTTAATAGCATAAAGTAACGATCAAAGGAAGCAAAAACCAGCCTCCCTCCCCAAAATACTAACAACCTCAAGGACAAAGTCAGAATTAGAAGTTGTTCTATTATTTAAACTATCCACACACACACACACACAGAGAGAGAGAGAGAGAGAGAGAGAGAGAGAGAGAGAGAGAAGGAGGGAGGGAGAGAGAGAGGGAGGGAGAGAGAGAGAGAAAGAGAGAGATGACAAAAATGTATAATCAGTAGACAGTGGTTCTAGGCCCGCATACCAGATTAGTACACAAAGGTGTCTAAGCAGTTATTGTAGCTTGTTCGAAGAATTAAGGAAAAGGTAAAAAAAATAAATATTTAATATAAAGAGAAAAGAAAAAAGATATATAAATTCTAGCCTAGATTGAAGATGACAGAATCTATGAACCCAGTAAGCTATAGAAACTACTCCTGTGCAAAACATATTATCAAAACCTAGCAGAACTGGAAGGACAAAAAAAAATCCAATATCAAAACACATCTCTCCATAATTAATAATCTGTATGGAGCGATTCTAACCTCCATAAAAGTGACATTAGGAGGTTGGACCTTTTGGTGGCTCTAAACTCAGGAGTATCCTCATTCTTTCACCCAAGTAAGGTTATACTGTGAAAAGATGGCTACTTATAAAGAACCATACTGGTGATTTGAATGAGAGCAGTTCCCATAGGTGCATATATTTGAATGCTTAGTCTCCAGTTGGTAGAACTGTTTGGGAAGGACTAGGAGGTGTGACCTTGTTAGCGGAGGTGTGTCACTGGGGATGAGCTTTGAGGCTTCAACAGCCCAAACCATTCCCAGCTAGCTTTCTTCCTTTTCTCTTTCACTTTGCCTCATGCTTAGAATCAAGATATTAAGCTCTCATCCACTCTTCCAGGACCATGCCTGCCTGCCTGCTGCCATGGGACTCATGCACAATACTATAAGCTCCAAATAAACTCTTCTGTAACCTGTCTTGATCATAGTTTCTTACCACATTGGGAAAAAAGTAACTAAGACACACATCTACCAGATTTGGGGGTAGGCTCTACTGTATTTTAAACTTATCATAAAGCAACAGAGAAAAGTGAGCTACGGCGTGGGACAAACATAAAGACCAATGGACAGATGTAAGCCTGAATTTTCAAGATGGAAAAATATGACCTTTCCAAAAAAAAAAAAAAAAAGGTTTTGAGTCTAACCCTACACCATAAAAAATACTGAGCCAAATGGATCACAGCATCAGAGGTATATTTATAAATCTAGAAGAAAATAGTTTTGTTTAATACATCAGTAAATAAATGCATTAAAACAAAAACCTTATGCTTTACAAAAGATATCATAAGAGGCTGTGGCAAATATTAACAAGTGTAAGGACTGGAGGCTCATACTCCATTACTCAGTGCTGGCAGACAACTCATTACAGTAAGATACTCCACCAACCTGAGAAAATAGTGTAAACTAGGACTTTCACCCAGGACATTAAGAACTCTTAAAACAGTAACAAGACAGAAAGCAAATAGCCCTTAAGTACATAAAAGACAACCAAAAGGGTTTACCATTATTAATATCGCAAAACTTCAGAACTATGTTGTGACTCTTTGAGGGCCCCTGGGTGACCATTACAACCCAGAACTCATTGCCAGATCAATTCTATGGACACATCTGCTTATGAACAGGATGTCGGACATTCAAGGCAACTCATGGAGTAGTTTGTAATGGTCAAAAGAAACATGCAAGTGCTGGCTAACAGGGATAAAAACAACAACAACAACAACAACAACAACAACAAACCCAGCACCTCTACAGGAGGTGAATAGAACATTATAGGACCAATATGCTTACCTAGAAATCTGAGGCCTTAGGGGAATAGGAAAGACAGGGCTAAATGAAGATACAGCTCAGTGGCAGGGAACTTACCAACCAGGAGTGAAGCCCAAAATTCAAACCCTTATACTTCAATGAATAAAGTTAAAGAATTTCTCAGACTTAGTCTGAGAATCTTAGTCAAGATTCTAAATTATTTAGAGCCAGGAATGGTACCACACACCTGTAATTCTAGCATTTGGGCGGTAAAGGCAATATGATCAGGAGTTAAAAGCCAGTCTTAGCTACACATACCTTGTTGTAAACAAACAAAACTTAAAACACACTAAAAAAAACAACAATAGTCATACAAAAACAAACAAACAAACAAATAACCCCCCAGAACTTAAAGCAGTAACTCATCAGTTAAAAGCATATACTGCTTTCACAGAGGACCTGATTTCAGTTCCTAACAGCCATATTCAGTGACTCACAAGTGCTTCTAACTCCAGCTCCATGGGACCAGACCTTGCTGCCCTCTTTGTTTACCTACACTCATGTGCACATGCCCACACAAACATGCTATCAAAACTTAAAGTTACAAAGATGAAGAGAACACAAAAGCACACTCTTCAGAGACAGACTGTTCTGTGAAAAGCAAGACAGCCATTCTTACAGGACATGGGAAAACAAATTTTTGCACGTGCACATAATGAAACTGTTCATCTACTGGGCCTAGGGGCTGAAGGTATATAGATGATGACACAGGTAGGCGAGTAGATTTCCCAATTTATTCCTTTTGATATCATCTTTATTATTTTAATCACATACTTACATTACCTATTATAATAATTAATAAGCCAAGTATTTGACTTTCATTTGTTCTCCCTTTCATTTAAATATTGTTTATTGAACAAATAAAACTCTGAAGCTGGATATGTGGAATATAAACCTATAATCCCAGTACTTGAGTTTAGGTAGGAAGGTCATGAATTCAAGGCCAACCAAGAGTGAGAACTGTCTCCAACACAAATGATGAAACCTGTCTTATACTTCTACAGAAAAAAATTCAGAATCAGAAAGGAAGGAAGGAAAGAAGGAAGGAAGGAGGGAGGGAGGGAGGGATAAAAGGAAGGAAGGAAGGATGGAGGTAGGGAAGGAAGGAGGGAGGGAAGGAAGAAAGAAGGAGAGGAGGAGAGAGGGAGGGGAAGGAGGGAAGGAGGAGAAGAAAGGTAAGCAAAAAACTTTTATCTCAGTAACCACAGGTTGCTATAGAACTAATGACAATTACAGATCTCAGTAAAAAGAAAATAAGGAAAGATTAAAATATAAGTTCTGTAAGTATGCTTGTTTCCCTATAGTACTAATCTTCAGAAATTGCTGAAACTAATATAATTTACTCTACTTATAGAAAATCTATACCAAGGAAGAGATCTCTGGGAAACAGAAACATGAAACAGAAGATCCTACCTGCTGGGCTGGGTAGGATGGAGGTGGAGTGTTCACGCTACTCTCCTCTGTCCTGGGGTTACCATTTCCTATGGCCTCCTCTTGTTTGGGAGCTCCTGGGGGCTCACCACTGCTCTCGCCATCAGCATCTTCATCATCAGCCTCTGAAGAACTACGGCTGGTGCTGCTTACCTGAGGGGACTTAAAAGGCAGCATTCTGTAGCTTTCATTTTCAAAACAGTAACATGAATGAAGTGTAAAGATCACCAACCACTTCCTACATTTACTGATACCCACAACTCCTCATAAAAAAGCCACATTCATACCTCATCTTTCAGGGCCATGTTTTCCCCACCACCATTCAGTTCGCTGTGGATTCCATTCATGTTGGCCACCACATTGGTATCATCGTAGTTGGTCAACGGATAAATGTCAGCAAACTTAGCTGACAATGGTGCGACATCTTCATCATCACTACAACTGAGGCAAGCAGAGACGGTCACCATGAGGCCCTTCGATTGGGGAGGACAGTGAGGAGCACCCCCCACTGAACACGACATCTCCTCTAAGGTCATGGGTCTGCTCACGAAGAGTGTTCAGTGTCACTCACACTACTTAACACCTCTTAGTCACCTGAACACAAAAAAAAGCCTGGATGAGTAACATCTGTGACATGGGGGATGGGAAAGAATGTCCCACAGTAGAAATTCTGAGGAAACCACAAAAAACTTAAGATGAACTGGTATTACACTTTCATTTGGCCTGAAAAGTCCTGGAGTAAAAATGCCATGCCCAAGAAAATATAATTTTTATTAAAATGTTAAGATACAGGGAATAACTTCAGGTCTTCAGTGTTTGATTTTACAGATACCAAATTGTCAAAAAATATCCAGCTGACCAAATTCCAAGTGTTATATAACAACATATTAATTATGTTTGCTCCACTCAAGTCAGTTATTAACAATCAACTTCATCAATGTAAGGAGAAAATGGCATGTTTGCTAAAAAAATGAAAACCAAAACTTAAAGCAAAACTTCTGGATTTAGCCTGTGGAAGCTACTTTAAAATGTGGCTTCCTAATATATAAGAAGAACTATCATGCCCAACCCAGTACTATCTAAAACTTGCACCAATCTGTCTCTATCCCAGCATACAATGATCCCCAGAACGTAAAAATCCTAGGTAAAAATCCTCTTAGATTTGACTCCTAAGAAAAGGCCCAGATTACCAAGCTCATTGTGCTCTTTTTGTTTTATTTGTTTTGTTGAGCGGTCTTTCAACATAGCCCTGGCTGTCCGGGAACTCACTATGTAGACCAAACATTGAACTCACAGAAATCCACCTGCCCTGCCTCTGAGTCTTGGTGTACTATACCAAAACCTTGAGCTCACCAACAGAAGAAGAAATAAGCACCCACCAGCAAGGGAGTATGTGTGTTGGCCAGCACAGCATTCCTGCAGTGTTATCACTGCCACAGTGTTTACCAGTGGGGAAACTGATTCTGAAATGAAGTGACCAATTCATACCTGGCACACATGACAGCTGGAGGCTTCTCCACCCCAGGAAGACCCAGACTGGACTGCACTGCACTGACTAAAATGATGCTGCCATTTCATCTCTTTAGAAAACAGCACCGTGAACAACAATGCACACTAAGGGTCACATGGATTTTTAAGTCACAGAGGTTGATTACTTGGAAGACACTAATCACAAGTTGTTGGGGCCTAGAGTATTAAAGGACGTGAGCTGCCCAGACCAACAGTGGGCAGTTCCATCCAGGCAGAAGGCTCCTATAACCCAAGCGCTACTACTGATAACACATCAGAACCCACAACTGATATTGGCAGTTATGACAGTGAGTGGGATAGTTTGATACATTTGCATTTACCTAACTTCAATTTTCAATGGATTCATCTGCCTGGTAAACTTCCATATGCCTCAGTTAGAAGCTGTTAGGGGAAAAAAATCCTCAAAATGCCTAAGGCCTGAGAGTACAAGCAGCAGAACTTTGATCAATAAAGAGTCAACCATGGACTTCAACCCAGGCCTTTAGAATTATTTTGGATTTGGGGAAAAGACTCAGTGGTATTGAGCAGTTGTTCAGCATGTATGAATCCTTGAATTCTATCCCTAGTACCATAAAAATTGAGACCTGAAAGACAAAGAAAAACTTTGAAAGAGGAAAACCTAGCAGCACCATGACAAATCCAAATGAAATGTGTGATGAGCATCTCTATCTGTTGGAAGAATCTGAGGATCAAGTGCTCCCTCAACATGAGCACCTCTGCAGGGATAGTGATGGCTGCATATTCAACTGACTTCACTTAAGAAACCACATACAGGGGCAGACTGGAAGGGACAAGGGCAACATTTGGAATGGAAAGGGGCTGGGGGAGGGAAAAAAGAAACCTTACACAACCCAGTGTGGTGGAATATGCACTCAGAAGGCAGAGGCAGGTAGATGTCTAGTTTGAGGTTAGTCTAGTCTACAGAGTGAGTTCCAAGACAGCCAGGATAACTTAGAAAAACCCTGTCTTGAAAAAACAAACTAACAAACAAAAAGGAAGAGAAAGAAAGAAAGGAAGGAAGGAAGGAAGGAAGGGAGAAAGAAAAGAATTTCTATATGTGCGAATTAATGTATGAAGTCTCTGCAAGCGACAGGGTCACAACTGAGTTTTTAACCCCTTTGCTAATATGAAATGTACTTCTTTACAATGTGGGAATACAGAAAACACAAACTTTAAATTGCTTGCTAAAGTATCTGAGTTCTTAGCAAGACATGGAACGAGCATGAACACTGGACTGACAATGAAGAGGATGAACAGCCACTGGCCACCTCAGACAGAATGAGAAGATGAGACCAGAACTGCGGAGACATTTCCCTGCATACCAACTGGCAATTATAAATTTACTATTTTTTTTTTCAGGTAATAAAACAGCATCAGTTTGGGTTTACAAATTTCATGTTTTAACAGGTGCTTAACACACTGAAAAGTCTTTTTTTTTTCTTTTTTATAAAAAGCAGGTAATGGTAATCGTATTTCTGTAGACTGATGTCTATATTTCTCATTACTGGATAAATTTCTGAAGCTATTATAAAGTCACAACTTACAAAGTTGGTGCAGAGCCATTGTCTGTGAGGATGAGTCTAGGATGTTGCTGAATTGTGATGGGAGAGCTGGAACCTGACCCTGAGCTTGCTGATGACACACTAGGTGGGCGCATCTCAGACAGATAGTCGGGAGCAGAATCCACTTGGAGTGGTAGCTGGTGAATGTGGATGTCATCAGTGACGGGGGTGTCCATGATACCACAAGTGAGGATGTGTGAGAGGCTGCAGTCATCACAAGCACATCTGATCAAGAATTAAGGACAGTTACCAAGAAAGCCAACTCTGAAGGTTGGGTTCAAACCTCTGCTTGCATTAGTGCAGGGTGAAGGCCAGTAGCACCCAGGAAGCCCAGCTCACCTTCGCCTGTAGTTGCAGTTGGGACAGTCCGGCATGCTTAACCGAGATGACAACATGTGCCTCCTGGTATCTGTGAAGCTGTTCTCACCAGTAACCACTTTCTTATTAGTTAACTAGAGGAAATTTATCAAACAATGGCTTAAATTTGCAAGATATTTCCCCCATTTTAACTATAACAGTAACCATTTACAAACCAAGAGGCCTACTTTTTGCAGATGGACAAAACAAAAACAAGGGAGTAGCCCTGGAATCTGCAGGCAGGGAACCCTCTGGATGTTCTGGTCTCAGCCAGATACATACCATGTATATTTTGCAGATAACCAGAAGGGAGGTCTGCTCTGGGTGCTCAGTACCTGTTAGACACTTCTCCACCGGAGAAGACTGGACCTGAGAGTTATATAGGAAGTAACACCTAAACTCAACTGACAAGTAGGCATCCAGATTCCAAAGGGGGAAGAGTGTACCAAAACCCAGCGGAGCCTATTGGCATACTCAGGCAAAGGGGCCTCTGATTCATCCCATTGGTGGAAGGGAGCTCAACTTCAATCTGATGCAACTGGCTAACTGGGACCAACAAGAAGTTCAGGGAATATGGGTCCTTGTACCCAGTTCTCACAATCCCTACCAAGATTACTCTTTTCAAACATGTATATGGAAGACTAAGAAACACGTATGTTTAATGACTTTCATACAAGCAGGAGATGCCAATGGTCTTCACTGGTATCCTGTAACAGAGCACATGACTAGATACTAAAGTGACACTTGCTCCGTACATTCGTTTACATGTCTCTCCTGTCAATCTTACCTGTTCTTCAATTAATCTCCTTTGCTTAAAAATCTCCCAGTCTTCTGTTAACATGCGCTGTTTGGTTTTCATTGTCATCTAGAAAGGAGATATAAAAACACACATAGAAACAAAAAACAAAATAACCTTAGTAATAACTACACAGAACACTCTCAGGCTGGAGAGGTGGCTCAGTGGTTAAGAACACTGGTTGCTCTTCCAGAGTTCAATTCCCAGCAACCTCATGGTGGCTCACAACCATCTGGAATGGGATCTGATGCCCTCTTCTGGTGTGCCTGAAGATAGCTACAGTGTACTCATATATATAAAATAAATATTAAAAATCCAAAACAAACAAACAAAAAACCCAACACTCTCAAGGAAGATTCTTTTAAATGATAAAATTAAAACAGGAGTGCAATACAAAACAATGAGCTATCATATTTCGGTCTCCTGCCTGACATTTAAGAATATTATCCTAAGTACTCTCCTCACATGGAAACCTCAGGAGCTCCTGACCTCAGCGATCAGGGTACATTCTGTGCAGAAAGAAGTAAATGCCTGCTCTCTTGACAGCTGGTCTGTTCTCCCATGTGCAAGACCTTCCTAGTCCTGAGAACATTAGCCCTGAGAACAATTGGCCCTATTACCCTTCATCTATATATGTCAACAACAACAACAACATAAAATATATTGAAAGGAAAAAAATGAAGTATAAAACAATGCAATTTGAGAAGAAAACCTGAAACAGATTAATGAAGGAAACTCAAATGTCTGCCAACCTTTTTTGGCACATTCCCCATCCCAAGAACTAAGACATGTATAGGCAACACATACCCTTTTCAAATTCCCGAGAGCAGAGATCTGCAGTAGCTTTTCAGTCAGAACTGTAACTGCTAACTGGAATGTGGGGCTCAAAGCAGACACCAGCTGCTATTATTGGCATTGCTACAAACAACTTTACTACACCCTCTTCAGAAAGTTTTCAGTGTTCCACATGCTTGTCTGAAGTATAGAGTGCCTACATCACACTAGATCCCTTCTACCACTATCCAGTAGAATGTGAAAAGCAAACCCAGATTAGTCTAGGTGGTAACCCTTTACACCGACAGGGGTCATCCTATGTCATCTTAGCTTCAGCACACCTTTCCTATGACATATTGTATGTTCAAGGATCTCTTAAGTTTAGAGCCCCTTTGTAGTTTGAAACCTTAGCTGACTTGAATGGGTACAGAAGCAAGCTCTCCTATTTTTGCTATCAATTCAGTGGTACTTTGTATACATCTACATTCTCTTCCCCTTCTATGCATTATTCACTATGATGACAAGAGTTAGCCAGGTACAGGCTGGTGTTTAGTGTTATAGTTTAATTCTTTCTCTTTTTAAAAATAATGTATTATTTTATGTATATCAGTGTTTTGTTAGCATGTATGTCTGTGTGCCACATGCATGCTTGGTGCCCATAAATACCAGAAGAGTGTGTTAGATTGCCTGGAACTGGAGTTATAAATGGTTATAAGTTGTCATGTGGATAATGGGAACTGAACCTCAGTCCTCTGAAAAAGCAGCCAATGCTGTCAACTGCTGAGACATCTCTCAAGGCACCTACAATCATAACAGAGCAAGTTTTCACAAGTTCTTGACTGTCCGCATAAGGTCCATGTACTGAAGACTTGTTCTTCAACAAAGTTAACATTGGAAGGTGAAGGAGGTGGCTGCCAGCAGAAGTTAGGTCACTGGGCATAACCAGGAAATACAATATTAGAACCCAAAAACTCTTTCTGCTTTCTGGAGCCCTAAGGACTTTCTCTATCATGATCTCCAGCAGTGTGCTGTGCCACCACAAAAGCGCAAAAGCAAAAGCAGCAAAAGTCAAGCAAATCATACATAGACTGAAGCCTCTTCCCTTTAAACTGGATACTTAAGCTACAAGGCTATTAACACTAGCACTCAGGAGGCAGAGGGAAGAGGATCCCAAGTTTACAGCTAGCATGGACTGTGGAGTGAGATCTGTTACAAATGACAAAGTCATAGTGATGGGAAACTGAGAATTGTTTCATACTACTAATGACCCAGACCCTCACTGTTTATTCCTAACTTTGGTACTCTCAATAAACAGTCATGTTCGGATGACATGAATGTTCTCAGCAGAGTTCACAATGTCCACAGTGTACTATACAGTCTGCTTTTTCAAGATTACATATAAAATAACGTAAAACTTTATGAGTCTGTAAAAAGTAGAAAAGCTCATGTAAAATTAAATATCATTTATGTGATTCTCTCACTGTCACAGTAAAAAGCTGACCCTGAAGTCAACTGCCAGGGACCTCCATAAGATTCTGGGAGACAGATCCCCAGAGAGAAGTTAGCTTCTCCTCTGGTCTCTCCCACTCCAGGACCCAGATCTCTGTTGCCAGAATAGCAGGGTTCAGAAAGCAGACTATTCAGAAAGCACACAGGGCTCAGAGGAAGGGTAGCTACTGGCTCCTTTTCTGTGGCTACCTCTGCACAACTGGCCTGCTAGCTACCTGTAGGATCAGGAATTGATTCTTGAGGCTGTAAGGGGATAAGCTGTAACAGAGACCCCACTCATACCACATGTGTCATCTTGGTCATTCTCACACTCCTCCCTCCCCTAATCTATAGATAGATCTGGCAGCTAACTAACCAGTTATAGTGTCAGTCTCCCAAACTGCAATATAGTGTTCAACTCAAGAAGAGCTAAGCTTCTCGCTCAGCTGGAGAATACATCTGCCTATAAAGCCAAACAAAAAGATGATTTAGGGCCACACCCACTAGAAAGATAGCATAAAGCAGTAAGTGGTTCCCAGCCTGGTCAACAGCCACACAGAGCAGGGAGGGAAACTGCACAGGTAAAGACTATGCAAAGGCCAAGGTCACATTACAACAGAATCACAAGTTGGGGCCTCTGGCCCAATCAATGACAAGCTCATAAGATAAACAGCACTGAACTCCATATGCTGACAAAAGTGGGACTAGTCCAGTGATACCATAAGGGCCAAAGTCATTAAAAGGGAAAGTTTTCACAAGTTCTAAAGAAGAAATCCTCTTTCCAACAACTAAGCAGCAGACAGAGATAGGAGTAAGGACTCAACCAGTATCTAAATGGCATAATGAGCCTAAGATTTAGGTGGGACTAGCTTATATCCCAACCGCAAACAGTTGCTCTTATCTGTTTACAAACTGTCTTGCACATACAACATTGGGCTGCCCTTTCTCCTTGATCACTCTTCATATCAGTATCTTTAAAACAGAACCATTCTAGCTTGGCTTCATCAGAAGCTCTAGAAAGAAAAAAGGGCTGGATCAGTGGCAGAAATATCATCTTAACATATCTGATGCCCCCTGAGATGGGCCACTTAGTATACCCATTTCAGGTCCATCTTCAGAAGGTGTATCCCACTTGTCCTGCTATCCTCTGCCCTTATGAGTTACCTGGATATATGTCTTTCTGTCTGTTCTCTACTGGACAGTTCTGGATAAAGAGAAAATGGGCACTGAATAATGCCATGATTGGTAAATGGCTGCTGGATCTGAAAGGCCTGGTAACTTCCCAAGGTCCTCTATCAGAACACTGAGTCAGTGGGCACGACCTTGTTGAGGATCTAATTGTTGCTGCCACACAATAATAGTCAGATCAGAGGTCTGTGATGTTGTATAATTTTCACCAGGGTACACCAAAAGCCTCTGCTGGGAGCTCTGCAACTCAGACTGTTGCTGGCAACTGAGCACAGAGGCCCCAAAGTGTAGGTTGTGCTTCAAGGGCAGCGTTTACCTGCTCATCCACATAGGCATCAATCCTCTTCTGACACTCCAGCCACTCCTCAGCAACTTTGCGCAACTCTTCCTCAGAACGCTGGTACCTCTGCAGCAAGGTGCTGTACATGTCTTCATTGCAGGTGTCATGTGTGGTGCTTCCTAGCCTAGGAGGGAGAAGGCCTATCACAAAGGAAGAGCCCAGAAGTTCCTGGCCAGACATGAGAATCTTGACTGACTGTTGCTATTGCCTAACTTTATCAACTCCTGTCACAAAACATACCACAGCAAGTCTTAAAGATTATAAACACATTGTGAACAGAACCACATATAAAGGAGATGTTCAAATAACAGCACCTGCTGAAAGAAACTAGCAGGAATTCTAAAAATACTAAGGCTACAACATATGGAGCTGTATACACATTTCTTATTAATATAAACTGACGCAGAGAACAAAATGTTTAATGGCAAATACAAAACATACAAATCTTATAATTATACACACGTGTTTTTAAGTGGAAATACATTCATGCTTTAAAATAGTATGACCAGGGGGCTGGAGAGATAGCTCAGCAGTTAAGAGCAGTTCCAGAGGTCCTGAGTTCAATTTCCAGCAACCACATGGTGGCTCACAACCATCTGTAATGAGATCCAATGCTCTATTCTGGTGTGTCTGAAGACAGTTACAGTGTACTCATACACATACAATTAAATAATTTAACCAAAGCATGTTTAAAAATACATTGTGCATAAACACAGGAAAAATATGTGTAAGAAACACAAAGTTGTATACAGTGCCTACCACTTCATGATTCTATCTATACAACCTAGTGTTTTAATAATGAAAAGAAATAACAAAATCCTTTTTCATCAAAACAATTTCACAGGTAAGAATGGACAGAAATCGTTGCCAAAGTCTTTTCCTTTCACTTTGTAATGTGGGTCATTTGTGAACACTGTACAAACAGGGAATTCCTAGACAATCTACTGGTTGCAAGCCTACCTGGCACATGTGTCCATCTAAGCCCTGTACCAATACCTGTTATCACCCTAGGTCCCATGCTGTATGTTGCAGCCCTGAAACAAAGTTTTCTGCTGATTCCTACTGCTGCCAGTCTTGTCCTTTATTGAACTGATTCTATTCTTCAATATAAGCCCCAATTCCTATGTGTGATGGTCTGAATGAGAACTGTCCCCCATAATCTGGGGTATCTGAATACTTGGTCTCTGTTGGTGGTGCTGTTTGGAGAAGTTTAGGAAAGACACCTTGACTGGACAAATTATGTCACTGGCTTTGAGATTAGAAGCCTCATTCTACTTCCAATTTGTTCTCTCTGCCTTGTGATTATGGCTGAGGCATGAGCTCTCAGCATCCTGTTTCTACTGCCATGCTTTCCCCACCAAGATGGGTTCCTGTCTCTGGACCGGTAAGCCCAAATAAACACTTCCCTCTATCACTTGCCTTAGTTATAGTGTTTGTTTTTACATAGCAACAGAAAAGTAACTAAGACACCATGAACTTCCATCCTGCCTTTCTTCCCAAGTGTTTTTCCTCCATTTCTACCTGTTTCAAAGTTATAAATACAGACCATCTGAACAAAGTATAGTGGAACTGAGAGGGACCCTGAAGATTGCCTTAGTGGTGGGATGAGATGGCCAGAACATTCTCACAGCACCTCTACAGGAATCCTAAAAATACTAAGGCTACAACAAATGGAGCTATATAAACATTTCTTATATTAGGACAAACAGCCTGATTCTTTAACTGGTAACTTGTCAGGAAAATGGGTCAAGGCAGTAGGTAAGCTCAGAGAAAAGACTCTCAAAGGACAAGGAAAAAGAGAACTTCTGTTTGAAAACATGAAAATATTTTGTAATTATTAATTGTAAATACTGTGAATATAATTAATGTTACTGAATCATAACTTAAAATGGTAAAGTGTACGTATTTATTAAAAAATTTTAAATCAAGTCAAATGGCACTGAATTGAATATATTGTGTAGTATGTAAATATATCCCAATAAAATGGCCAATAAAACAAGTGGTTGTCTTTTTTTTTTTTTTTTTTTTTTTTTTTTTTTTTTTTTTTTTTTTTTTTTTTTTTTTTTTTTTTTTTTGGTTTTTCGAGACAGGGTTTCTCTGTATAACTCCAGCTGTCCTGGAACTCACTTTGCAGACCAGGCTGGCTTCGAACTCAGACATCCACCTGCCTCTGCCTCCCAAGTGCTGGGATTACAGGCATGTGCCACAACTACCCGGCTACAAATAGTTTTCTTAGGTTTTGTTTTTATTATGGTTTGGTTCTGAAATGTCTCCCAAAGGTTCCTCTGTTGAAGCCTTAGTTCCCAGAACAGCATTTCAGAGGCAGAGCTTTGGGTGTGCAGCAGGAAGGCGAACTCTGACCTCAGAGCTTTCTGGGCTACATATCAGGAACTGGAGGAAACTTGATGCACTTTATTCTTGAATCCTTTCTCTGCATAACAGTTAGCACAAGGTGAGCATCTTTCCTCTGGTAAGTACTTCTGTGATGGACTAAATTTTCTGAAATGGGGAGCCTTATCCCCACTTCAAGTTCCTATCTGCAGCATTTAGTTAGTGTTAGAAAGCTAACAATAAGAAAGTTTCTATGAATAAGGATGACCTTTAAGCAGATTGTTTATTTATTTGTATGTGTGTGCAAAGCATTTACTGCATGAGGCAGGCAGAGGAGGAGACCAACTGTCTTGTTCTATCACTTTGATCTCTCTGACTCACTGAACGTGGACTTCAACAATTCAGTCACACTAACTGGCTGGCAGACTCTAATTTATTTGTCACCTTCCCAGTAATGGAGATTCTAAGTACATACAGCCACAGCTTACTTTTATGTAGGTGCAAAGGTCTCAAACTCATGTCCTTATTCTTGTACAGCAAGCCCTCTTACCCAGGAATACCCTCCTACCCCCAGTTACTGTACATTTTTTTAATGGGTCTTACCATGAAAATTCCCTAACTCCCTATGCAGATCAGATTGGCCTCTAAAATAATTTATGTTAACAAGAACAATTAAAAAAACCACATTAGCCGGGCGGTGGTGGTGCATACTTTTAATCCCAGCACTTGGGAGGCAGAGACAGGCAGATTTCTGAGTTCGAGGCCAGCCTGGTCTACAGAGTGAGTTCCAGGACAGCCAGAGCTACACAGAGAAACTCTGTCTCAAAAAACAAAAAACAAACAAACAAAAAAAGAAACAAACAAACAAAAAAACACATTAAATAAACCTGTGCTGGCCATATGCTGTTTGTCATCTCATAATCTATTAAGCTACATGTATACACTGCACAGTTCACATCTCTATTTTACTTTACTAACTTTTTGCCCACCTTCTTTTGAGACAGGGTCTCTACATAGCCCTGGCTGTCCACGAATTCACAGAGATCCAACTACGGGTGCCTTCCAAACACTGAGGTTAAGGTCATAACCCACCATGCCCAGCTGACTTTAGTATTTTTTGTAAGTTAAATGAGCCTACTACAATTATGTATTTCTTTAGAAATTTGTGGCAAAACTTTGATGAGTTGCTAAATGTAGATCTAAAAACTAAAGTATAAACTATTCTTGGGTTTGAAAAGTAAGTCTGTGGTGAGACACAAAGGAAAAGCATCTTCTGGACCGACTAGGACTCTTTTGAAGGCATACAGCTTTCCTTTACCTCATTTCCTACTCTTGAGAGTAATGGGGAGTGAACACTCTAAACTATGATACTGTTACCTGTTTGGAATCTGACTGTAATTCCTAATGAGAAGAATATTCTGAACATAGGAGCAGAAAAGAAATAATTTCTGTCAACCACTGGAGATCAAATAGATGACTTATACATCAAACCCAATACTTGCTAAGATAAAAAAAAAAGGGGGCAGGTACTGAGACTTAGTCTAGCCCCACAGGAGGCTCGGGTGAATGTGATCCTCAGAACTTGGACAAAAATACTTTCTTCATGCTAACCCTGGCTTCCTTTCCTGTCATAAGGGTCAGAGTCAGAAATTCCCATTGTATATGTACCTCCAAGAGTGTACTGGATGCTTTTGATTTTTGTAATTTTATATGTGTGTGTGTTTGTCTGTGTGTATACACATGTGTGGTGTGTGTGTGTGTGTGTATGTATGCACGTTAATGGGTGTACATGTACACAATGTGCCATAGCACCATAGCTCGCATGCAAAAATCAAGAGAACAATGTTCAGGAAGAAGTAAGTCTTCTCTCCGTCCATCATGTGGGAACTGGAGATCAAATTCAAACTCAAGTCTTTAGGCTTGATAGCAAGTGCCTTTACCTGCTGAAACATCTTGACCACCCCTCATTGAATGCTTTTAAATAGTGGGCATAGAAAGAATGGCTGGGAAGCAAACTGAGGCTGAGCAAAACTGGTAAAAACCTGCAAAATGTACACCAATACTTTGGTATATAGTACTTTGTCCTGTGTTGTTTTCTCTCTCACCAACTACTTCTGAATTGGTTCTTTCTCTACAAGTGAAGTTTAGTAGTACAAAATAAAAGTAGCTACTGTTAGTGTATACCTACATCATGACAATGTGCTATGTGGTTAACAGACACAGAACAAAATCAAGTAAAGATGATACTGAGTTAGCTAATCACCATTCAACTCTATTGAGTACTTCATCTACTGATGGAGAGGCTGGCTATAGGACAAACATGTTCTCATACTTCACACCTCCATTTAGCATAGTTCATCCAAAAAGATGCCCACTCAAGAGTTCTGTACATATGTGCTTATTTTGGTAACAGTAGAGACTCTCTCACCAGCTTTCCTGTTGAGAAGTGCCATAGACAGTATACACTAGGAGAAACCTAGCTGAAAAGGCATACTTAATTCCAGGGGAGTCTAAGGTACTCTGAGACCCATGTTCTTCCTCCTCCTCTTCCTCCCTTTACCACAATTTAAGAACCCAACCAGGATCCATGACTGAACCAAGGCCTGTCAAGGTAAAGCAATGTATGCCAAAGCCTTTATTCATTTATGAGGTATTATAGTGTTATGTTTTATATGGTATTATAGTTTATTATTTAAAATTTCAATTGGGAGCTGAAAAAATGGCTCAGTAGTAAACAGCACAGACCTATTTTGGTTCCATCCCAAACATGGTTGCTTAGAACCGCCTGTAACTCCAGTTGCAGGGGATTCCAATGCCCTCTTCTGGCCTCCCTAGGCATTGTAGCATGTGAGACACAGATATGCACGCGAGCAAAACATTCATATACATATAATAAATTATAAATAAACAAAAGTTTAGTTGTATTATATCTTAGGGTTTGAACTTTCTGTCCACTGTCTTTTTCCCTATGCCCTGTTATTTTTCCTATAGGGACTTCCATGTGTGGTGATCTACAGCCATATGAACATACACAAGCTTACAGCAATAGAGAATCTAAGTCAAGACAAAATACCTGATCTGAGACACCAGTGCTGGCAAGTTGCTCTGGAGAAGTGGCTCTGAAAAGACCAGATTTTCAAATAGATGTTTGTTATGCAGTTCCCATGTCACCTGGAACTTTTTCAAATGTTCATTTTCCTAGTTTAAAAAACAACAAAGACAACAGAAGATGTAGTGAGTGAATGAAACTATGAAATTTTCCAGAACAACCACCCCTATCCCCAATGTCCTGCCACCTTCTACACAGGCCTTGAACATCCTGCTTCTGAAGAGTCACTGCTCCCTGCCGGTGTCAAAACACACCAAACCAGATCACTAACATGAGCAACATGGGTTACTACCTCACTGCCTTCTAAATAACCCCTACTCACCCCCTAACCCTAGATATAGGTGACAGGTGGGTTCAGAGATTTAAAAATGACAGAAGAAAAAAACATGACTGGAGATATGTCTCATCTGGTCAAGATGCTTCATGGTAACCTGATGAACTAAGTATGATTTCTGGAACCCACATCACAAGAATCAGCTTGTACAACTTGTCCTCTTGACTTCCAGAATTATGCACACACAAATATATAAAACATTTTTAAAAGGAAAAAACATATGAATCAGGACAATACTTTTCTTGCCTGTCTTTGTGAAAGCTCATTCTGATAGCTGCAGATATATTCTCCACTGGGGACACTCAGACAATGCAAGGGCTTTTATTTTCCTAAAAAACATGAGCAAGCTGCTCAAGTGCTATAGACAGCAGAGTGCAAGGCCACAGCAGTGCTCTCGGACTCCTCTGATACGCCCCACTTCTTTGTCCTTTTGGGACACATACTACAGAGCTCAGGATTCCATTACTTTTTTCCTAATTTACCAATTTTCCTTTCAATTTTTTACTGTTTGTCTATTAAACTTTGTGTCTCCTTTCTCTTTGCTTTTACACTACCAAAGATTTAACACTAGGTCTTGAACTGCTGTGCAAGCCCATTACACTGATCAGCCCATTACACTGATCTACATACCCAGATCCTTTTTTGTTTGAGCTAAACAAAAGTTTCTCTATGTACCTACATTGGCCACTAACTGAAAATCCTCCAGCCTCTGCATACTAAATGCTGGAATTAAAGGTAAGGGGTGTGTGTGTTTGGGGTGGGGGTGGGGGGAATATATGGGGAGAGAGGGGGAGAGGAAGAAAGGAGAGTGGGAAAGATTATGTGTTTCTGAGTTTATTTTCTCACAAAAAGAGATGACCCTCTGCCATCATCATCTTAACCTTCACTATAAATTTAAACACATTTTATTTTTTTAGACATAGAAACCATAGTTACTTTGTAGTCTGAAAATTCACTATCTTCAGTGTTCAGCTGTTATCTCTGCTTGCTCTCAGCTGTGTTTTCTTCAACCTTTATTTTGTAATTTTTAAACAAATAAACAAACTAACTAACTAACTAACTAACTAACTAGGGCGATAGAGATGCCTCAGCAGTAATTAGCACTGGCTGCTCATCCAGAAAACCAGAATTTGAATTTTAGCACCCGTATGGCATCTCATAACAATCTGTAGCTCTACTTACAGATGTCTAGTGCCTTTCTCCTGGTCTGGTCTGTGTGGAATCAGACATGAAGCTGGTACACATATGTAGCAAAACAACCATACACATTAAAAAAAAGTTAAACTTCAAAACATTAAAAAAAATAATAAATTTCAAAACAAAACAAAGAAACTCATACGCTTCTTATTTGAGCAGGGTATGGTACCTATGCACAGCTTGGACCCCTGCAAAGTAACTTCCAGGTTCTTTAATGTATCCCAAAACTCGAGGGTCAGGATAAACAACTCCTTTTCTCCCTCCAGTGCTTGGGTTGTAGTCACTTATGAGCCCTGCACTTCAAGCTCACTCCACCCTGGCCTAGACTGAGACTTTACTCCATATCAGGACCAGAAGGAATCCTTGGGACCAATGTTGATTTGAGCACACATGTTCTCAGGGTTCTAATTTTCAACCAAGTACTGACTACTAGGTCTTTTTTCCTTTTATGGCTTCTCAGCAAAAAGACTTTTATCTTCTTTTATATGACTTTCTAAACTTACCTGTTTCCTTGAAGAACAAATACAACAGACTATGTAACCTATGCCAAGCATATGAAAAGTAATACTCTTATATCTGTATTTTGTTCAAGTTTTAACTGGGTTCAACCCACAAGAAAATATTTCTATATTATAAGTTAATAATTATTTAACTCCTGAACATACACAAAGAGAACTACATACCCTACCATAAAGATATCTGCACTCGGGGGCTGAAGAGATGGCTCAGCAGTTAAGAGAGAGCACTGAAAGCTCTTCCAAAGGTCCTGAATTCAATTCCCAACAATCATATGGTGGCTCACAACCATCTGTAATGAGATCTGGTGCCCTCTTCTGGTGTGTCTGAAGACAGCTACAGTATACTCATATATATAAAATAAATAAATACATCTTAAGAAAAAAAAAAAGATGTTTGCACTCCCATGTTTATTACTGTTTAATTCACTATAGCAAAAAATTAGAATCAACCTAGTTGTCCACCAACAGATGGACAACGAAAATTATACACACACACATATATATGATCATATAGCATTTAGCTCTGGAAAAAGTAAATTTGTAGGAAAATGGATGGACTTAGAATACATAATAAGTAAGGTCACAATATCTCAGAAATAAAAGAAGCTACATGCTTTCTGCCATATGCAGAATCTAGCCAATACTATAAATACATATGTAACCAACTGTGCATGGGGGCACAGCATAACATGACAGAAAGAAAGCAAGAAAATCAGGGATGAGACAGTACTGAAGACAGGTAGTAATGAGCACCAGCTGTAAAAGAGGATTTTTTTTCCTTTTTTTAGTTTTAACTTTGACATGGATTTTTCAGTTTGAGTTGTGGGTAAATGCAGAAAAATCTATTTGATAGTGAGTGAAAGTGTAAAATTCAAGCATACAGCTATATATAACTTCTATTCTGAATGACTACTTTAGCTATATAGAAGTATACTGAGATGCACAGATCTTAGAACTGGTTAATTTTGATATGTGACTTTATTTTCCAGCTGTATGTATATATGTATGTATGTATGTATGTATGTATAAATATGTGTATGTATACACGTATAAAAGTTTGTAAATAAATAATACTGTTAAGCATAGTTTATTTAAAACTTTATTTTGAGGGGTTAGTGATGGAACCCAGGGTTCTGAACATTCTACCACTGAGCTCAAGTAAAACTGTTAATTTTGTAAGATGGACTCATGAGGATGGCTAGACATCAACAGCACTTTCTGGAGTGTGCATTTTTTTTTTCTGTTTTGGTTTTTCGAGATAGGGTTTCTGTGTAGCCCTGGCTGTCCTGGAACTCACTCTGTAGTCCAGGCTGGCCTCGAACCCAGAAATCTGCATGCCTCTGCCTCCCAAGCGCTGGGATTAAAGGCGTGCCACCACTGCCCGGCTGGAGTGTGCATTTTTAACAACCTAGGCTGGTACTCTCCAGAGAGACGGAGCAGCAGCTCTAAAATCAAGTCTACAATTGGCCAAGTCCCATGCTGAGGTGGAGGAGGGCTAAACTGTACAAGATTTACAAAGAGGTGCATAGGTCAAATGCAACCATCAGGGCCCTCATATCCAGCTTGCCTTAGTCACTACAGCCAATTTTCCCTAACCATGTATCTCACACTCCTCTTACTGGAAGTAATTACCTGGCATGGTGGCAAAATGAAAGAAAACTGGACAGCGTAGGGCTGCTGCAATGTCTTGCCAAATGGTATTATGTGAACTTTTCTGGAGTTAGACCATTAACATCAGAACCAGATAAATAAGCAATGATTTCTGTATTGTTCCCAAAACATAGCTACTACTAAGAAAGCAACAAAACCCACCCATTTAAGTATCAAGTATCACTTAATAATCAGATAACATAATGGTGAAGACTTGCAGACTGTGAGGGTGGGGTTGAGGACCACACTTGACGGGATAGGAGAGGCAACATAAGGCGTTTATATTGTTATTCCTGGGGATCCTGGTCTGCTTGGAACTGCAATGACTGTTATTTCCACACAATGCCTCTGTCCACCCAGGAATGGAGTAGTCAGAAATTTTCTTGTGTTCCCAGTACGACTATGAGAACAGTGTAAAGACAAGGCAAGGCAGGTACCCTTTCCTGAACTGTGCCATTAGATGCACATGTGAAGAAATCTAAGCAAGAGGCCTTTGGCTATGCCTTTCATCAACTGCAGCACCAGTCACTGGCAGTACACCAACATCAACCCAGAACACCAAAAACTTCTTATACTCCCATCAATGTACCACTGTTCTTACCTCCATATTCTAGTGTCTAACTTCCTAGTGCTCAGGTCTTCCCAAACAGATTTTCATCCTATGGCTCCTGAACATTACTGCTCTAAGTGCTTCTATCTGCCAGTAAAATCCACTAAACTAACATTAATTCTGCCCCACCTTGTGTGGAAAGGACTCCGTGATTGCACAAGGAGGACTTAACCACATGGTCAGTCCCCTAGCTGCATCTCATCTCCCTATCACATGCTTTTGTTCTTATGTTCCCTCAGCAGCCAGGAAAGAAGTGGATATGGTCTCTCACCAGAGTGCCAAGAAAGGTACTGATGGATCGTGCAGCCTGGCAAAGGGCACCATACTCCTCCAGGAGTAGGGAGACAAAGTGGTGTGCCTGTGGTGGGCCCTGCAAGCCAGACGGTGCCTTGGCCTTTGCTGCAGCAGACAGCTGCCGGAGCAGTCGGACCTTCATTTCTAGCACATATTCCCGGGCTTGTTGCTCCAACCGCTGGTAGAGCTGATAGGGGTCCCGCTCACAGAGCCTATAGAGACAAAAAAGAATCACCATGCAGCCATGATCTGTCCACACATGTCAGATAACAGGCAGTTTTCATGTCAGTGTCACTGACAGTCCACTGTCTTCCTTGTGACAACCTATGGCAGTCACAGATAAGAAACTTTGATGCCAGGTAATTCAAAGACAGTGACATGACCCCAATGCTTCCGAGGACTGTACTGTTTATGCAACCTGTGCTTCATGCCTACAGTCCATGACGAAAGATTTCAGCCCATCTCTGAAGAAAGTATTATAACTCACAAACAAGAGGTAAAAGGTCTCCCTTTTCTTGTGCCTGAGAGTTGACCCCAGGTGTTAACCCAATGAGTGAATTAGAAAGTGACAAGCCCCAATCACAGCAGAGGTGATACCTGACTGAAGGGCTGGGGCCAAGTTCACCTTCCTTCTTTCCAGAAACTCAATTGCATCATACAAATGCGCCTGTGTCATTTTCATAATTAGAAAAAGTATTAGATACAGGTTATCCCATTTTTAAATTATCAACAAAGTGATGAAATGCATAAAATACAATTAAATGCTTAAAAGCAGGGGAAATATATCCCTGCAACCATCCACGATTATAATTAATGTCCAAATTTTAAGAAACTATAAAAGTTACCATCCTGAGAAAGAAAACTTTCTTCGTCAGCCTCCTGGTGCTGCATAACAGGCTTATGCATGGAGATGATCCAGTTTTTAAAACTTGCTCTATAGTATGGTATTGGTTTTTTTGTTGTTGTTGTTGTTTTGGTTTGGGTTTTTTTTTTTTTTTTTGGTTTCTCTGTGTAGCCCTGGCTGTCCTGGAACTCACTCTGTACACCAGGCTGGCCTTGAACTCAGAAATCCTCCTGTCTCTGCCTCCCAAGTGCTGGGATTAAAGGCGTGCGCCACCACTGCCGGGCTATAGTATGGTATTGCTATGATTAAAGTTGCCATTTCTTTAAAAGGTACATTTCTGAGATGCCTCTAGATCAGAAGTTCTCAACCTGTGGGTTGAAACCCTTTTGGGAGGGGAGGAGTTAAGTGATCCTTTCCCATGGGATCACCTAAGACCATCACAGAACACAGATATTTACATTATGATTCCTGTAGCAAAATTACAGTTATGAAGTAGTAATAGTTTATGGTTGGGGGTCACTACAACATGAGAAATTGTATTAAAGGGTCACAGAATTAGAAAGGTTGAGAACCACTGTTCTAGATGGAAGCATAAAGCCACTGAAGCAATAACCAAAACATGTACTGGAATGTGTCACTATGAAAAACCAGCTGAGCTAAGTGGCTGTTACAAACCAGGTGTAGAACGCATAGAGCTGTAAGTTTTACATTAACAGATTCTTTCATCTTTTGGCCACCACATTAAATCTTAAGAAAAGAGGATAATTGTTACCTCTTCCATTAAAGAAAGAAAGAAAAAGAAAGAGAGAGAAAAAAAAGAGACAGAGACAGAGAGACAGAGAGAAAATTAGCACAGTATTGTGGGTCACTTTCACTCCCAAGTACTCAAGGTGGGAAAAATCACTATAAGTTGGATGCAAGCCTGGTTTACATAGCAAGTTCCATCCTAGCCAGATATATGATGAAATCTTGTCTCAAAAACAAACAAAATAAATAAGTAAAAATATGTATTTATTATTTTTAATATGTATATGTATGTGTAGCTGAATATATGTGCACCATGTGCATGCCTGAGCATCCATGGAGACCAAAAAAGGAAATTGTATCCCCCCGGAAATGTGAGTCAAAGGCATTTATGAGCTGCCATAACTGGAATAGGTTCTGGAAAACAAACCTAGGCCCTCTACAACAGCAGCAAGCAGTCTCAACTGTTAAGGTATCTCTCCATGTCCTCTTGTTCCCTTTCTAAAGTTGCATATCACTTAAGCTGTAAAAGATGAAGAATCAAGGTAAAGGGGCTAGAGGGATGGCTCAGCAGTTAAGAGCTCTGACTGCTCTTCCAGAGGTCCTGAGTTCAATTCCCAGCAACTACACGGTAGCTCACAACCATCTGTAATAAGATCTGATGCCCTCTTCTGGTGTGTCTAAAGACAGTGACAATGTACTTAAATAAATAAAATACATGGAGCACAACCATAATTCTTAAAAAAAAAAAAAAAAAAAGGTAAAATGTGCAAAGTCGTATAGAAAATGTATCTATATAAAACCTGCAAAATAGTATGTAAAGTTTTGTATACAATATACAAGGCAATAAATATGTAAAGCAAACTCTAAACTGTGCTTAGAGAAAATAAATGGGTAGGACTGTTAACTTGGCTGCTACATTTCAAAAAGATGTATTAATTTTTGTAACATTAAAATTTAATGGGTGTCCCCCCCATTACAAGAGATCAAACCCAGGGCTTTTTACATACTACCCAAGAGCTCTACCACTGAGCTATCCCTAGCCTTTGGTGGCTTTTGCAGCCTTGAATTTGCTATGAAGCACAGATTAACCTCCTGACTTAGTTTCTCTGTGCTGGGATTACAGGTATATATCACTAAGTCTGGCAACAATTTTAAGCAGACTGTGTTCTATATGTTTAAAGAGTGTGACATAAAATTCAGTTGAACATGGGACAATTGAACTCATAAGAACACTAGAGAGCTGAGAAGACTCAGTGAGATCACTTGCTTTGCAAGCACAAAGACGTGAATTCAAACTCCTAGTCCCCTTGTATTTAATCTTGACCTGGGCTTTCTTCCCTGCCTTAAGACCATTTAGTTTTCAGATAAAAAACCACATATATATATGTATAAGTATATACTTATAATAAGTCTTAAACAGTATAAAGGTTTGGCAGCTACCAACTCTCTATGCTGTTAGAATCTGTTGTTAAAATCTGTTGACTGCAGGTTTTTAATCCCATCTTAAACTATTTAGTTTTTGGATAAAAAATAGATAAGTTTATATTGATAGTAAGTCAATAACCACTAAATATTATTGTTTATATTTTATCTGGGCTGTTCTGAACTCTAATTGGCTAACCCTCAGGGCTACATTTTCTTGACACCTAACCCATGGGGGCTTCTCTATACACACTATACTTTTATTCATCATAAATAAAATTAGAACTTTACACATTCAGAAAAAAATGGATGTATCTTAAACTTACCATTTTAAGTTAGAAATCATAAAATCTGAAAGAAAATCCCACTCACCCCCAGTGTGTGTGTATCTTCTTTTTTTTGTAATTGATTTAACTATTATTGCATTATGATGAGAAAAGATACATAATTTCTTTGTGTGTGTGTGTGTGTGTGTGTGTGTGTGTGTGATTTTTTTTTTAGGTTTTATTGCATTATAATGAGAAATTTTTTGTACTTTTTTTTTCTTGTGGTCCTTCTCTGACCCTCAAGCCCAGAAAACCTAAACGTCACTTGTGTTTCTTTTGCCCAGTTATTGGCTGTTGACATCTTTATTTACCAATCATAAATAACTTGGGGCCAATGTGTATGTAGAGACTTTCTCATCTCTGGGAAAACCAGGTCTTGGGGGCCCACACTAAACATTACAATAGATAACAAAAGACCAAACCTCAACAAGTATATCCAAAATAGTGGGCTTTTCCAGTTTCTCAAGGCAGTCAGGAGAAGAGCAAAGGAAGAAGATACCCTGGTCTTCCCGAACACACACACACCTGCATACTCGTGCATATAACAAACATATACAAACTCTTAGACAAAGGGAGTCCCATGGACACCGCCTTATAGTTTTTTCAGTGCTGTGAAATTAGAAACATTTTGACTCTTTGTCCACTCCCATTTATAAATTTAAGGAAGAAACTGTGATATTTTTGAGAACAGATTTTTTAATTTATAATATTTTTATGAGTGAGTTTTGTCTGCATATATATGAGTACCACATGTATGCCTTGGTGCCCCCCACAAAGGGTATTGGATCCCTGAACCTGCAGTTATAGACAGATATGAGCAAGTCCTCTGCAAGGGCAGCCAGTGCTTCTAATTACTGAGCAATCTCTCTCCAGCCCATGTAAACAAACTTATGTGGAAGAGACAATGCAAGTAGTTTATCACTCAATCAATCACAAGTGTTAGGTGCTGCTCCACCTGGATAAAACTTATACTGATGGTGTTCTAAAGCATCACAGATGTAGCATTAAGGATCTGGGATGTCATGGGTTTCATGTGTCACTAACTAGGAACTCTCTCCTTAAAAAGGCACTTACTACCTGGAACTGTCTCAACATAACACTAAGTAAATAACAGGTCAAATCTGGAACACAATCCTTTGTAAATCAATGCCCCTGCTTCTTTGGCAAATGTGATTTCATAAGATGCCAAAGTGTCTAATCAAAACATGAGAAAAAAAAAGAATTGATCCATGAAATATCCAGCTCAGATTTTTTGCTTTTATTTGGAACATTTCAAAACTCAGGAAAAGATGGAACACTTAAGCTGTAAGGAAAAGCAGAAGTGATGCCCACCTCTCTGTCAGTCACTGGGCACAGGGAGCCTGCTGAAGAACAGATGCTGGGCAGAAAGCACTCCCAAGCAGGTGCCTTCACAAGCTGCTCACTCTCAAGTATGCTTCAGTGGACAGGAGCACTCTGCCTTTCTCCCCAAGTTACAAATGTAAAAGTGCCCATAAAAATATGTAATATCAGCTGGCAGAGCAAGAACTCTGGCATCTTGGTTGTGCTAATATGACACATGCCATATGTCTTAATGCATGATAGAAACTTTTCAATTTAGAAACAGGAGAACCCAGCCAGGTATAGTGGCACATCTCTTTAACTCTAGCACTCAGAGGCAGAAGCTGACTGTAGAGTGAATTCCAGGACAGCCAGGACTACACAGAGAAACCGTTTCAAAATCAAACAAACAGGAAGGAAGGAAGGAAGAAAGGAAGGAAGGAAGGAAGGGAGGGAG
>NW_022196905.1:28808822-28826223 GCF_008632895.1 Mastomys coucha | reverse complement strand
AGGGAGGGAGGGAGGGAAGAGGGAAGAAGGGAAGGAGGGAGGGAAGGAGAACTTACAACTTTTTACCCAGAAGTCTTCTGTTTTCAGTTATCTGCTGAAGACCCGAGTTTCATCGAGAACTCAAAAGTCCAGTTAAATTTTACTTAGGACAAGTGCTGAGGATCCACAGACAGTAGGAAGGGCAGGGATTAGATGGGGCTATAATGAAGAGGCAACCTGTACCTATCCACGAGCTCCTTCACTCCCTCTTTGTCAGGAACCAGAGACTGGTCCTGATCTTCTGCCAGCGGGGTTCCTGCCTGGCGGTATATGCATCGGACCATGTAGCGTACTTCTGACCAATAGTTCTGCAGTTGCTGAGGTTCCCGGTCTGTCTCTGCTGAGATGTCTCTGTGACAACATAGGAAGCAGAAGAGTTAAGGGAGGTAGTCTACCTAACTTCCCACCAGGTACTCCTCAACACCACACTCTGACCCCATATGACAAACAGAGTCCTTGCTTTCTACCCTTTGGTGCCTTGTTCCAGGCCAGGGATACAGCCTTTTGCTATCAACTCCTACCCTCTTCTTTCAACTTCTAACACCTACCATCGCAAAGCTCATCTTCCATACCCATCTTTTATTCTCATCTTAGACTCATTTTTCTTTTCAAATTAATTTTCTTTTTCTTGAGATAAAGTCTTGCTATATATCCCTGACTGTACTGAAACTTATAGGTAGACTGCTCTGCCTGTCAAGTGCTGTGATTACAACATGAAACAAGAGTTGACACTTCTTTAAATTCTAAGAGTTCTCCCATTTTGCTCTTTATATGGCCCAGCTTACTAGTGTTTAGTCTCTCAAAGGCAATAATTTTGTCCTTTTGTATAGTTTTTTTCCCTCATAATAGAAAAGTCATGTCTTACTCTTGGGGAAATATATTATCATATATTATTTGTCATATATTATTTGTCAAAAGAATCCCATGTCCCAGACAAGCAAAACATGTTCTTACATACCCCATGACCCATGACCCATAAGTGGCACAACACAATACATACCTGCGTTCACTGCAGGCCTCACAAGAACAGGCATCTGAGGGCGTGGTGCCTAGTCCTGATGAGGTCATGGTCTGTGTGCCTAGGGCTAGCCTCCCAGCACCACTGGTCTCAGGCTGGGAACCCCCAAGAGATGAGTGAAGGAGAAAATCTTGGCCCTGCTTTAAAAATAGAATACAACCGACCAGTTATGTTTATGACATCAATTGTCTACTGACTTCTTAAAAATGCCTTTTAGAGGCAAATACCAGCACTCAGGAGGCAGAGGCAGGAAGATCTTTCTGAGTTTGAGACCAGCATGAACTACACAGAGAGTTCTAGGACAGCCAAAACTACATAGAAAAACCCTGTCTTAAAACAAAACAAAACAAAAATGCCTACTAGAAAAATGTTACAATAAACTGAAATTTATATAGCAAACTTCTGGGGGAGCTGAAAAGGGACTATCAGGTGACAGAGTCTCCTACACAGCAGCACAGGCTGGCCTTGAACTCGTTATGCAACGTGCATTTTCTTGCCTCAGTGTGCAGCACACTGGATAGGCAGGCAATAAACTCCAGATTTTATCTGGATCAATGCTGTTCTTACCTCCAATGGTTTTTACCAACACATGACAATATCCAACAGATTTTATTCGAAGGAAGGAAAGAAGGGAGGGAGGGAGGAAAAAAAGAAAAGACCAACAATCTTGCCTTCCAGTGCCCTAAACAGCATGTGATAATCATTCTAGTAGGCACTTGTAAAGATATGATATGACAACTTCCTGAAAACAAAGGCAGTGGGCCCAGAACCTATACTGTCTTCTCTGACCATGGACAAGAAGGCTTGAGATCACTCTAGGCAGACCTAAGAGAGTGAAACACTGAGGCCTAGGACAGGCTTCTTGAAGAGAAAGGGTCAGATGTGAGCGATGTCTCCTATACCTCCTGTTCCCTATAAAATACACACATACACCCCTTTACACCACCCTAAGGCTACTGCTGGACAAGAAACAAATACCTCAAGGCTAATGTGCTTCAAAGGTTTGGCACATAGACACTAGTATCAGACTCTGAAGTGGAAGAACCCAAGAACCCAAGCGCTTCCTACACAAGAGATACAGCAGGGAATTGTACTGTCACTACCACATGGGAGAAGGAGCTGTCACCAGCAAAGAACCCACACAAATAGGTGCTGAACAATGAGAAGGTCCAGTTAGCATCCTAGACCAGAGGAAGTAAGTACCTAGTGCTGGTTGGCCATCAAGCCTACCAAGTACAGCCTGACAAGAACCTAGACCGTAAATGTCTTCTTCCTAGGCCTCCTCCTCCACTCTGGAATAGAGAAGTACAAGGACACAAGACATAGCCTCTCCCACAGTTATTCCTATCCTCTCTTCTACAGATGATTGCCATCATCCTGCCCAGAGATAAGTGGGCAGACAAAGCTTTTCCTGGTGATAAGAATCACCAGATTTCTCCACAGCAGCAGATCAGCCACTTAATGTACAAGGCTGACGATTCTCTCCCAGCTCGTGCCCACATCCATGCTCACTTCAAACTAGCACATGCCCAACCTGCCACCTTTCACCTGGTGATGGCCAGGCTCTCTATTGGTCTCCACTTGCCCTTACCCACTCTCAAACAGCAGCCAGAGAGAGTTCATGGGCTCTTCTGCCTAAAATCTTCTCTTAATTTCTGTATCACTTTGGAATACACTCCTTGCTTCTTATCAAAGCCTTCCAAATTGTCTGAAACAACGGTCTGCTTTTGTGTCACTGTACTTGTTCTTCTGCCTATAGTGCTCTTCCACTAACCTTGGTGTGCCTTCTGATGGCCCGATGGAATTCTATAACACAAGTCTCAGACAAAAAGATCCCCCACTGAAACACAACAAGCAAGTCATTTTTGGTGGGTTTGTTTGTTTTTATATTTTTGCCTCAGTTTAATATCCAACTCTGCCACACTTGATGATGAACAGACACATGTGAACTATGTAAGTAACAGGTACAATGTTCAAATGTGGGCAGAGGATGGTAGAAGAACACTGAAGGGACCTCAAAGTTCCCTGCATATTTCCTCCCTTACTCATACTACCAGACATTTTTTGTCATTAAAGAAACAGAGACTGGCGACATATTCTCTCCAGGGAGGGAAATTCTGCTAACACCCAACTGTGCCTGTAGCACCCTGAGGAGCCTCTATTCTTCAGTGGATCATAACAACATCCTCTACAAGTTGATTTCTTCAGTTCCACAGCTTTGGTTACTCTTGACAGTTACCATTATGTTGTTCAGGGCTCACTTCAAAGATCTGAGTATCTGATGATCTCCTGACACTGTTTAGTTTCTCCCTGTGTTAAGATTTACTATTTACTGATGAAGTGCTTGACGGCTGGCCAAGTTCTGTTTGGTACACTAACCATGGTTAATCTCTTCTCTTACAAATTGCTACCTGAAATCTTGGCTTTTCCTACTTTCTGGAGTTTTTAATCTTTGACACTGCAACAGAAAGTAGGTACACCTGCTCATATTATGTACAAGCAACTACAGTGATAGCTGGCATGGCAACCACAACTAAAGTGACATTTTCCAGTGATAAAAGGACAAATAAGATAACAGTAATTACCTGTTAAATCCCTGAATATGGTACTTTATAGTACTTATTTAGGCTGAATCTCAGGCCACTTTATGTTCTGTCCAAACTGGACACAATTTTTCAAAATATGACAATTATTTTCTATTCACTAGGTAATGTGAAATTTGGAATGACCAGCTTCCTGGCCCCTACAAAGATGCGTGGTAAGCTTCCATCACCATAGACTACTACTTCTGCCACCCTATCTTCCCCACAAGTTTCAAGCTGTAAACCCAAGTAAACCTCTGACCTCAAGCTGTTTCCATCAGGTACTTTATTAGAGCGATGAACAAAAAAGCAGGATAAATTCCATGATAAACCTGACTCTGATCCATAGGCTTTAGAGCTGGTTTGTGTAAGGAATGTGGAAGAGTTGGAGGTTTGGGCTAGATAACCCTTCGAATGCATTCTCATGCAGTTTAGACAATCAAATTGCCAACAAAATGAGAACAACAAAGGCCAAGAGGAACAAGTGAGATAAGCAGAACCTACCTCTCCTTGGGACAATGGCAGGTTTAAGTGAAGCTAAAAAGTAAAACAAAACAAAAAACAAAACAAAAAGACCCACTATTAGTCTCTCTGACTCCATCTTGAAGGTGAGAATGTAAGCTCTCAGCTTGTTCTAGCACCCTGATTTCCTGCCTGCCACCATGCTGTTCATGGACTAACATTCTGAAACTGCTATGTCATAAGGAAAACATAAATTCAATAAAGCAAAATCTGAAACAGCAAAACTGCATCCTGGCAAGAAAAGACCAAAACCAAGCCAGCAACTGGCCTAATGCTGCATGAGTGAAGGTCAGGATTATCATTTTCTCCCAGGTGAGAAAGTTCTTCCCCTTTCAGAAGCAGATAACTTCCCCAAATAACTTCAGGGTAAATTTAAACATTAAATTTACACAATAAATGAAAAAACAAAAGAGATTTATATGTTCCTCCTCTACTTTAAACCACATATAGCATCCTCAAATGACCAATAGATAATAGATAGATAGATAGATAGATAGATAGATAGATAGATAGATAGATAGATAGAACTTTAGTGCTCACATTAAAAATTATGAATTCTGCCAGGCGGTGGTTGTGCACGCCTTTAATCCTAGCACTTGGGAGGCAGAGGCAGGTGGATTTCTGAGTTCAAGGCCAGCCTGGTCTACAGAGTGAGTTCCAGGACAGCCAGGGCTACACAGAGAAATCCTGTCTGGAAAAACAAAAACAAAAACAAACAAACAAACAAAAATTATGAATTCTGACAAAAGGGAAAATGGCTTAATCAGTAAAGTGCTTGCTATATAAGCATCAGATCCCGAGTTCTATCCAGTACAATGCCCCCACAACGTAAAAAGCCAAGAGCAGTTGTACATGCTGTAATCCTACTACTGGAGATGCAGAGACAGGAAAGAATGCATTGGGGTGCACTGACCAATCAATCAACCTAGCCAAATGAGTGAACTTCAGGTTCTATGAGAGAGACCCTGAGGTTTTGAGTAAATTAGTATGTGAAATATTCAGAACAGCAATGCCATCGATCATACACTATTTTATTTTATTTTATTTTTATTTTTTTGGTTTTTCGAGACAAGGCTGTCCTGTCCTGTATAGCCCTGGCTGTCCTGGAGCTCACTCTCGTAGACCAGGCTGGCCTCAAACTCTGAAATCCAACTGCCTCTGCCTCCTAAGTGCTGGGATTAAAGGCGTGCGCCACCATGCCCGGCTGATCATACACTATTTTAAAAAGCTCTCAAAAAATAAGGTGAATCTATGTCAATCTATGACCTCCACATACATGAATGTATGTATATGTACTCAAAAAAGTCTAAGAAAAAACCCTCATATTAATCATAATCTTAATTTGTGCCTACCTCTTTAGTCTCTGTCCCTTTTATTTAGCATTTTTATATTTTTACTACAGTATGAGGTATAAAATCATAAAGTATTTTTAAGCTTATTCTAAGAGTGTTTCACTACTATACTTCAGTCTTTTCCCACTAACTCAATCCTTTTTTGTTTCTTTCCTATATATACAGTGCCAAAAAGCTAATGTACGTCTACTCTCTGGTATAGACACTTCAAATACTTTAGTAAAGGTATCCATTCTCTACAAACAACATAAAAACAGAGCACACAGTTGTTAAGGACACAGGCTATGGTTTGGAACCTGATGATGCCTCGTCTGTTTGATCCTAGAAAACTGGCCTAATTTTTTCAAACAGCACCGGATGAAGCTGTGCCTTCAGACTGTACAGACAACCAGTCAGCTACAATGCATTAGTTTTTTTCAACACATCTTTATAGTGTTCAAAATAGCTAATGCTGGTGTGTAAGGCTAGTCCAGCTATCTGACTGATAATCCTTTTGCTCAAGGTAAGTAGGTTAGTATGGAAGAGCCCAGCAGCTGAGTGTAGGGAGTCAAACATGGAGCAAGTTTGCTTACAGTCTGGGAGTGATGGCATATGCCTTTAATTCCAGCTCTCAGAAGACAGAGAAAGGGGGTTCTCAGAGTTAAGAGCCAGCCTGTTCTACATAATGAGTTCCAAGACAGCCAGAACTAGAACTACATAGAAAGAGACACTGTCTCAAATGGACACACATTCAAAGGCTGCTTACAAATATAATTTTATTTTATTACACATGTATTCATGTTATTATTTTGAGACAGGATTTTACTATGTAACTGTGGTTGGCTTAAAACCACTATTTAGACCAGGATGGCCTTAAACTCAGAGAGCTACCTGCTTCTTTCTCTCAAGCACTAGGTTTAAAGACATGTGCCATCATACCCAACTACAAATAGTTTTAAAGAATTTATAATTAGTAGTAACGGTGATTTTTAAAAATTTTTTAGGGAGAATACATGTTTAAGGATTTTTATTGAAGGGGATGAGAACGCTTACTCACTGAACCATCTTGTCATCTGATGAAGCCTAGGGCACTTAAAACCAAAGAAAAGGACACTGAAGTAGTTTTTCATGCACTTGGATCTAAAGATGAACCAGTACACAGAAGACAACTTAGAGTGAAAGAGAGCTCCAAAACATGCAAACTTTGCCACTCTCATCACTCAATTATTTTTGCTTATGAAAATATAATATTTGATTTTATAGGAAATCAAGCTGTTTTTATAAATACTTTATACCTCAGGAACTCCTTCCATCTATCTACAGAGAAAAGCATTTGTAACTGTGATCCAAAAAAATAATCTTTAACAGCAAAATTTGGAAGCCCAAATATATTATATTCACACAGGTGACTAGTACACAGCAATAATCCTCAATTACAATGAATGATTATTATATGGTTATAAATTTTAAACATTTGAAAAAAAATCAAACTACAGCGTCTAGATTTAGGTGCTTCAGTGCTATTACTAACAGAGGCCAGAAGGTGATCAAGGAAGGCAATCCTAAGAACTAGAGTCACAATAGGACCTAAGCTAAGGGGCAGCACTTGATTTCTCTGTGGTAAGAGTCCACACCAAACACATCCACCACCACAGGAAGCAACTAGGCCCAACTCACAGTAAGAACAAACTTAGAAAATCCAAATAAGCCCACCCACTCTCCCTCTTTCTTCCCTTCCCCTCTTCTTTCCTTCTTTTCTCCCCCCTTCCTTCCTTCCTTCCTTCCTTTCTTTTATGAGACAAGGCCTTACTATGTGGCTCTAGCTAGACTGTATTTCACTATATAAGACCAGGCTAGTCTCCAACTCAGACAGCTAACAGGCTCTGTCTCAAGAGTGGTGGTATTAAAGGTGTATACTACCACACCCTGAAAGTCTACCTTTCTATTGAGTGCATAAGAAAACCTAAAACACACTATCCAGAGACAACAGAGGATATAGGAAGGAGTGGAGAAGGTGAGAAGAGGGAATAAAAGTTACAAAGCAGAATGAAAAGTCACCCTTAAGGAAGAAGGTGCCTCCATGAGGCTCCCACCCAATAAAGAAGAGAATGTATAAGTAACTTCAACAGGCTCAGTCAATATACATCCTAAAACCATGCAGAACAAAATTGAAAACATTGATTTAAAAAAAGAAAAGGACAAAAATACATAGGAGATTTTAAGTGATCTCACCCAGAAATTGGTAGATGAAGCACACATACACAAATGTAGAGTGGAGAAAGGTTTGGCACACAGTTCAGAAACAGCTGTAGTAATGGATACACACAGAGCCTTCTACCCAGGTCAGACACATATGCAACATTTATGAAACTCAACCATGGGTCAGAATTAGCAAATGCTGCTAACTGAATGCAGAATATCTAATATATACCATAATTTCTAACTATACAGTGTCACAATAAAATCAACACAGCAAGAGAAGAGCAGGAAGCTCAGCTGGCCAATGCCCAAGCTGGAGATACTTTAAAATGTATAAGAGGGCTCCACCTGAAAGATGGCTGAGTGAATGAAAGCACTTGCTGCCAAGCCTGACAACCTGAGTTCAATTGTTGGGAATCTACATGGCAAATCAACTCCTATAAGTTATTCTCAGACCATAGCATGAGTCCAACACATACACAAATACTTACAATAAATAATTTTTTTAAAATGTAGTAAATATGTTAAAGTTGCCTTTTGAACACATGCCTTTAATCCCAGACAGAGAAAATCTAAGAGACAGAGATCTCTAAGTTCAAGGATAACCTGGTCTACAGAGTAAGTTCCACAACAGCCAGGACTACAAAGAGAAATGCTGTTTAAGTAAGTATGTGTGTATGTAAATAAATAAATAAATAAATCTTTTCACTTTCTGGGCACAATAGTACACAGAACATGAACGAGGCTGGAAATGAGTGGCTACAGAAAAAATGCTATCTGGAGTGTGCTGGCTATTCATGATTGTCAACTTGACTGCATCTCAAACCAACTAAACCTCAACTGCTAGGCACTCCTATGAGAAACTTTCTTAATCAGATTATTTGAAGTAGGAAGACCTACCTTAAATATCTTGCCTGTACTCTCAATGGCTCAGTCAGTATACATCCTGAAACCATGTAGAACAAAACTGGAAACATTGATTTTTAAAAAAAGAAAGGATAAAAATACATAGAGATTTTAAGTGATCTGTTCCTTTACCAGTAACAGAACCAACTTATTCAGGATTCCAGCACTAACTGAAGATGAGCAGCACTCCAGTGTTCTCTAGGACTACAGCAACAGAGACTGTGGAGACATTCAGCCTGTGGATACTACTACTGGAATTCTCAGCCTCTCCAGTGTGAGGCAAAGTATTGTTTGGTACCCCCAGAATGAGTAAATATATGTATTCAACCTCCTCAAAGTCACTGATGGGCAACAGCATCAGACATGTGCTCTCTAACCACTGCCTGGCATTTGACTAAACAGAATGGGGGGAACATAAGCAAGAACAATGCTTAAGGAAGAAAGGGAAACACCAGTTCCACATAAATTCTCCCCAAAACAGACACAACTCATTTTATGAGCTCTAAAGGATACTACAAGAGGGCTCAAAAAAGATATCCTCCCTTGTTGTGGATTGCTGCCTGAATTTCCTGCTCCCTCCGCAACACTCTCTGACCACAGATGCTAGTCTGTGCAGCAACATGGAGAAAGGACATTCAGATAAACTTGTACAAAAACAAGTATTTCCCAAAGCGATCCAAATATGGAAACAACCCAAAAGCCTACAAATGCACACACATGTGTACAGACACACCTACAAATGTGCATGCATGTGTAAACACACGCACACACACACACACATACAATTTTAAAAGGAGAAATATATATATAATGGGGGAGAGTGAATATGAAAAGGGGCACCTGCACAGGTGGATTGGGAAGGGCTCATGAGGCTTCCATCTCTCCCTGAAGAGCTATTACTAATGGTTTCTGGGATGGGGATCATTTTCTTCACTGGTAAAGCCTCTGTTAAGTAACATAAGCTCCAATAACTAAGCCCTACTTCCAACACTCATGCCAAGAACCCTAATCAAACTCCTGGCTCACAGAAAGAAAAAAAACATGAAAGTGGGAGGGCACTTGTGAAGGTTTTTGGAGCAAGGGGGAAAGAATAAGGGAAGGTTACTGAAGGAAGGGGAAATGATCAAAATTTAATATATACTTATATGGAACTGAAAGAAAAAATCTGAAAAGAAAATCTCAGACTAATTATGTTCTGAATATTTGATGAAGAGATTACAGGAGCTTTTCTTCATTCCTTTGCTTATTCATTCAATTACTAATTAATGCAAATGAGTATCAGATATGTCAGATTAACTGCTCCTGGTTAAAACATATACAAAAATAATTGTGTTCATGGAGTTTATACTATAGTAAAAAAGACACATTGTGTAAGTGAAATATTTAGTCAGAGATGAGCTAGGGAAGAGAGACAAACCAGGAAATGGCTTGTGAGAAGGGCTGAGAGAAACACTAACTTCTAGTCTCATCAGCACTGAAACCCCAGACTTAGTTACTAAAACTTTGCCACCAACACTGGCACTGAAGCTGCGGTTGTCTTCAGCCAGCTGAATGGCCAATGATGAAGAGGCCTAGGCCTTGGAGGTGGAGAGCCATCCATACTACAGCCAAATCCTTCTCAAAACTCCACTGGCACTAATCTGAAAACAGAAGACAGGGATTGTTGCCTGTTACCGGCCACAAAAAGCAAGAGATCAGAAGAAAAGTCACTCAGAAAACAACTTCTTGCATTCAGCAGTCAAAAGAAAAGAAAAATAAAATAATAAAAGGGAAGAGAAAAGCCTTGAATATGGGAATGGTTGAAAAAGCTATCTCCTCGAATACAAATAAAGAGATAAGAAAGCCTAATGGGAACAGCAGCCACTAAGACTTAAATTATGACCACAATTAGATCAAGCCTAATAGTCTCCAGTAAGGGAAGGCAGGCAGGAATCAAGGGATGGAGAAGGTCAGGCTTTCAAAGTGCATTACAGAAATAATTTTCAGATAGTTACCAGTACACAGGATTGTCTAGAACTAAACACATGAATGTCTTACTAGCTTTGCAGGAAACTTTATCACTAAAGAAACTCTGAGGTCAGATGGAAAAGCTGAAATGCACCAAAAAGCCAGCTTGCTGACTGTAAATAGGGAAGCAGGTATTCTCCGCCTGCTGCTGGTGTGGCCAACAAAGGCCAGGACAGACATCCCTGTTGGCACTAGTCAAAAGACAGAGTGGAAGAAAGCGTTCTGATGACAGATGAAAATCCTTTCCTTTCATTGCCAGTTAGCCCACCACCCACAAGAGAGAAGCAAGAAGCCCACTGAAGCTGCAGCCACTCACCGGCTGGTCAAGACCGCTGTGCCTCTCTTCCTTCTCCACAGTCCTCCGGCAGTCTGGGCATACCCACAGCGGCAGGTGCAGCACGCTGTTGCCCTTGGGAGCCATGGAAAGGGCCAATTTGCTCGCAGTCTTAACTCCACTCTCTAAGAATGAAGAGTCTTTCCGTTCACTTCTGCATAGAAGACAATAATCCCCAGCGGGGTAGGGTGGTGTCCTATGATTCATGCCAAAACTAAAAGGAGTCTGGAATAGAAAAAAAATTCTATGTTCAAAACCTGAGCCAGGAAGCCAAGATTGTTCAATATATATATTATACATATGTATATTTATAGAGAAAAATATTAGCTAGAAAACATATGAAGCTGAACATCATACTCTAGAAATGTGATATTTTAAATAAAATAAGAACATCATAAAGAAGTACTTCCCCCTTCACCTAGACTTCGGCCAAGAAAACCCATCAGCATGTATCTTCGGATTTCAACATGAAACAACATACCAGACGTACTTGCACACAAGGTCTTGCACAAGGCAGCAGCTCTAGCTTAGAAGCATCTCTGAAGAGGCTCATCCCTGGTCTAAACTCCAGAAAACAATCTCATGGCAGCCACATACCCAAGACACAAATTCTCAGGCATAATGCTGAATTCACGGCCTAATTTCAACAGCTGCTTTTTCAAAACTATGGGGTAAATGTGGGAATAGAGACCTAAAGCAAAAGATCCTCTGGAATACACAAAAAAGTTAAGGGTTGTAGGTATGGAAACAGACTTAAAGTACCAAGACCACCAAAAGCAGGGAACAAGACAGATAACTAAAGCAGATAACTAAAATGGATTCTCCTATAGCATTACTGTCCACTCAGGCAGGTGTGACCTTGCAGGAGCTGGCTGGCTGAGACTCAGCACCCAGTAAAGGAAGACCCCTTTTCAGCCTTTCCTATCACAGCCATCAGATGAGAAGAACATCTCATACCTCTCTAGTGTTCAGCTGTCTTTGCCAAGCCAGCTCCTCAGATCTTTCCTTACTCGCATGTCTCTCCTTAGACTATCATCAACATTGAACCAGACTGTGAATGTGCACTAACACACACAACTGGCCCACAACAACCAGAGCTACCAAGTGGGCCCCAGGCTACACAGAGGCACTGAGGATAAAATCTGGGGTTGAATAAATAATTAATGAGTGAAGGAAAGTCTTTCTCATTTACATGCTCTGATAATGGCTGAAACAGTTTGAACCCATTATACCCATAAAGCTATCTCAGTGTGTGACAGGGTGAGGAGAGTCCCCAGTATAGCCTACGAACTCCCCTGCCCAGATCCCCACCAAAGAACAAACAAAATAGTACAAGAGTATTCATCTTTTTCCATACAAAGAGCCCTGGGATGTCAACATCATGAGAATTTCAAAACTCACCTCACTTAAGCCTGTCCTTTTCTTGTCACAGACAGAATAACTGTCAGATCAGTGGTCACAGGCTATACATGCACATGCTGGGCACAAGTGTACCAAAAGCCAGGCCAGAAATGTAATACGACATGACGAAAGACACCCATTAATTCTCCACCAAATACATGGGTCCAAAAGTACTTTAAGATTTCAGCTTTGGGGGCTGGCGAGATAGCTCAGCTGGTAAGAGCACTGACTGCTCTTCCAAAGGTCTTGAAGTCGGATCCCAGCAACCACATGGTGGCTCACATCCACCCGTAATGAGATCTGATGCCCTCCTCTGGTGTGTCTGAAGACAGCTACAGAGTACTACACCAGAGCAAGCGGGGCCGTCCTGAGTTCAATTCCCAGCAGCCACATGATGGTTCACGGCCATCTGTACAGCTACAGTGTACTCATACACATAAAATAAATAAATTAAAAAAAAAAAAAAGATTTCAGCTTTGCCAGGCGGTGGTGGCACATGCCTTTGATCCCAGCACTTGAGAGGCAGAGGCAGGCGGATTTCTGAGTTCTAGGCCAGCCTGGTCTACACAGAGAAACTCTGTCTCAAGAAAAGAAAAAAAAAAAAAGATTTCAGCTTTATTCAGATTCTAGGATATTTGAATATATATTAAAATAATTTTGGGGTAGGCCCAAAATTTATGGCTATGAAAATTTTCTGTTTCAGATGAACCCTACATAGACAGAAGCCAGTGTTACTCCATCCATATATGTGTGTGTATGTATATGTGTATACACACATCTCTCTATATATATATATGTATATGCATATATATGTGTGTGTATGTACATATACATATATATGTGTACATACACACACACACATATTTTTTTTTTAATTTTTTTTTTTGGTTTTTGAGACAGGGTTTCTCTGTATAGCCCTGGCTGTCCTTGAACTCACTCTGTAGTTCAGGTTGGCCTTGAACTTAGAAATCTGCCTGTCTCTGCCTCCCAAGTACTGGGATTAAAGGCATGTGCTTTCACTGCCTGGCAACTCCATCCACATTTTAAGTGCATCAGCACTGTGACTGCAACCATTACATGGGATCTAGTGATGGAACTTTTGTCTATTAGTCTCATGTTGATACCGGACATGGTTTGAACTTGGTAGTATTTCAAATCTTGGATTTTTTGGATCAGAGATGTTCAACCTCTCACTAAGAGCCTACCATGTACCTAGGCACCAGGGCACAGTAGTAAGGTTTTACTTATTCAATGTCTGGAAGAACACACAGGATCATCAGAGTTTAGACTACTAATTGCAATCCTAACATTCTGAGACTAAGGCAGAAATGGTCTAGGCCAGCCTAGGCTAGATCCTTTCTGGAGAGATGGCTCAGCAGTTAAGAGCACTGACTGCTCTTCCAGAGGTCCTGAGTTTAATTCCCAGCAACCACATGGTGGCACACAACCACCCGTAATGAGATCTGACACATTCTTCCGGTGCGCCTGAAGTCAGCTACAGTGTACTTATATATAATAATAAATCTTTTAAAAAAAAATGAACAGGGGCTGGAGAGATGGCTCAGCGGTTAAGAGCATTGACTGTTCTTCCAAAGCTCCTGAGTTCAATTCCCAGCAACCACATGGTGGCTCACAACCATCCATAATGAAATCTGATGCCTTCTTCTAGGGTGTCTGAAGACAGCTACTGTGTACTTACATATAATAAATAAATAAATCTTTAAAAAAAATGAACAAATAAAAAAAAGATGTTAGGCCGGGCAGTGGTGGCACACACATTTAATCCCAGCACTTGGGAGGCAGAAGCAGGTAGATTTCTGAGTTTGAGGCCAGCTTGGTCTACAGAGTGAGTTCCAGGTCAGCCAGGGCTACACAGAGAAACCCTATCTCGGAAAAAAAAATGTTAGTAAAAAATATATCTTAGGAGCAACTGACAGAGTGCTGGTACTGGAAGAATGCTCCTCCATTCAGGTTGCAATAAGGCCTCTGTCAGGAAGTACCTGCAGAGATATCATCTGCACTTAACTGTAGGAGAACAAGCACAAAGAACAGAAGCTGAAGGAAGAAGAGCTGGGGAGAGCACCAACCCCAGGCTGCAGGAGAGCTAATGAGACAGCTGATGAGCCAGAAGTGAGGCCTAAGAAAAGATGGGTCAGGAACAGCTCTAAAAAAGACACATCTATACACATCTGAAATCTCTACTCTGGACCATCTTTTAGGAAAGACAAGAATAAAATGCAAAGAACAGTGGCCCTGTTTTTCTAAAAGGCATTGAACAGGTAAGCTCAGAGCCACAGGTGGTAGGGTCTTAGCCTTTGTTTTTGTTTTTGAGATGGTATTTTTCTGTATTACTCAAACTTGCCTCAAAATCCTGGGCTCTGTCAATCCCCCTACCTCAGTCTCCCAAGTAGCTGAGACTACAGGTTTGAACTATCAAGAGTGAATTATAGAAAAAAGACACAGCAGAGACCCAAAGGAAACTACTTGTAGAGCTGAAAGAGAAACAAAGCGTGCTGAAAGAAGAGAACACACATCTGAAATATGCCTATGCTAGCACAAAGCAAGCCAAGGATCTAACGCTTCTGTATCAGGTGGGCATAGTCAGAAAGGACATATCACTTAGCTTCTAGTTCTCACACAAGAGAAGACATAACCCAATATCCATCTTAAAAAGAAATTTTACTGTATGAAAATAAACTCTATGGACAATGACATAGACATGCTGCTACAGGCAGTTCTGAATGAAGAAGAGGTAGCTTATACTTGTAGGAAGGATAGAGAAAAGCAAGGTAGGACCCATAGGGGCCTAAAGGGTCAATGACTAAATACCATAGGAGAATCCCAAGAGACAGGATAGGTTAGACCAGAGGAAAGAGCCAAAGGTCAGCTTGAATGTTGTTCTCATTTAATATAAAGTTTGTATTCCAGAATAAGACACTCTGGAAGATGGAGTACAGTTGCATATATAATTGAGCACCATGAGTACAAATGATTGGAAAGTCACAGAACTAAGGACTAAGGAGATGGCTCAAGTACTTGCTATCCAAGCACAGAGACCAGAATATGGATTCCCAGATCCCCAGAATATGGATCCATGTAAATGTTGGGTGGGTGTGGTGACCCACCTGTAATTCCAGCACATGAAGACAGAAACAGGGGATCTGGATTTGACTGAAAGACCCTACACCAACAAATAAGGTAGGGTAGCTATTGAGGATGATTCCTGACACCAACTTTGGCTTCCACATGCATATGCACACATGTACCCACACACAAGTATCCACAAACATAAATGTGCATATATCTCTCCTTGTGCTTATATATGTCCTTCAATCTTCTGTGGTCCCGTATCCAAATCTTTGATCTGGCTTGAAGTTTCTAAGTCTGATTCTTAAAAGAATTAGTTTTTGATTCTATGGGTTTCTGTAGGAAGTTTCTGTTTTATTACCGTTACACCTATGTTATTTTCACTTTCTAGTAACTTCAGATAAAAATGACTACATTTCTATCTTAAAGGTCATTAAAGCTCTTCCTCTTATATAATCCAGGTTGTTAGTCATAGATATTTCTATCTGTATTCTAATTTAGCTATACTTAACCAATTGTGATGTATTTTTAACTCTCCTTTAGTTAAAATCATTTTAAATTTCACCTTTTGTGTTTGCTTTCATTTTTCCTGGATAGGATCTTTCTACATACACCAGGTTGGCCTCAAACACAAAAAGATCCACCCACCTACTTTTGCCTCCTGAGTGCTGGTATTAAAAACATATACCACCACACCTGGCCAAATTTCATTGTCTGATTTCTTCTTTAACAAAGACTTTGTTAAAAGTATGGTTAGTTTCTTAATTTTGGGGGTCTCTATATATCTACTACTGATTTCTAATATAATTTGGCTATCATCAGAAAAGAGCCTGAGTACATATTGCTGGTTGTGTCATGTGATGCAGACTCATGTGATCTTTTGCTGAAGCAGGACTCTTCTTCAGGGCACTTAATGTTTGGAAAGAATAGGGCTCAACAGACAGTGATGGCACGCCTGCATTGCTTGTTGCTAAGTTTCCCAAGTGATATACAATATAGTTCATATTGGTGGATGTTTCACTATTTAAGTATCTTCTCAAATGAGAGTGGCAAACTATGAAGGCTTGGGAAAGGCTACGTCAACATATGTACCCCCATCCATACTAATCTTCAGATCTCTTTCCCCACTTCACCTCCAAACGCGCAAGGCCAGCTCACACTGTACATAACCACAACAGCTACTACTTTAAATTCCTTCATATTCTGCTTTCTGAAACAGATGAATCCTCAGCAAAGCATCATACAAGACATATGAGGCCCTCAGATGGTTGAAATACCCCTTATAACAGCTAATTACCTGATTAAAATTGGCAGTCACACATTCCTATTCCATCCAGGACTATGGTTTTCACTTTGCTTAAAAAGAATTTTGTTAACATTTATTTATATATGTATGGGTTCACCACATGTATGTCACAGCATGCGTGTTGAGGCCAGAGGATGTTCTATGGGAGGCAGTACTCATCTCTGCAGTTTAGCTAGCCCCTTTACCTGACTAGTCCTTTTGCTGGACCTTGCCTCTTAGCATCTCCCACTCTGAAACACCAATCTCCCTTCCTTTATCAAATACAATGGGCAATTCGCTATGTTCCCACTGTGGTTTCTTTTCTCCTCCAAGTTTTGCTCCTCACTCTTAATACATGCTTCCAGTAGCTAATTACTACAACTTTATATAGACACATTTATCATAATACAAAGTATCCTTTGCCTGCCTATCTTCTCAGTGGACATTCAGTGTTATTAGAACTGTAAAGGACCCAATATCCACTGAAGGGACCAAAATGTACAGCAATATCAGAATGCATAGTTTTGCTTTCCAGCTTGCCTCACTTTATCCATGCCTGCCTGCCTGCCTGCCGGCTTACACTTTTCTCACTACTTTCCCAGAACTCAAGCACATGTAGTTTCTGCAAGCAAGAGGCACTCTTAGGAAGTAACTTAATTACTAAACAGAGACTGAATCCTTCCATACTTA
>NW_022196905.1:28803586-28808812 GCF_008632895.1 Mastomys coucha | reverse complement strand
TGGTAACAGAATCAAGAATTTAACTACACAATTAGTTTAAAAACTTAAAAAGTTTTATAACAGATCACTTCTGCAATTTTATTGAATACACAGCAATTTATAGATTTCAAGGTTGTTCTGGAAACTCAATATAATTTACTTAAGTACTGATTATTGATTTAAAATGTATTATTTTAGCACCCCTTTTTCTTTTTGTGTTGTTTTATTTTTTGAGACAGTGTCTCACAGAGCTAAGGTTGGCTTTGAACACCTGATGTCTCTGCCTCTAGAATATTGGGATAACAGGCATATGCCATCATCCCTGGTTCCCCTCTCTCTCTTTCTTTTGAAGTACTAGTAATCAAACCCAGGACCTGACACATTAGCTAGGCAAATGATCAACCCTCTTTCTTTCCTTTTCTTCCTTCCTTCTTCCCCACATCCCTTCCTCTATGTATCCTTGGCTGTCCTGAAACTATATAGTTCACAGAAATCAATGTAGCTGTACCTTTCCAATGCTGGGATTAAAAGCACCAATCCCCTTTTAAAATAAGGTCTCATTAAGGTGTTGTGGCTGAGTCAAAGTTGTGATCCTCCTGTCTCACTCTTCCAAGTAGCTAGGATTTATACAGGTTTTATAGCCAGAATGAGTACTAAAAAAGTCTCTATGTATGCAATTGTTACTAACATGGCTCCCTCTATAAATGTAACTGCTTCATTTGAAGTCTACTGTTTGACCTGACTGAATTTATCCAGAAGAAAATCATCTCAGTATCCCTGGTACAGGTCCAGTACCTCTATTCTTTTTTGTTTCATTTTGTTTTTGTTTTTTGGTGTTTTTGTTTGTTTGTTTTGTTTGTTTGTTTGTTTTGAGACAGGGTTTCTCTGTGTAGCCCTGGCTGTCCTGCAACTCACTCTGTAGACCAGGCTGGCCTTGGACTCAGAAATCCACCTGCCTCTGCCTCCCAAATGCTGCACCACCACCGCCTGGTAGTACCTCTAACTCTTATCATCAAATAGCACAGCAAACATCTAAAAATATTTCAGGCCTTGCTGCCTGGAAAACCTGCAAGGTACAAGTCACCTATGGACACTACTTTCACTACCATCACTGTGCTCTTCTGATGAGAAGGACATCCACACCAGAGGATAACCCATGCCCTCTGAAAACAGTGACCACAGACAGAACTTGGTTGTTGAAAAACTTTATGGGGGCTGGTGAGATGGCTCAGCGGGGAAGAGCACCGACTGCTCTTCAGAAGGTCATGAGTTCAAATCCCAGCAACCATGGTGGCTCACAACCACCCGTAATGAGATCTGATGCCCTCTTCTGGTGCGGCTGAAGACAGCAACAGTGTACCTACATATAATAAATAAATAAATCTTTAAAAAAAAAAAAAAAGAAAAACTTTATGGTCCATAGATTCAAAATGCAAGAAGATCTGGGAACCTTCAATCACAGGGAACAAGTAACTACTGAGGCTCTAAGTATGCAGGAGTACCTGGGAAGGAAGGCAGTGAAGTAAGTACCCTGGGAGTTCACACAGCACAGACACTTAAAGGAGAACAGAAGCATGAGTTCATTGCAGACTGCTAAATGGCATGTAAAGGGTTAACATTCTGTTTGGGAAATTATTTGGCACTGTGTTTCCCAGAGTCACAGCCCACTCATCTTTTACCTGCTCTTCTCTGGTTACTACCAACCAAACTACCTCCTCACCAGGGTATGTGTCAGTCACATCCCCATTATCACCCAAGGACTCTTTTCCCCTCCCATTTTTAAAAGGTATACGTTTTCTCTTCTTTCTTTTAGGACGACATAAACATGCTGTTCCTATCTCATCCTCCTCTTTTTTAAAAAAATTTATTTGTATTACTTTGAATATGTATTATATGTGGGCATGTGCATGTAGCTACAGATGCCCAAAGGAGCCAGAGGCATCTGATAACTCTGGAGCTGATTGTAGGTTAGCTGTGATTGATCTGACATGGGTATCAACTTGGCTCCTCTTAACTGCTGAGCCATCTATTCAGGCTCCTCATCCTTATCTTGACTGCATTTTCATCTACCTCTTACTACCTGTCAACAAAGTTATCTAGAGATTCCTACCCCACCTCCAAAAGAAACCACAGAAATGAAGCCACTCAATCTCTTCTATAAACACACACACATACAAGTATCACTAAAAACCTACTGGTAGTATCCAGAATACTACCACGTGCTAGTAAACTACCAAGTGTGAAAAGTGGCACACCCATTTGAGAAGACAGTTTTGAAATGTCTTACAAAATAAACCAAACCCTAACCACTAGATCCAACAACTATGTTCTTTAGTATTTATCAAATAAACTGAAAGTTTACAAATACATGAAAACCCATGCAGATTTTGTGTGTGCATATGTGTACCCCGCCCTGTGTGTGTGTGTGTGTGTGTGTGTGTGTGTGTGTGTGTGTGTGTGTAAGGGGGAGGGTGGTACTTTGCCTGCCCCATGTATATTCGCCTCCATTAACATATATTTTACAACAGCTTTCATAACTGCTGAAATCTGTAGCAATCAAAATGTAACTCCGCAGGTAAATGAACACAAAAATTGGATCCACACAGGAAGAAATGAGCTATCAAGTCTATTAAAACAATGCTTCTCGCTTCTGAACTCCTTGGACAAGTGTATTAATTGCACATATATCCAGACACATTAACTGCACATATATCCATAATGAAAAACTAAAATCAGGACTGGAAAGATGGTTTAGCAATTAAAGAGCTTTTACAGATAACCCAGATTCAATTCTTGGCACCACATGATGTCTTTACAATCATATGTAACTTCAGTCTCAGGGAATCAAGAGCCTTCTGGCTTCTGTGGGCACCAGGCATGCATGTGGTACACAGACATACATGCTGACAAAATACTCATATACGTAAACAATTTTTAAATTTAAACAATACACCTTACTAATTACTTTTAAAAGTAGGCTGTACTTTTTTGCTAGGAAGAAGAAACAGCCACACCAGTTCACCTACAGTGAGTGATGTTTGCTCAATGAAACTGACCAGTGACAGAGATATCTAGAAAAGGTACTCCCCCAGTGCTTACTCAGTGATTGTATGAATAAATAGAAACTGAAGCAAGAAGGAAAAACAAGAACTGAAGAGCTGGCTCAGAGGTTAAGAGCACTGATTGCTCTCCTAGAGGCCCTGCATTCATTTCCCAGAAACCACATGTAATGGGATCTGATGCTCTCTTCTGGTGTGTCTGAAGACAGCTACAGTATACTCATACACATAAATTAACTATTTTAAATCTTAAAAAAAAAAGAAAAAGAAAAAGAAAAACAGAATGGTTCAACAATATGCATACCCATCAAGGAGCTGGCCCTATCACAGCTGATAGCTAATCTGCACAAAATCTAGGGAAGGCAGGCAGCTGTCATTAACATGATATTGGACCCTTTCATCATGGCAGGGATGGCAATTTGTCCTCTCTAGGAGAGAAATGTTTTTGTTTGGTTTGGTTTGGTTTTGCTTTTTCAAGACAGTGTTCTCTATTTAACAGCCCTGGCTGACTTGGAACTAGCTTTGTAGACCAGGCTAGCCTAGAAGGCAGAGATCCACCTGCCTCTGCCTCCCCAGTGCTGGGATTAAGGGTATGTGTCACCACACCCATCTGAGAAATAATTCTTAACAGGGACTTTAGCACCAATGAGTGTTCAGTCAAAAGACAGAGGCCACATCAAGAACATAGGCATAGTGGCACACACCTTTAGTACTCAAGAGACAAAGACAGATGGATCTCTGAGAGTTTATAAGCCAGCCTAGTTAGTCTACATAGGGAATTCTAGGACATCCAAGGCTATATAAAGAAATCCTGCCGGGCGGTGGTGGCGCACGCCTTTAATCCCAGCACTTGGGAGGCAGAGGCAGGTGGATTTCTGAGTTCGAGGCCAGCCTGGTCTACAAAGTGAGTTCCAGGACAGCCAGGGCTACTCAGAGAAACCCTGTCTCGAAAACAAACAAACAAACAAAAAAAAAAAAAAAAAAAAAAAAAAGAAATCCTGTCTCAAACAAAACAAATCTGAATAGGGGCCACATACCATTGAAAAGAATTAGTTGATTCTTAGTAAAGAACAGGATCAATAAAAACAGAAGTAAAGACAGGAGCAGCCATAGACCTGAGATACACTGTTCAAGGATAAATCTGATGCATATTATTCCCATTAGTATTTTCTCTGTGTGATATATGTACACCCATGGATGCAAGTATATGAGAGGATACATTTACCCTTGTGTACCCATACAGAGGCCAGAAGTTGGCTATTTTCCTCTATAAGTACCCATCCTATTGTTTTTAGCTTTTTAAAATATTTGTTTGTTTATATTTTGCTCTCTGCGTTGAGTGTGAAATGGCACAAGTGTAGAGGTCAGAGGAAAACTTACAATACCTTGTTCAATCTTTCTACCATGTGGTTCCTTACAATTCAGGTTGTTAAGTCTTGGCAGCAAGTACCTTTAGCCACTGAACCATCTTGCTAGCCCTGAGACAGGATCTATTATTGAGCCTAAAGTTCATCATTTCAGCAGCTAGACTATCTTGCCAGAAAGTCCTCAAGATCTGCCTGTTTCTCCTTTCCCAGTACTGGAGTTACTGGTACATGCTACTATACCTGTTTTTGTTTGTGCTAGGGATCTGAACCTAGGTCCTCATGCTTACACAGCAAGCATTTTGCCAACTGAGCCATCTCCCTAGCTCCTCATGAATAAAAATAATTCCTTCCAGCCCAGCCAAAATAGGATTCAAACATCACTGGAGACAAGCAGCTATAGCCCCAGAATGGATACCTGCTTTTGCCATAGGGAGCTGGTAAATAGAAAACTATCCCTTGGTGGTACAGATGAAACGTGTAAGGCTATCCTTGAACCTGCCTCAGCCTTCCTGCCCTGAAAATATAAACAGGCCCATATCACCAATCCTGGCAATCTTTATCAGAAAGCTACCTTCTATTTACATGCTTATAACCCCAGCTACATAGAAGGTAGAGGCAGAAGGATCACTTAAGCCAAGAAGTTTGAGGCCAGAATCAGTTAAAAAAAAAAAAAAAAAGCTGGGCAGTGGTGGTGCATGCCTTTAATCCCAGCACTTGGGAGACAGAGGCAAGCAGATTTCTGAGTTCGAGGCCTGGTCTACAGAGTGAGTTTCAGGACAGCCAGGGCTAAACAGAGAAACCCTATCTTGAAATACCAAAAA
>NW_022196905.1:28783216-28803311 GCF_008632895.1 Mastomys coucha | reverse complement strand
GAAGGGAAGGGAAGGGAAGGGAAGGGAAGGGAAGGGAAGGGAAGGGAAAGAGAGGAGAGAAGAGGGGAGAGGAAGGAAGGGAGAAGGAAAGGAAGAAAGAAAGAAGCCATCTTCTGTGTGCTGGTAGCACCCAATGTAACAACTAGACTCTTATGGGAAGCCAAAGAATTTGTCAGGAAGCTGTCCATAGTAATTCTACTGAAATCTAGAGAAGGCACAGAGAATTGGGATCAGAAGCTCTTTCCACTTGCAAGTCCTACAAACCCACTACTGACAAAAAGAGACACTTGATAGAGGGCACCTCAAATGTCACATACGACAGTAGGTATGTGTGGAGCCAAGAGGCTAATTGGCACACATTTTTCTTCCTTCCTGCTCACATTTTTCCATGTTGGCTGCAGACACAATGCCCCTTGGCTTTAGCACTTCTTTCTGCTTACTCAGTGAAAAGAGCCATGTCTCATATTGATGCTCCTGGACTTACATTGCAATAAACTTATTGAAGTAAGCAGGCAATGTCCTACTCTAGCTACTGCACAGCCTACTGAAATCAAGCAAATACTAGGGACAGTGGTGCACACCTTTAATCCTAGCATTCACCCAAAGAAGCAAGGCCAATCTCTGAGTTCCAGACCCATCTGATCTAAAAAAGTGAGTTCCAGGACATCCAGAGTTACACAGAGAAACTCTGTCTTGAAAAATATATATATAAAGTATGGCTTTGGCTTTTGTACCATGTTAAAAACAAAGCCCCTCTATAACTGTTACCAGTAAAAAATTAATTAAAACTTATCAATAGAGGGAGCTAGAGAGAGAGAGTGGGGAGGGAAGGCTTCCCTTTCAGACACAGCACAGGCAGGCTCCTGGAAAACACTTGCATTGCCTCTACAGATGAGCTTCTTAGACTGTATTTCTCTAGAGTTAGTGTGTGAGAAAGGCACAGCTTCTGTAATATTTGTCAACGTGTGCCTTCTCTACCTCTGGACTTTAGAAATAGCAGTGTAATAACTAAGAGCTTCAGAACACGAATCTGATGAATCTGTATCCCAACCCTTATTACCATTCCTGCTTTCCCCTAAGCCCCATTCATGCCCCCACCTACCAGCATCCCTCAAAACTCACAAACTAGACTTTATTCCACATAATGGCTTGGAGCTGCCCTGGCTCATACTTATATCATTCTTATAAACACACACACACACACACACACACACACACACACACACACACACACACACCTACCTTGTCCAAGAGGTCTGCTACACCAGCTGTGCCCCTAGTCAGTTCTGGCAATTCTCTCTTCTGCTGTGTACTCACCTATCATTCTCAGCTCTCTTACACTCCAGGTTATTCTGACTTGCCTGCTGACTGAGGACCAGCTCTGGCCCAGGAACCCTGACCAACCTAGTGATTATAATTCTATCTTCCATAGGTCTGATCTCCAGCCTTGGAGAGAAGGCTCCTTTCAAATATGTTCCTTGGTATTTGTTTTAAATGGCTAAAATTTGTAGCTATGTGGTGGTGGTGCATGCCTTTAATTCCAGCACTCAGGAAGATGCAGGTGGATCTGAGTTCTAGACTAGTTTGATCTACAGAGCGAGTTCCAGGACAGCCAAGAACTTCTGGTCTTAAAGAACAGTCCCACTAGATACAGAATATTCTATATAAATGACCAATACATGATGCTTGGTCTTCTATGGTCAGATAGACAAATTTGAGAAAGGGTTTAAAATTTAAACTTAATGAACATATACTCTCTCACTGCTAAACGTAATGAACAATCAAAAAAAAAAAGAAAGAAAGAAGAAAGAGAAAGAGAGAGAGAGACAGAAAGATCCTTCCCAATTCCACAATTTAGGGTTCTGACAGTTAATAAGTCTTTATACACAACAGATGAACAGCCACACCAAGTAGCTTACAACGGGCCTGGCTATCTGTATTCATGCCTATGAACCAACAGCTAAAAAGCAAAGTTGTAATGTGTAGACCAGAATAGCTGAAGTTACATACAGACTTCATCATTAAGAACTAATTATCTAGGAATAAAATTCTTAATTAAAAGAACCAACAAAGTGAAACAAGAAAAAATTACCAACTATGATAATAGTGAAGGGGATAAAGAACATGAAACATGTAGAATCCTAAAAAGTGAATTTTGTTTGAAAATGTCTTTCCTAAACTAAGCTCCTTTCCATAATGTTGATGTGACGGCCTAGATTAGTAACACTGGCACTGATAAATGTTCCAACAATGTGAATCATCTTAATTTGTTATAAAACAGAATGAAGAAGAAAATAACAAAACATTACCCCAGAACCATATGTCCCTCACCCAACAAAATTCAGTCAGCATGAGTTCTGTATTTGTACCTACCTGCTTCTAAATATAATGCCTACAAAATCAAGATTGTATTGGAATAAATAAACAACCACAGACTAGCAGGACACTTCTCATATCTCAATGTAAGTCATCATCGAGGGGAAATTAACAGTCTGTATGTTAGAAGTAGTGACAGGTGGTGGCACACGCGCCTTTAATCTCAGCACTTGAGAGGCAAAGGCAGGCGGATTTCTGAGTTCGAGGCCAGCCTGTTCTACAGAGTGAGTTCCAGGACAGCCAGGGCTACACAAAGGAACCCTGTCTCGAAAACCAAACCAAACCAAACCAAACAAACAAACAAAGAAGTCGTGAGAAAGGAAACTGCACTAGAACTCTGCAGTCAGAAAACCTGAATTTCAATTCCAACTCCATCTCCCAAAAGGCAACCTTGAGAAACCTCCCCCAATTCCTTTTTGCACTGTTTCTCAAAACAGACATTCCGTCCGTGTAAGCTCTGAAAAATATTGTTTTTAAATCAATACTGAAAATTATGGTTGCTCAGAGAACAAACACTCGGAATAAAAGAGTACAACACTGGTTGACACTCACTACCCAATCTTCGTCCTCTAGCAAATGCTTAGCACTTCTTGGCCTGTGTCTTCATTCATTTATTAATTTTTTTTTAAAATTTACTCAGGCTTACCAGAGAAGCAAATAAGATGTTGTATTATTATATATAGGCCATGAGCTTAAATGCAGAACCTAAGTCTAGACCCTTGAGCATAGTGATTACCAGTCAAAATGGTCATTACTTGCCATTCTTTTTTGTTGTTGTTGTTCTTTAGTATGATTATTAGGTGTTTTACACCATTATATGACACATGCCTCCTTCAACCCTCATTATGACATTATTACATTATCCATCTGACATGGGAGTGCTATTTATTACCATTAAAATGAGGAAAGGCAGGGGCTTAGAGAGATGGCTCAGTTGTTAGCAGCACTAGCAGCTCTAGTAGAGGACCTGGGTTCTGTTCTAAGCATTCACATGATGGTTTACAACCAACTGTAACCACAAGTTCTCAGGAATACAATGCATTCCCTACCCTCTGTGTGTAATGTGCACATGTGGTACAGACATACATAACAGCATACACCCATACACATAAAATAAAAATTGATTTTTAACTGATAAAATGTAGCTCTGTTGGTAAAGTACTTTGCCACACAAACACGAGTACCTGAGTTCAGATCCCCAGTACCCACAGAGCAAGTCCAGGCCATATGAGATCAATATAATGAAGACAAAAATAAAGTGAATGAAACTGTTTGTTTCAGATCATCCCTTACCCTGAAGCCAAAAAGGCTTGAGCTTGTCAAACTGGCAGCAACTGTCCTGCCTTAGTCTCCTGTGCACTAGGCTTACAGGTATGCATCACCATACCCATTATTGTTTTTAATGCTTTTCCTGTGCTGTGGACCCAATCCAGGGCTCCTCCCATTTGCAAGTGCTCTACAACCAACTCTATGCCCATCTTAGTTTGGGTTTTACTGCTGTGAATACCATGACCAAGGAAAATCTTATAAAGGACAATGTGTATTTGGGACTGGCTTATAGGTTCAGAGGTTCAGTCCATTATCATCAAGGTGGGAGAACAGAAGCACCTAGGTAGGCATGGTGCAGGCAGAGCTGAGAGTTCTACATCTTCATCTGAAGGCTGCTGCTGGTAAAGACTGCCTTCCAGGCAGCTAGGATGAGGGTCTTAAGCCCATACCCACAGTGACACACCTATTCCAACAGGGCCACATCTTCTAATAGTGCCAATTCCCTGGGCCAAACATGTACAAATCATCACAATACCCAATCCTTAAAAACATTGTATACATTTACTGTGTACCATGTAATGGTTATTGTTTAGTCTGTTTGGGGTTGTTTGGTTTGCTTTTTTTTTTTTTTTGAGATGGGGTTTTTCTGGGTAGCTTGACTGTCTTAGAGCTCACTCTGTAGACCAGGCTGTCCTGGAACCTGATTAGAATCTGCTGTCTCTGCCCACCACTGCTTGGTATGGTATATCAAGTATATATTACATAGTATATTTCAAACCCTTCTTGTGATGTCATTCTTGCTAATAAGCATGCCCAAGACCCTTTTTATCCCAAGATCCTTTAAAAAAAATCTAAGAGAAGGACAGAGGTTGGAAGGGAAGAAATAAGTGAGAAAAGAAATAAGAGAAATTCTGTCTTTTAGAGTGTGGTATAATGTTGCATATTTGTTAATTCCAGCATATGTCAGGAAGTCAAAGGACCCAGGGATCAAGACCAGCCTCAACTACAGAGGGCAGTGGTCCTCAGCCTTCCTAACGCTATGACCTTTTAATACAGTTCCTCATGTTGTGGTGACCCCAACCTTAAAATTACCTTCATTGCTACTTCATAACTAATTCTGCTACTGGTATGAACTGTGAATACCTGATATGCAGGATGAATGACTTGCTACAGGAAATATTTTTAAAAATGAACCAGCACGCTCTTGTGCTTGTGCCAAGCCAGGCCCACGCAATGACCACATACCCAATGGTCAGCTACCACAACACCTAGCAACCCAGTTGAAACAAAACTCTAGAAGCTTATAATTAACCAAACATATTTATGTATCAATAAATTCTCAATTCACAAGATGCCCATACAATAATTTCAGAACCAATTGATTGGCTCTTCCCCTTTCTCTCAAGACTCTGTCTCTGTAACTCTTAGCTCCACCTCCATTTTCCCTGTCCAATCACAGGCCTCCTGCTGTACTAATATTTTTATGTAAATGGACAGGGAAAATCCTGTTCTCTGTGCACACTTATGTGAGTTCAGGTAGAACCTAGACGTTTATGTCTGGTGTTTTCTATTAATCTCCACCTTATGCTTTTGATATTTAATTCTTTTGAGTCTCACACTGAAATTCACTGATTCAGTTAGACTGGCTGCCAGCAACCATCAAGGATCTGCTCTATCTCTGGATATATTACACGCACATAGTGGAAGGAGAAGAAATGTACCAGTGTACACACATGCATACAACAGAGCAGCACATACACATAATGTGGTGAAGAGAGCAAGAAGAATGTGATATGTTCCTTCCATTTTCAGATGAAAATAAGATAGAGCCCCATAGCCCTTCCCCCTTACTTACTTCATCTTGGGCAAAGGCGACCACAGGAGAAAATGAAATAATTCAGGATCTGCTTCTGGTTTTGTTTTGTTTTGTTTTTTCTTGTTTTCTACATTTAGTCTTACTACTGCTTGGGAGAATGGGGACAGACATGTATAGGATGCTGCACTTTAGTCAGGCCTAAAACTAGAGCCTAGTCCAGAAGGCCCAATACCTCCAACCCAAGGAGATGTAAAGACACAGACATTATGATTAATCAATGCCAGGGCTGTTCAGCCCTCAGTATAACTTCACTTTTTATAAAATAAGCAGTGACTATACATTTCTTTAAAATCTCAAATGTATGAACACCATGTGACAAATAATATATACTCAGTCCTACTATGATTATCTATTTTACCTACTCTATGTCTATGTGCTTTATAAACATATCACAAAGCACTTTATCCCACTGTACCACTAAATATGAATGTTCTGTAATTAACTTATTTTGTACAATATACCACTGACATTCTCAATGGTCATATCAGAACTTTTTAAAATTAACTATGAAAATACTGGGTACACATCTGTAATTATTGCACTGAGAAGGCTGAGACAAGACAAAACTTTCAAAGCCAGTCTGGAGTATAAAACTAGACCTTGTCTTAGAAAAGAGGAAGGGAAGGAAGGGGGTGAGGATAGAACAAAGCAGAGCAAAATAGCTCATGTCTATATATTTCAGTATTCAAAACAGTGAGGCAGGCAGATCTCTGTGAATTTACTGAGAGCCTGGTCTATACAGCAAGCAAGCAAGAAAGGAAGAAATACATCATAAGCAGCTCTTTAAGAAATACATATTTGGGGCTAGAGAAATCGCTCAGTAGTTGCAGAACATGTATTGTTCTTGTAGAGTCTAAAAATAATCCAAAAAGAAGGCCTCAGCCTTCTAAAATATGCAGATATAGCAAAGGCTGACTGTAGGCTTAAATTTTTAAACTCTATTTTTAATAAAGGTTTTTAAATGTTTTTAACCTCCCTTCTAGCCACCAGAGGTAGTGGGAAAGAAAGGTTATTAGGATGTGCGGGAAGTGGACCTGTTTAGAAAATGTTCTTGGGCTGGATGTTCAGTAGTTAAAAGCACTGACTGCTCTTCCAGAGGTCCTGAGTTCAATTCCCAGCAACCATATGGTGGCTCACACCATCTGCAATGGGGTCTGATGCCTTCTTCTGGTGTGTCTGAAGAGAGCAATGATGTACTCGTATACATAAAATAAATAAATACATCATTAGAAATTGTTCTTTGGAGCAAATCTCATCTGTGTTGTCAGGAAATCAGCAGTTCAGTTCACAGGTCAGCAGCAGCAGGTCAATCCACTTGCTAACACTTCACGAATATACCAGCAGTCCAGTTCAGTAGTGTCTGATAGCAAACACAAATCAGCATCAGTGGCACGACCTGAAGAGACAGCCAGGCCTCAGCCCAATCAGCACAAGTCAGCAAGAGGGTCCATGACCATTGAGGACACCTTTATTGTGCCTCTCTCAACAAGGTGAAGAAAAGCCAAGATGCAAGAACAAAAAGCATTGCAAAGGTAGCTATGCAAGCATGTCCCTCTTATAGTCTGTTGAGTTCTATTTATACTCCCTCCAAAAATCACATATCCTTCCACAGGTTTTGCCTCAGCATGTGAGTCTGTATCTGCTGACATCACTCCGCCAACTGGCCTGAGTCTGTGGAAGCTACAAGAAGCTACAAGAATTTCTTGTGAAGTTTTTTGGTGCATTTCTCTCTATGGAGTCATGACAAATGGAGCTCAACAATGCATGTAAGATGAGCCAACACATACATGTCACTGTCAAAGAATCCTTCATCAGGCATCTTTTCACATGCTTGCTTTAGCAAAACATCCTTTTACCTGTGTCCGCTCCAGTAAAACGTTCCTTCAAATATCGCCTTAGGGAAACATCCTTTCACCTGTGTCTGCTTCAGCAAAATGGTCTTTGACGTGACTGACTTTCCAAAGAAACCACAAGTTTCCACTTCAGCCAACACTGGACTAATAAATGTACACTGACAAGGGACAAACAAGGTAACTCCTTGTCAAGAAATATCCCAAGGCCCCAATATCAAATTCAAGTCAGCCATCTCAGACCAACAGTGGAGAAACTCATCTATAGAACAATTAAACAACACAGATAGCAAAGCTAGAGAAGCTTAACAGATAAGACAGAAAAACTCGCCAGGTGGTGGTGGCGCACGCCTTTAATCCCAGCACTTGGGAGGCAGAGGCAGGTAGATTTCTGAGTTTGAGGCCAGCCTGGTCTACAGAGTGAGTTCCAGGACAGCCAGGGCTACGCAGAGAAACCCTGTCTCAAAAAATAAACAAACAAAAAAATAAGACAGAACAACTCAGGAAAAAAAAAAGTATTTTGGCATTGCCATAAAAGATAAACCAAAGTTAAAATTACAATTATATAGGAATGAAACTAAAGGCTTCATGGATACAGACACAAATGTAACCATTTCATGAGATTCCTGGACTCCAACTTGATCACTTCAAAAGCTATTTACATAGCACCTAGGAAATGGGACACTGTCTCAGGTAAAAACAAAGTCTAAACTGAAGTAAATGCATAGGATCAAAAGGTCAAATAGAAAAATTAAAGCCTGAATATAGACAGTCATAGAAAGAAAAAAATGTTAAGCTTAAATCAGAACAGGTAACATGATTTGCTGATCCCTCTACAAGGGAACAGCTCTGAAACTAGCTGAGAAATGAAAATGTCTCCAGCTAGAACTTCAGCTATGCATAGACAATAAATACTTGGTTAGAGAATCCTGGAGACTTATCATGCCATCCTTTCAAATAGCATACATAGATAAAATTTTTATTACACTTTGGTTATATAATCCAAACTAACTTATAAAGAAAGACACATACCTTATCTGCTTGAACACAGAGCAATTGTCACCTTTAACTAAACTGTGCACAGTGCACATTCCATACATATGTTATTGCAGAAATGTCTATTACCTGTGAGAGTTTACAGGTTTACAGACACCAATGAAGTCAAAGCAACCCTGACAAGATTCACCCTCAGGGATGCTGAAATGCTGAGACATATTTATTCTAGCATCCTCTTGATCTTACCTTAAAGAGTGCCTTGATGCTGTTTCCTCAAAAATCTGCATCCAGCTCAATTTCAAAATGGCTAGATTATCTAGCATCATAAGACTGTTCTAGTCAGGACTTCAATTAAGACCTGAACTTTCTCAGTATACAGAGTCTGCATAACAAATGCTACAGGTATCTTTCTTAAGACTGACCAATATCCAAAATTGGGGGTGGGGGAAGTGTACAGGCGAAAGGAAAATGATACCCCCAAATCATCAGGAAGCAATTTTAAGATAGCAATGCCGAGCCAGGCAGTCGTGGCACACACCTTTGATCCCAGCACTTGGGAGGCAGAGGCAGGTGGATTTCTGAGTTCGAGGACAGCCTAGTGTACAGAGTGAGTGAGTCCCAGGACAGCCAGGGCTATATAGAGAACCACTGTTTTGAACTACCCCAAAAGCGGGGGATTGGGGGGGTAATGCCCTCATTCACAAAAGGTGGGGTAGATGATTTTTTGATCATTCAACATTCATGGATGGATGTTTGTCATCATTTAAAAGGGTAGGATGATAGTTAATGGTCTTGATCAGGAAGAAAATAAGGGAGGCTGGATTCAGGGATTTCCTTTTCTTTCCTCTATCCTTCTTTCTCTCCTATCTAGTGTTAGTGAGAAAAGGTGGAGGAAGGATAACCAAAAAAGGAGGATAAGGGGGAATAGGAATAATAGGAATAAAGGGTAGATTACTGAATATACTCTTTAATTATAGAAAGCTTCTACTAGCCAAAAAAGTATAGATCAGATTGTATACTGATATAAAATTAAGGTTATTTTTGGTACAGATCTTTGTATATTAATACAAAATTAAGGTCTCTTTGGTTACAACATACTATGTAGCAACCTTTTTAAAGGTATTATAGCTATGTAATTCTTAACAATCCAAGGTTAAGTTCTAGTACAAACTATTTACGATAATTTAAAAATACAAGTTAGTAGTCAGACAGTCAGAACCATAGTTACAGAACTATGTTTCCAAGGTTAAACAGAGAGTAAATAACTAGAAACAATTCAGATATACTATAGATAAATAGATGGTCTTAAAAAAAAAAAACCTCAGGGGCTGGAGAGATGGCTCAGCAGTTAAGAGCACTGACTGCTCTTCCAGAGGTCCTGAGTTCAATTCCCAGCAACCACATGGTGGCTCACAACCATCTGTAATGAGATCCAGTGCCCTCTTCTAGTGTGTCTGAAGACAGCTACAGTGTACTCATTTAAATAAAATAAATAGATTTTTTAAAAAAAAGAAAAGAAAAACCTCAGTGATCTACAGAATATGGTATTTAAAGATAATTTATTAAAAGGCCTTTTTTGACAATGAGACAAGTCTGTTCCTAGCAGCACACCCATCCTACTTCAAAACAAATGATGAGCATTGAAGAACCTCCATATCGAGTTTGCTTCAAAAGCGGCAAGAAGCCACTGGCCAAGAAACTGTTCTTGCTTCAACTGCTGATAGTGTGCTGTCCAAACTGGCTGCAGGATAGTTGACTGCCAAGCTCTGCAGGAACAAGATCCTTCAAAATTCCTCCTTCACAAAAAAAAAAATTGTCATATACTGGACCGGGAGCTCCTGGGTTCAATTCCCAGCACACACATCAGGCAGCCTTTAACTACCTGTAACTCTAGCTTCAGAGGATGACTATGACCTCCTCAAACACATGTGCACACTCGTATAGTCTTCTTTGTTTATTTTTGGATTTTCAGATCAGAGACTCCTTGTGTAGCTCTTACTGTCCTGGAACTCACTCTGTAGACCAGGCTAACCTTGAAATCAGAGATAGGTCTGCCTCTGCCTCCAAGAGTGCTGGGATTAAAGGTACCTCATAGAAACAAAAATATTCTTTAGCAATAAATATATAATTAAGCTAGAAGTGGTAATACAGTCATATAAACAACACAAAAGTGGTGCTGGGCAAGAAAATAAAAGAGTTCAAGGTCAGCTTCAGGTACATAGGGAGTCTGAGGCAACATGGGGTATAGAGAGATTTTCTCTCAAACAATCAATAATTATTTCTTAGACAATTCACATCATGAGAGACATAAAAGCCACTTCTCTTCCATTACAGTTGTGGACTACTGGCTGTCCCCTCACCTCATCCAGCTTGCTTAGAACATTTTCTGAGGGTAAACAGCATGACACAGGACAGACCATAAATTCTGGTGACCATAGGAAATAGACACACCTCACACGCTGGCCTTGCATGTTTTATAAAATCGTTTCAGTTCACTATGACTGAAAAAAAAAAAACAAAACACAAATACATTGCTGAGATCTTTAATTTGCATTGTAGACTATGTCTACCCTCCAAATATCTTTTTTTTTTTGGTGTGGGGGGTCGAGACAGGGTTTCTCTGTGTAGCCCTTGCTGTCTTGGAACTCACTCTGTAGACCAGGCTGGCCTCAAACTCAAAAATTCGCCTGCCCCTGCCTCCCAAGTGCTGGAATCAAAGGGGTGCGCCACCACTTCCCAGCCCAAATATAATTCTTCAAGAAACTTAGTTAAAATTTTCTATTTCTTAGCCGGGCGGTGGTTGCACACATCTTTAATATATATTAATATATACTATAATTATATTATAATATATATTAATATATATATACATGTATATATAGAGAATATATATATACATATTTCTATTTCTTAGCGAGGCAGTGATGGTGCATGCCTTTAATCCCAGCACTCTGGAGGCAGAGGCAGGTGGATCTGAGCACAAGACCAGCCTGGTCTACAGAGTGAGTTCTAGAACAGCCAGAGCTACACAGAGAAACCTTATCAAAAACAACAAACAGAACTACAAAAAACACACATAAACATGTGCCCTCCCCCCAGCCTTCAGCAGGCTGAATCAGACCTGTTTTGCCACTGTCAGTTGGTCCACCTAGGGTAGAGTCTTCAGACCTAGGAAAAGTCTATTGTCCTGCCACATCTGCAACTTCCTGAAAGCTGAGCTTTTCTTCCTGATGAGATCCTGACAAAGCCTGACAAAGCAACAAGATCCTAACAAAGTGGGGTATGGGTCTCCCCTTTACATTCAGACCTTAGAATTAAAAGATTGAGCCTTGATCAGAGAACTTTGTCTTGGCTCGTTATTTCTCTCGCTGTCCATCCCATACAGCCCCAGCTTTCCTTTCAGGAACCCAGTAACCCATGGCCACTTGTGGCTACAGGTGGCACAGGAACAAGGGACCTGAATACAGAAAGACCAACTGAGTGAACAGTCTTGGTGGGGCTCCACAGAAAATGGAAGATGGTATCTTGCACGATAAGCAACATACAGCATTAATGTTAGCACTATAAATTTCATCTTTTGAAGGTTGTTGGTTGCAAGGGTGCAAAAAGGATATAGGCTAGACTGAGTTAGCGTTGGCCCAACACTGATATTAGCTAGGGGTTGACAGTGGAAAATGGGACCATAAAATTCTATATAGGCATTTGTCCGCAGCCAAGAACTGCATCAAGTGAGAGGAATAGGGCTGAAAATAAAATTAAATTAAATTTTAAAAAAAGTAAAAAACAAAAAAACAAAAAGGGAGACGCTAGATATACAAATGACATGAGAAAGAGAGATCAAGAGAGAAGGAAAATGGATTTCAGAGCTCTCCTAGGGACAGAAGGAAATCAGGAGACATCCTGCTTCCTCTCTGGCCCCTACAGTAGACATCCTTAGTTCTGGTTACATCAAGTTCTCTACACTCTCAGTGTTGTCTGTCCTTGGTGCACCAATCTGTCCACATGTCAATTTGTGTCTGTTTTTATTTCATTGTCTGAATGACTGTTGTTCTATGTTTCGTGTTGAAAAGAAATCTGCTGGCTCTCCATCTCTTGATTCAGTCTCAGTGTGCACAGCAGAGGCTGATTTAAGTTTCCCTACACTCTTAGTCAGGAGTCAAACACAGCAGGACAGTCCCTACTGAAAAGATGCTTTTAAGAGGGGTCAGCAGCTTCTTAAGTTCTAAGGCAAATAAACTGATAGTTGTTTTTTCCTAGAAAAATCTCTGCAATTGTGATTACTGGATCCAGCAAATAACAAAGTGCTTTTTCTCTTGAAATTATAACTAGAAAAAGTAAAAATTCTTTGATTGGTCTAAATTTATAAGCTTCATGTACCGCTCTCTTTCGTTTCTGACTGGTATTAAAGGTATAAATATACTCTGCATGTCTTTTTTCTTTTTAAAGATTTATTTATTTATTATATGTAAGTACATTGTAGCTGTTCCAGAAGAGGGAGTCAGATCTTATCACAGATGGCTGTGAACCACCATGTGGTTGCTGGGATTTGAACTCAGGACCTTCAGGAGAGCAGTCAGTGCTCTTAACTGCTTAGCCATCTCGCCAGCCCGCTCTGCATGTCTTGATTATTGGCTTTTAAAAGTTATTGGTCCGGGTGGTGGTGGCGCTCGCCTTTAATCCCAGCACTTGGGAGGCAGAGGCAGGTGGATTTCTGAGTTCGAGGCCAGCCTGATCTACAGAGTGAGTTCCAGGACTGCCAAAGCTACACAGAGAAACCCTGTCTTGAAAAAACATAAAACAAAAAAAATTGAAAAAAAAGTTATTGGGTATGATTAAAAATTTGTAACGTTGGTAACAGATAGGTTTAAACTGGTAACTCAGGTTTGGAGTCATTTTAAAAAAAACATCACATGGCATAAACCTGCCCAGGAAACCAGACCTCTAAAGATACTTCTAAATTGAGATAATATTTTATGTAATTCTTATCCTAGAAACTAGACTTATATGGGATAAGATTTAAAACAATGTGTCTTTAATGAAGCATTAAAAGTTGCACTGTCGTGTATTCAGTAATGCATATGGTATTGATTCTAGAAAGAATGGATTGTTTAACATTGGGTTTTGCTTTCCAAAAGTTATGGTTATGACTTAATATTACAAAAGAAACTTTAAAAGTATGGTTAAACTTGCCAGTGTTCCATTGGCTAGAGTTTACAGTTTGACAGAAAGCTCAGGATTCTTTTTTTTTTTTTAAAGATTTATTGTTATATGTAAGTATACTGTAGCTGTCTTCAGACACACCAGAAGAGTGTGTCAGATCTCATTACAGATGGTTGTGAGCCACCATGTGGTTGCTGGGATTTGAACTCAGGACCTTCGGAAAAGCAGTCAGTGCTCTTAACTGCTGAGCCATCTCACCAGCCTGAAAGAAAGCTCAGGATTCTTAACTCACGCATATTTTGTAATTAGAATGATTCCAAGAGTAATAAATGTTAAAAATAACTGTGGCCAGTATGGGCCTGCTGCCTCTTTTACACTTATTAGATACAGTGGTAGAAGCAAAGTTTTACCCCCCAAGGCTGGAAAGGAGATCTCAGGGAGAATTTATTTGGTATCAAACAGGTTCCTGATGAACTGTTTCAAGGAGTATGTACTACAAAAAACAGCTAGTGGGATTTTCAGAGACCCTCAAGCAGGGGTTCCTTTTGTTACACAATTGTCTTATGAGATCGCTAATGCAGCTCTCTGTGGCCATTCAGCCATACAAAGACAGACTTATCTGAATATATTCGTCTTTGTGCAGAAACTGGACCCTCATACAATCAGAGACTAGCTATGGTTGCTGCCTTGCAGGGGACTACAGTACATACAATGCTTTCACAACGCTGAGGTTATAAGGAATGTTTTAAGTATAAATCATCTTAGGAAAGACTGTCCAAAAATTAGAGGCATAGACAGACAGTAGAATTGCTCCCCTGGAATCTGTCCTCACTGCAGGAGGTGTAATATTTGGGCCAGGACTCAGGCTGTATGCTCAGATTAAGAAATATTTATATTTGAGTTAATGCAAAGCTCAAAGAAGGCTCAGCTAAGCTTGAGTGGCATTTTTGTTTTGTTTTACAAACCCTGCCTAGGGAAGTTTTGGGGGCCTCACCTCTCCAGGGAATTATTTTTAAGCCAAAAACAGCTTTATTACAGATCTATCCAGGTGTTGTTCAAAATGAAGTTTAAACTTAAGATTTCTGAGCCGGGTGGTGGTGGCACACACCTTTGATCCTAGCACTTGGGTGGCAGAGGCAGGCGGATTTCTGAGTTCGAGGCCAGCCGGGTCTATAGAGTTCCAGGACAGCCAGAGCGATATAGAGAAACCCTGTCTTGAAAAACCAAAAAAACCAAAAAAAAAAAAAAAAAGATTTATGAAAGGTCAATGAGGCTGTGGAACTTGTAGAGGCATCACTCCATATAGAATTATTATGGATTTGGAAGGTTGTTTTATCCTTTTGCATCCTGATAATTATAAAAGTTTTGCTTCTAGTGAGCTTGTAATCGTTTGAAAGTTTTGCTAACAGCCTTACATTATGTAAATTTTTTGTGTCTGCTTCAATACAAGAAGCTAGGACTTTGAATTTTTCAGTGTATATTGTTTATAATTTGGAGAGTGTTTTATTAGCTAACCTCCCTCAAGGGGAATTTTACTACCTTTGCTCTTACACGAGCTTTAAAAATTTTAGAGTAGTTGTTGCTCCAGAAAAGTTTCAGAGGCAATATCTTTTTCAATATTTGGGGCCTCAGTTATATCCTAGAAAAAGTTGTAGTACAGAAAATTCAAGAAAGAAAAGATGATTTACTTCAAATTATTTTCTAAAGCTTCCAGGAGATGTTTATTGGTGAAGACCTCATCTTAAGCTCACCACAGGAGGACTTGAGGGTTTGTTGGATGTTATCAAGGGGGATGCAAATTAACTGGTGAGAGACAAATAGTTTTGCAGAAAGTAGAGGAAGCTTCTGCAGTCAACTGTTAGTTGCATATTCTAGTTATTGTTACTTAATGTGCCCACAGCAATTCTTTGGCAAAAGAGAACATTAATGTGGATTCATCTTTCATCACCTCCAAGTAAAGTTTTAACATCCTGTTATGAAGCTGTTGTGGTGTTAATAAGGAATTGTAGGATAGAATCATGAAGGTATTTTGGAAAGAATGTCTTAAAAACCTGACGAGACATCTATTGTTTGTTTCAAACAGCAATTAAATTGGTTATTAAAGAATAGTTATATTTGGCATATTGCATAGCAAACTTTTTAGGTAAAATCGATAATCACTATCCAAAAGATAACCCATAAGAATACATCTACAGTATTTATAAACAGCCCTTCTATGGGAGAAAAGTATATGTGATTGGATATATATTATTCTCTTGAGTTTCCCTCTACTTCAAAACAAATTACTGAACTATGTGCTGTAGTCACTGTTTTTAAAGTATTAAAATCAAGCTTAATTTATATACTGATAGCCAATATATATATACCTCAGGGCTTACAATTGCTTGAAGTTGTTCCCTTTTTAGATACTACTAACTCTTCAATTTTGCAATTGTCTATGCATATACAACTCAAGTTAATAGATTCCTTTGAAGGACTGTCCTTGGACAAGACCCCTTAAGGCAATGCCACAGCAGATTTGTATCCCAGGCAGATTTGTATCCCAGGTCTTACACAAGAACAACTGGCCATATAATTTTATTCTTTACATTATCAAAATAATAATGGCTTGAGATAATTTGGTATTTTTAGAGAATGTGCATGTCAAATTATAAAGACTTATTCTCAATGTCCTCAGTTTCTATCTGTACCACATAATGGTGTTAATTCTTGAGGACTTATACTTAATCAATTATTGCAAATGGATACTCATATTTCTGATTTTAGAAAATTTAAATATGCACATGTGACTATTGATACCTTTTCAGGCTTTCTAGTTGCAATGCCTTAATAGGAAAAGCAACTAAAAATGTAATTGGTCATTGCCTACATTATTTTTCTACACTTGGTTTTCCAAATCAGATTAAAACAGATAATGGAACTGGCTAGTCAAGCATTTGAGATGTTTTGTCAACAATTTAATGTTACCCATATTACTGGGATTCTTTATAATTCTCAAGAGACAAGGAATTGTTGAACATGTGCATCTCACTCTGAAAAACTAGCTTTTAAAAAAACAAAAGAGGGGGAATTATATTCCTGTGAACATTATTTAAATCATGCTTTTTATTTTTAAAATTTTAAAATTTGAATGCCAAGGAACTCTTTGTTGAGTGTCTACAGCATCCTACAACTAGGCATACTCCTGCCTAGGGAGATGGAAGGATACACTTATTGCATGGCATGATCCTAATCAGGTATTTAATATGGGGAAGGGCATGTCTCTGTTTTTTCCACAGAATGCGGAAGAGTGATTGGTGTGACACACTGACACAAAGGATAATGCTTTCCTGTGAGCTGGCTGACTGCCCTGACAATGGTGACTGGGATACTGTATTGGGCGTATGTTCTTGACCCACCTTTACTGGCCTATGTCCCAGATTAGACAAGCTGCCTTGCTTCAAGCTTTTAGACCTTGTGGGATAGAGAACAATGAGACTGTGGAAACTGACTTAGAAAAATTAATCAAAAGGAGTAGTTATGATGACTCTTCTCGTTCCTTTAATGTGACCAGTTATTCTGACTCAATCATGAACTGGTTTAGAAATAAATCCAATATTAGAGATTCCAATTATGAAGATAGCTAAAAATCTTTATCAGCCACTGGCTAATATTTACCTGGCTCTTACACTATTACCTGAGAAGTAACAGTTTTTCTGTTATTCTCAAAGCCACCTCCCACATACTGGGGAAGCTAGGCTTTGTGTCTGATAGTTACTAATTTGCAACTGAATTGAATACCTGGGACATTCCCACAGACAACCTAAATCTTGTTGCTTTTAACTTTTTGTGGAAAGCGGTAGAGCTGGAGAGGCATTCGCCTTGACAAGATGGCGCCTACATCAGCTGTCGACTCCTAGTAAACAACTGTTTGCGCATGTGCGTAGAGTGAAAAGGCGCCAAGTCACAGCCCATGGGGCGTAACATGGGGTGATGAGCAAACAGCCAATCATGGGCAGACACGCCGCGCTGTGGTGTATATAAGCAGTGCCGATTATTGGCTCGGGGTCTTCCTCTTCATGATGCAATAAATGCTTGCTGCAGAAGGATCCTAGTGTCTGCCTGTCTTCTTGCTGGCGAGACGACTGCGCGGGCAACAACTTTTGACTTTGTATTTTAAGCAGGTCTGTTACCTCCATAAAGGCTCCCCTTCAGCAAAACTCAGATATGGTGGTTACTCGTAGCTATGGAGAAATGCACTAAATGTATTGAGATGCTTTGGGCTGAATGGGAAAAAGGTGTACTATGAGGACCAGCAGCCAAAAACTGGCCACTGATCTATGGCTCTTAGCAACCTAAGACAGAGGCATGTGCTAAGAGGCCATGTTTGTTCATAATAAACACTAAAAGGCTGTGTTTGTGCAAATAAATATGAACAAGCTGCACATGTTCTTCGGGACAGGTCAGAAGGAGCATAATAGATTCAGTCCTAAGCCAGGCACAGTCACCAGCCACCATAATTCCCAGGTGGGACCATAAAGAATAAGTAAATCTTATGTCCCAGTCCAGCTATTTTTAATAATTAAGAAGGGAGGAATTGTACCCCTACCCCAGCCTTCAGTGAGCTAAATCAGACCTATTTTGCCACAGTCAGCTAGCCCATCTAGGGTGGAGTGTTCCAGGCTAGGAAAAGTCTATTGTCCTGCCACATCTGCAGCTTCCTGAAAGAAGTCACTACCTGCTGAACAGCTGAGCTTGTCTTGCTGATGAGATCCTGACAAAGTGGGGTATGGGTCTCCCCTTTTATTTTCAGACCTTACAATTAAAAGATTGAGTCTTGATCAGAGAACTTTGTCTTGGCTCATTATTTATCTCGCCATCCATCCCATACAGCCCAGCTTTCCTTTCAGGAACCCAGTAACCTATGGCCACTGGCAGCTACAGGTGGCACCTGAACAAGGGATCTGAATATGGAAAGACCGGCTGAAGGACATCATGGTGGGGCTCCACAGAAAACGGAAGATGATGGTATCCTGCATGGTAAGCAACATACAGCTTTAATGTTTAGCACTGTAAATTTCTCTTTTGAAGGCTGCTGGTTGCAAGAATGCAAAAAGGATACACAAACACATGAAAAAAAATTCTAATTCATTTAATTCAATGGCTTAATATAGTGTATTTTGCAGTGTTGTAGACTTAGACACACATCCACAAATACATAAAAAATGTAAAACAGATAAGGTGACTATTTGGGGAAAAAGAAGAACCAGAAAAAAAGGGGGTAGGGTACAGCAAAGAACACAAACAAAGTATAATGACAACCTATAAGAAGAAAGTATGGGCCTAGAGAGATGGTTCAGTGGTTAAGAGCACTGACTGCTTTTCCAGAGGTCCTAAGCACAATTCCCAGCAACCATATGGTGGCTTACAACCATATACAATGGGGTCTGATGTCTTCTTCTGGTGTGTCTGAAGAAAGTAATGGTGTACTCATATACATAAAATAAATAAACCTTAAAAAAAAGAGAGTGTCATAATAAAATCCACTACTTTTTATGATAACTGAAAAAAAAATTAATTTAATATGGGCAATGGTGGTGCATGCCTTTAATCCCAGCATTCCAGAGGCACAGGCTGGCAGAGTCAGGACAACTAGAGCTATACAGAGGAACTCTGTCTTGAAAAACCCAAAGAGAAAAAAGAAAAAAAAATTGAAGTGAAACTTCTGGTTTCTTTGGAGACTCAGCTGTGCCATGTGATATTTTTCTGGAAACTGTCTTATGAGAGTATGTTTTTGCTGAAGCAAACACATGGGAAGATGTTTTACTAAGAACAGACACATACTGTTTTCCTGGAGGCAGCCTGGAAAAAGAGCATGTAATGTTTTCCTAGAGGAGATGCTTGAGAAAACACAAGATGTTTGGAAAGCATATAAATATCAGTGGACAATGCTGGATGATACTGGTACGCCTTGCCATTGTTGAGCTTTGATGACACTGGTCTTCACTGACAACACTGGACAGTATCGGTATGCCTTACCATTCTTTGTCGGTCATTGTTTGTCTTGATTTCATAGAGAAAAACGCACCAAAAAACTTTTAGTGGTGTTCTGGTGGCTTCTTGCTGCTTCTGCGGATCTGGGCCTTTGGCAGCTTCTTGCTGCTTCCTTGGATTCAGCCAATTGGCAAAACTTTACAGTTTCTTCTGGATCAACCTGCCATTGCTGATTTGTAAATGGTGCTTTTGAGTCCTGCCTTTGCTGATTCATGAATGGTGTTTGCAAGTAGATAAAGCTGCTGATTTGTGTGAACTAAATTGCTGATGTCCTGACAATGTAGATTATATTTGCTCCGAGAATTTTTTCTAAACAGGTGTACTTCCTCCTTTGCTCTATTAACCTTCCCTTTCCAGTACTTCTGGTGGACAGTATGCTAGAAGGGAGGTTAAAGTATTTAAGAACCTTTCTAAGCCTAACAAATATTACTTTAAGACATGAAAAATAGTGTATCAGCAGTGCTGGTGCACACCTTTGACCCCAGCACTTGGGAGGCAGAGGCAGGTGGATTTCTGAGTTCGAGGCCAGCCTGGT
>NW_022196905.1:28773670-28783206 GCF_008632895.1 Mastomys coucha | reverse complement strand
AAAAAAAAAAAAAGAAAGAAACAAAGAAACAAAGAAAGGAAGGAAGGAAGGAAGGAAAAAGAAAAACAGTGTACCATATTTTCTGCATTCATAAAGAACAATAAATATGTATATAGAAAAAAGGTGCTCACTTATTGGTGAGGAGGATCAGAACAGAGAGAGTCAAGCCAGGCCCTGAAGATGCTAGGATTTTAAAGACAGATGAGCCAAGGATAGGAATGTACAAATAATTGTTTCTGGTAATCAGCGGAAGCCTCTTTGCCAAAGTGAGAAAGCTCAGTCCCAAGGACAAATGGGACTGATCAGAAAGGCACAGAAGCACCCAGACAACTGAATTTCAGAACTTGGCTCATGCATACACAGATCACATAATATACTGCACTATAGTGAAGCAAAAGAGAATCCATAACAGCACCTACATTTCCCACACTGATATAAAACATAATTTATGAATAATTATACACACATACACATATATACAAGATCTGGTGCACTATGCTCAATGGTAGAGTACATGCTAAGTATAAGAAAGGAGGGGGGCGATGGTTCAGAAAGTAAAGGTGCTATTGCCAAAGCCTGACAACTTAAGTTCAATCAGGACCCACATAGTTGGAACTAAGTCCTTTAAGCTGTCCTTTATATGCTGTAGCACACATGTGGCCTCCTCTCCACATACAAATAATAATACCATTAAAAAAATTAAAGAAGGGATTGAAGAGATGGCTCAGTGGTCCTGAGTATTTCCAGCAACCACATGGTGGCTCACAATCATCTGTAATGGGATTCGATGCCCTCTTCTGGTGTGTCTGAAGACAGTGACAGTGTACTCATATACATAAAATAAATAATTATTTTTACAAACTTACAGATGAGAAGAAAAGGGAAGCCGGGCAGTGGTGGCGCACACCTTTAATCCCAGCACTTGGGAGGCAGAGGCGGGCGGATTTCTGAGTTCGAGGCCAGCCTGGTCTACAAAGTGAGCTCCAGGACAGCCAGGGCTATACAGAGAAACCCTGTCTCGAAAAACCAAAAAAAAAAAAAAAAAAAAAAAAAAAAAAAAAAAAGAAGGAAAGGAAGAAAAGCAGATATTGGGAACAAGCCAAATTCAGTTAGTCAGCTTTACTGGCAGTGTCTGCTGAAAACAGCAGTCCCTCTCAAAACATATAGAACTGCATATAAGATATCACTAGCCGCATCTACTGTTGTTCTTCTATACCATCCCTCAGTTACTCAGGGCTTTTGTTAAGATTCAATGAAATAGGGGGCTAGAGAGATGGCTCAGCAGTTAAGAGCATTGACTGCTCTTCCAAAGGTCCTGAGTTCAAATCCCAGCAACCACATGTTGGCTCACAACCATCCTTAATGAGATCTGATGCCCTCTTCTGGGGTGTTGGAAAACAGCTACAGTGTACTTATACATAATAAGTAAATAAATCTTTAAAAAAAATTTCAACGAAATGAACTTACATCTGTAGAAGAGATCCCAGCTTTTCTTATACAGTATAGTGTCACACTTTTCCATTTTAACAAAAAAAGATTCAAAACTTTACTGCACAACAGAAGTCTTTAAACAGGTAAAAACTAATTCCCCAGTATAAATATGCAGCACAATAACTATTTACATTATTCTTAGCAAACATACACAATGAGACCATTCTACAATCCCTTTCAAAATACTCAATACAGCAAGGTTTTCTCAGTAAGTAATTTTCTACTTACTGCTAAAACGGAACTTTCATCTCGACAAGGCAAGTTAAGTATTTATTTTTTGAAAAAATACTGAACTTGTTAGGTAGCTTTCTACTGACAACCACTTAAACGTAAGCAAATTTAGATGAATTATCTCCATATAAAAGAACAACTCATATTCAAAACAAGAAATGCTTATTTGTTCACAAGATGACCTGCAAACCTGTATCTTGCCAAATATAATCCCCATTCCCCTCATTACAAAACAATGCAAAGACTGAGACTCCCTCCAAGTCTCCCAACCCAACCTGCTGCTATCAGCACCTCTCTATCTCACAGGAGAATAAGCTTTGCCAGTTTCTCCTTCTGAAACTTCACAGGAAAAATAGCTGTTCCATCACCACAAATAACCAGTTTGGGCCATAAAATCCTGTTTATGTAAGAAACAAATTCAAAAATCTATCTGTATACTCTATCTATGACACACAAATAAATCAGAATCAAGGCTGACTCTTACTATAAACACCTATCTTTCATCATCATTTGTTTTCTCATCTGCCAATGTTTCTATGAATATTTCAAAAGTGTTTGCTCACAAAATAATGTACTTCTGTGGCTGCCACATGGCTTCTATGCATTATTTCTGGCACTTGCCCACTTTTGCCCCTGCTGGAAAAGCTTTTCCCAATGACAGATAGCCACTGTGTCCCACAGTTCTTGAAAGGTATGATGATGTTGCACACTGACTTCACTACTTCACAGCAGAGAACTACACTTTTGTACTGGAGGCCTTTCTTGAAATCTAGCAGAGATCCAGTCCAGCAAACCTTTCTTTTTTTTTTTTCCCTTTCCTTAGGGATGTATTTATTTTATTTTATGTATATGAGTACACTGTTGCTGTACAGATGGTTGTGAGCCTTCATGTGGTTGTTGGAAATTGAATTTAGGACCTCTGCTAGCTCAGTCTCTGACTTGCTCCAGATCAAAGATTTATTATTATAAATAAGTACACTGTTGCTGTCTTCAGATACACCAGAAGAGGGCGTCAGATTTCACTACGGGTGGTTGTGAGCCACCATGCGGTTGCTGAGATTTGAACTCAGGACCTTCAGAAAAGCAGTCAGTGCTCTTACCCGCTGAGCCATCTTGCCAGCCCCTCAGCAGAGCTTTCAAAACTGTTGTAGACAACCAGCTCTCTGCCTATGCTTACATGAGCTGAGCAAGAGCAGCTTCTATAATTGAACCCCACCAAACACAGATAAAAGCTAAAAACTTTGAGACATTTTAACAAAACTTTGTAAAACCTGGAGTCTAGTGACTACACTGAGTAGCACATGACTTTAGAACTGCCATAAATGTTATGAGTGGTATTTAACTTGTGGGTGCTTATTTTTAAATGTTTTGCCAAGTATAACTGCTACACTTTCCTTCCTAATCTCCCTAATCTCTTGGCCTAAGGGTGTTAGGCAGAGTTGGACTCAGCAGTTAAGAATTCTGGATTCCCAGCACTCACATGGCAACTCACAATTACCTGTAACTCCAGTTCCAAAAGGACCTGAGACCCTCTTCTGGCATCCACAGATAATGTATTCACATGATGCAGGCAAAACACCCATACTCATAAAATAAATAAATAAATAAATAAATAATAAAACTTTTGAGACACAGTTTCTCTGTGTAGCCCTGGCTGTACTGGAACTCACTCTGTAGACCAGGCTGGCCTCGAACTCAGAAATCCACCTGCCTCTGCCTCCCAATTGCTCAGATTAAAGGCGTGCACAACCACTGCCCAGCAATAATAATATATCTTAAAAAACAAAAGTCAATGTAAAGCTATATTTCAAATCTTTCTTGAAAATAGATTATCGCCGGGCGGTATTTAAATAAATAAGTTGGGGGCACGTGGAGAACTGGCTCAGCAGTTTGGTTCCCAATACCACTCAGGGTAGCCCTCAACTGCCTCTAACTCCAGCTCAAGAAAACCTAGCCTGAAACTCATACATCAACTAAGCCGGCCTCAAACTTAGAGTTTCCCCTACCTTTATCTTCAAGTGTCTGGATAAAGGGCATGTGCCACCAAGAAAATAACAAGTAAATCTAAAAAAATAAAAATGAATCTGAGGCTGGAGAAATGACTTGGAGATTAAAAGTACCTGTTGCGCATGTAGAAGACATGGGCTCAGTTCACAGTACCCATTTGGTGGTTCCCAGCCAGTCATTAGTAAGAGAATCCAGTGCTCCCTTCTGACCTTCATATGCACCAGTCATGCACATGGGACACACACTATAAAGGCAAAATGCTCATACATAAAAATTTCTTTTAATTAAAATGAAACAAAAACTAGGGCTAGGGAAAAGACTTGGTGAGTAAAAGCACTTATTGTTCAAGTAAAAAGACCTGAGTTCAAATTCCCAGCACACATGTAAAAAGCTGGGAATGGCTCAGTATGCCTATAACCCCAGCACTGAACAATGGGAAACAGTAAATCCCAGAAACTCACTAGCCAGCTAGTCAGTCTAGCTAATTTCAGGTTCAGTGAGACCCTGTCTCAACAAATAAGATGTCTTAAACTGATTCAGTGGGTAATAGTGCTTGCTCAACAATCCTGATGATCTAAGTTCCATTTCTATATTCCTTAGTGGAAATTAAGCTATCTTCTGACCTCCACATATGCTGTCAAATATGTATGTACACACATATAATCAATAATTTTCTAAATGCTTAAAAGAAGGTAGAAGTATTAGATGAAGGCACTTTACATGTGTAAAAATCTTAGAGCTGGGTATGGTGGTACACATTTGTGATTTCCAGTACTTGGGAGGCAGAGGATGGGAGGTTCAAGACCAGCCAGGGCTACATAGAGAAATACTATCTCAAAAACTCAAATCAAAGCCAAAATAAACCAAACCAAACAGTAAATAGTGTCAAAATAATGTTTTTCATTAACATAACAATCTAAGAATATCCATGAGGATAAAAAAAAACTTAATAAGAAGTAATACCACAAACTGCTAGAATTAACCCAAAGTAATTTTAATTTTAAAAATTAATTTTAGAGCTGAGGAGATAGCTCAGTGGTTAAGAGCACTGGTTGCTCTTGCAAAGGACATGAGTTTAATTCCCAGCACACACATGGTGGCTTACAACTCCTCAAGTGCTTCTGACCTCCATGGGCACACAGTATGCATACATACATACATACATGCAAAGCATGTATACACATAAAAATAAATAAACCTTTTTTTAAAAAAAAGTAGCCAGATATAGTGGCTCATACATTTAATCCCAGCACTCAGGGAGGCAGAGGCAAGCAGATCTCTGAGTTCAAGGCCAGCCTGGTCTACAAAGTAAGTTCCAGGACAGCCAGGGCCACAAAGAAAAACCCTGTCTCAAAAATAAATGAAAGAAAGAAAGAAGGAAAGAAAGAGAGAAGAGGGAGGGAGGGAGGGAAAGGGTAAACAAAGGCTGATTTCTATACTAAAACAACATTCTTTGTAAGCCGATGAAGTATGTTACTCAATTTTTAACTCATACTGGTTAAAACCTAAAATAAATAGGCCTTTGTATCTTCAGGCTAGAAAATTAAGAAAACCAGCTTACAAAGACTAACAGGGCCAAAAATCCAACAGGTAGAAAAGTGGAAACTTAAGGGTTCTTTGGAATGTCAGTTGTGTTGGATGGTGTTTTGTTGGGACAAACATGTGAACGAGTGTTTGGCTGAAGCAGACACAGGTGAAAGGATGTTCTGCTAAAACAAGTATGTGACTGATAAGAGATTCTTCACTAATGACACATGTACTGGTCTGCCTTAAATTGTGTAGTTGAGCTCCTTTTGTCAGGACTTCATAGAGAGAAACACACTAAAAAAAACTTCTCAGCCGGGCGGTGGTGGCACATGCCTTTAATCTCAGCACTTAGGAGGCAGAGGCAGGCGGATTTCTGAGTTCGAGGCCGGCCTGGTCTACAGAGTGAGTTCCAGGACAGCCAGGGCTACACAGAGAAACCCTGTCTCGAAAAAAAAAAAAAAAAAAAACTTCTCAAGGCAAGACCAGTGGAGGACACAGTGGAGTATAAATAGGACTCAACAGACCATGAGAGGGGCTTGCTGGTAGAGCTTCTTGGTCTCCAGGCATCAATGATCTTCGCTTCGTTGAGAAAGGCACAGCAAAGAACTCCTTGTGTTCCTGCAGGTCCAAATCCCTCTTGCTGACTCAGTGCTGAGGCCTGGCTGTTTTTGTTAGGTTGTACCACCACTGCTGCTATCCCAACACTACTAAACTAGACTGCTGGTGTATCCATGAAGTGTTTGCAAGATCAAGCTGCTGACCTATGAACTGAACTGCTGATTTCCTGATAATGCAGACAGGATTCACTCCAAAGAACCATTTCTAAACTGCTCCACTTCTACCACATCCTTTCTTTTCTACTACCTCTGGTGGATAGTGGGCTAGAAGGAAGGTTAAAGCATTTAAGAACCATCATTAGGGGCTGGTGAGATGATTCAATGGTTAAGAGCACTGACTGCTCTTCCAGAGGTCCTGCGTTCAATTCTCAGCAACCACATGGTGGCTCACAACCATCTGTAAAGGGATCTGATGCCCTCTTCTGGTGTGTCTGGAAACAACTACAATGTACTCATATAAATAAAATAAGTCTTTAAAAAAAAAAAGTAGACTTTGAAAAACTTGGTAGATGGCTCAATAGTTATGGTATTTCTGCCAAGCCTGGTGACCTGAACTCATGCCTAGAGTCTATCTAATGGAAGGAGAAAACAGATTCTTCCAAATTGTCCTCTGGCCTCTACACGTTCATATATGCTTGCACACACAATCAACCAATCAATAAATAAATTTTTAGAAGCACATAACTTAAATAACAAAGGGTCAATTTACAAATAAATAAGTAAAGAACCATAAGTGGATATGAACCAAACACAAGAGACAAAATACAGCCGGGCAGTGGTGGTGCATGCCTTTAATCCCAGCACTTGGGAGGCAGAGACAGATGGATTTCTGAGTTCAAGGCCAGTCTGGTCTACAGAGTGAGTACCAGGACAGCCAGGGCTACACAGAGAAACCCGGCTTAAAAAAAACAAGAACAAGAGCTGGAGAGATGGCTCAGCGGTTAAGAGCACTGACTGCTCTTCCAGACGTCCTGAGTTCAATTCCCAGCAACCACATGGTGGCTCCATTTGTAATGAGATTGGATGCCCTCTTCTAGTGCATCTGAAGACAGCAACAGTGTACTTACATGAAATAAATATATAAATCTTTAAAAAAAAAAAAGTCAACTAACCTGAAAACAAGTTAGGAGTGCTGCGAATCCAGTCTACTGATAAAGTGCTTGCCTATCATACACAAAGTCCTAAGTTCAATCCCAGTACTAAAAAAGAACAAAAGCAAATTATAGATGATCTCTAGCTTGTATTAGTTTGACTTATAGTCTTCCTTTTCAATAACCTCATGATAATGTCAAAGCAGGAACTCAGTACTGACTGCTCTTCCAGAGGTCCTGAGTTCAAATCCCAGCAACCACATGGTGGCTCACAACCATCTGTAATGGGATCCGATGCCCTCTTCTGGTGTGTCTGAAGACAGCTACAGTGTACCTATTTATAATAATAAATAAATCTTTAAAAAAATAAAATTAAAGCTAAAAAGAGTGAATCTAAGCCGCCCCAATAGACTGACCTGTGTGACTAACCTTTGCCTAATGTACCCATGTCAAACAGCTACCATCCACCTTGGTTCCCTAATATACCATGTCAAACAGCTACCATCCACCTTGGCTCTCTCTGATACCACCCAGCCCAATTGCTTGGGCATGGTACCACCCACCTCCTAAATCAGTCAAGAAAATGCCCCACAGGTCAATTTGATGAAGGCAATTCTTCAATTGGGGTTCAGTCTTCCCATGTATATCAGGTTGACAACCAAAATTAACCATCACATCACTAAACTACTGAAAAAGACAAGAAAAAACAACTTCAACCTTTATTTATAATGCCAACATTATACTAATAAGTCAGTCAGGAGCAATATAGATAATAATATACATCATGATACAGTAATACTCATTGAAATATCAATACTAGTTAGCAGCAGTTCTTTATCCCCCCCCCAAAAAAATTTAATACTGGGAACTTAAAATGAATATAATATGAACACAAAGGGATTTAGTTCAAGAGCGCAAAACTGGTTCAATATCCAAAATCAGTAATACTATTACTACATTTACAGCATTAAAAAAAAAAACAGAATCAATTATTAAAAAATTAATTTTTGCTGGGTGGTGGTGGCACACCCCTTTAATCCCAGCACTTGGGAGGCAGTTACAGGCGGATTTCTGAATTCGAGGCCAGCCTGGTCTACAGAGTGAGTTCCAGGACAGCCAGGGCTACACAGAGAAACCCTGTCTCGAAAAACCAAAAAATAAAAAACTCATTTTTAAAAACTTAACATCTGGGGGCTGGCGAGATGTCTTAGCAGGTAAGAGCACTGACTGCTCTTCCCGAAGGTCCTGAGTTCGGATCCCAGCAACCACATGGTGGCTCACAACCACCCATAATGAGATCTGACGCCCTCTTCTGGTGCATCTGAAGACAGCAACAGTGAATTACGCGCAGGGGGCGGGGGGGGGGGGGGACGGAGCAAACAGAGCGAGCCGGACAGCAGAGGTCCTAAGTTCAATTCCCAGCAATCAAACACGATGGCTCATGGCCATCTGTACAGCTACAGTGTACTCATACACATAAAATAAATAAAATAAATCTAAAAAAAAGATTCATAAGTTTATTAAAAAAAAATTTAACATCTGCTAATAAGATTGTCAGCAAACCAGAAATAGGAACATTTTTATATAATAATGGGTAGCTACAAAAAATAAATAAATAAATCTCCAACAAATATACATAATGGAGAGAAACTACAAGATTCTGCTCTAAGTTCGGGAAACAGCAATATCCACTTCACCCCTCAGACGATGCTGTAGCCAGTGTAATAAGAAGTATCAGCTGAACAGTTGCAGAGCATGCCATTCCACTATCTCCCCACTCAGAAGGTAGAAGCAAGACGACCTCCATTACAGAATGAGTTCCAGGACAGCTGGGGCTACACAAGCAACCCAATAAATAAATAAGCAGATGGATGGATAGACAGACGGAAGACAGAAGCAGGCAGATCTTGAATTTATTCAAGGCCAGCCTGGTCTACAGAGTGATTTCTAGGGCACCTGAAGCTACTACACAAACAACCAGATAGATAGATGGATAGATAGGTAGGTAGGTAGGTAGTAGGTAGGTAGGTAGAAAGAAAGAAAGATAGATAGATAGATATAGATAGATAGATAGAGAGAGACAGACCCACCCACCAACTGATCAACAGACCTACCAACCAAAGAGTAACTGAAAATTACAAATTCGAAAAACATGATTTGCAAAGTTGGGAGTGGGGAGATAAAACGTGGGAGATAGGTCAGGAAGTGGCAAGAATATCAGCATGTGGCATGAAGAATAAACCTTGGGTTCTATCTCTGAACCAAAACTAAAGGAGTTACTTAAAATAGTTGAAAAAGTAAAATTTGAAGCCGGGCAGTGGTGGTGCATACCTTTGATCCCAGCACTTGGGAGCCAGAGGCAGGCGGATTTCTGAGTTCAAGGCCAGCCTGGTCTACAGAGTGAGTTCCAGGATAGCCAGGGCTATACAGAAAAACTGTCTTGAAAAAAATAAAACCAGTGCAGGGCGGTGGTGGTGCATGCCTTTAATCCTAGCACTTGGGAGGCAGAGGCAGGCGGACTTCCGAGTTCGAGGCCAGCCTGGTCTACAGAGTGAGTACCAGGACAGCCAGG
>NW_022196905.1:28759804-28773660 GCF_008632895.1 Mastomys coucha | reverse complement strand
TAAAATTTGAAATAATGAAATATACACACATCTGAAACAACATAAGCTGTATGGTCTCTATGTTACAAGTAGAAAATGTTAATTAAAGAAAACAAAGACAGCCAAATAAGAAAAAAAAATACTACCATTTCACCTTTTGGAAGATTCAAATATTAACTATCAATTTCCTACCAAACTGATCTATGTTCAGATTTAAGGTGTTTCTACTCAATCCCATAAAAACTACTTCTAGGTTATCAGCAAGCTGATTCTGATATGTACGGAAACAACAACAAAAAACAACTATCCTCTCATGTTAGAATTGGAGGAATCAATTTTAAAACAGTAATCAAGATATTGTGGCTATGGAGTGGGCACAATATGGGATAAAGAGTACAGAATAACCAACAAAAACAGAACCAATTAAGTTTTTGATAGTTTGGGTTTTTGTAGATAAGGCTCCCCCTATGTAGCTCAAGCTAGCCTCCAATTGTAGTACAGCCGAGATTACAAAATGAGGTCTAGTCTCAAAACAACCAAACAAACAAAAATGAAAAAAGAAAAACAAAACAATAACAAAAACCAAACAAACAAAAAAACTATCAATACCTCATCATTAACATGAAATTACTCAAAATGGAAAGTTGGGGGAGGGGCCTTCAAAACCGGAGGCTAAAACAGTTTTCATCTGAGACATCAAATCTATGATCCCAAACTGGACATGGTGGTACACATCTTTAATACCAGCTATCAGGAAGCAGAGGCAGGCAGATTTCTTTGAGTTGAAGGCTAGTGTGGTCAACAAGGTAAAGACCCTTATCTCAAAAAAAACCAAAAAACAGAACAAAACAAAAATGATTCTCAGAAAAAGAAAATTATTAATTTTTTTCATCTTTACAACAGTTAATAACTATTAGGGCTGGAGACATGGCTCAGTGGTTAAAAACTTTGCTGCTCTTACATGGAATCCAGGTTCTGACCTTTGTGGGCACCAAGCACACATGAAAGGCACATATTACATATAGGAAAACACTCACACACATATAAGTTTAAAATAACAAATAAATATTTGAAATAGATCATTTCCTTAAAAAGCGCTAATAACTGCTGACAAATAAAAGATTGGAAGAAAATGTCTACAAATCACATGTATCAAAATCTTGCACCCAAAATTATAAAGAACTTTCTAAACTCAAAAAATAACAATCCAATGGCCAAGCCGGTCATCAATGGGAAGAGAGGCCCTTGGCCCTGTGAAGGTTCTATGCCCCAGTGTAGGGGAATGCCAGGGCCAGTAAGAAGGACAGGGTGGGATGGTGAGCAGGGGGAAGGGGAAGGCAACAGGGGATTGTTTAGTTTTGGGGTTTTTTTCCTTCTTTTCTTTTCTTTTTCTTTTTTTGGGAGGTGGGAGGACCTGGGAAAGGAGATATTGTAAATAAGAAAACATCTTATAAAAATAAAAAATAAATAAATAAGCCAGGCGGTGGTGGTGCGCACGCCTTTGATCCCAGCACTTGGGAGGCAGAGGCAGGCAGATTTCTGAGTTTGAGGCCAGCCTGGCCTACAGAGTGAGTTCCAGGACAGCCAGAACTATACAGAGAAACCCTGTCTCGAAAAAAACAAAAACAAAATAATAATAATAATAATAACAATCCAATCAGAAATTAGCAATTCTGAGCTAGATGATGGTGGTGCACCCCTCTAATCCCACTCTGAAGGCACAGGCAGGCAGATCTCTAAACTCAAGGCCAACCTGGACTACAAAGCAAATTCCAAGACAGCCAGGACTGCATAATGAGACTTTGTTCTTTCTTAAGTAACAGTGAGTGTCCAGAATAAAGAGTGGAGGAAGAGTACAATTGTACAGGGATAACAGGAGCATGTTTCTGATTAATGAAATTGTCCTGTACCTCGACTGACACAGTAACCTCAGGAGACTCCATATGTGTTAAAATTGGAGCAACAAGGTTGGAGGTAGAACTGAGCGATAGGTAGTAAGCATGCACAAGGCCCCAAGGCACAGTAGTATACTACTACAGTCCTAACTTCTCAGAGGGGCTAAAGTGAATGCTCACTTGAATTCAGGAGTTTGAGACTAACCCAAGCAATAACACAACGTCTGTTTCCCAAGACAAAAAATAATTTTGCTATACACGAACTTTTAAAAATAAGCCTACAGCAGTATCACCTAGAAAAACTGATCAGTTGAACCTCAAGTCACACCTCTACATACTCAGCAATTTTATTCCCAGAAATAGGCCCAATTCAAACAGTGCCCATGCATATCAAAAGGCACATGCAGAAAAGTAAGCTTTTTTTTGAATCAGCCTTAAAGTAATCTCAATGTCCACCCACATTAGATCAGACAGATTGAGGAATTTTCACAGCACAAAGTGTATATCCTATATAAAACAACAGCAAAAAGCAATTTTACCCTGAGTCACCACAAATGAAAAGCTGAGCCAAAGCACTGTGGCACAAAACCTTTTTTTCTATAAAACTCACAAACAAGTGAAAAATACGGCAAAGACAGGTATCACACCTTAAAGTGAATGAACACTCACGATTCATGAAGCACTCTAAAAACCTGCCGCAAACAGGGCTCTTTGTGGTGGCACTTTTTCTAAAGCCTGGGTGGTAGTTAATGTAAGCTAAGTTAAACCAGTAATCCTAAAGCTCCTCAAGTTCTAGATTTTTACTCAAGCTACTTCCTCAGATCACTAAAGCAATGTGAACTACAAGTGTACCTTCACCTACTACAAAGACCCAAATGAGCACTAGACCCTGAATACCCTCTAAGATCAGGATGCACGTGCATGATGGCCTTAGCCCATTGTTAGCTACACTCCTAGTATCAGGATGAAAGGGGATTCATTATTGCAAATGCCTATAGTCAGTGACAGGTTTCTCTGACTTTAATTTTCAGTTTGAAAACTTCTTTTGACCCCTACCCTTAAATGACATCCTTTTATAAATCTCACACTGCATTACAAAAATAACCTTAAATCCCCACTCCAGCCCTGTGTGAATATAAGTCACATGTAATCTGATATTCCAACAACTAACAACAAAGGTTGATTTCCACAATAGAAGAAACCTGGGTTTTTAAGTATATATGACTTAATGTTAGATAATTATTTTGAAAATACAATTCTCATTATGTAGACAATGTTTGTTTCTGTGCCTATTACCAAAATATTTAAGTGCCAAAGGGTGGTAGAAAGCCTGCACTAGTTTGACCTGCAAATAGAAAAACTCTGTTAGTAGTCTCAGGCTGTAATGCAATCATTCACTTTCCTGCTCCATGAATAATGCTCTCTACAGAGACTATAAAGTGTTTATGGACAAGACTTTCCTATGTAAATCCATATCACACAATATTTTACAAAAACAGCTCTATGTTATAAATACCTATAATCATTTCCACTTTAATGTATCATGAACATTATGAAAATCATCTTAATGCCAGGCAGTGGTGGTGGCACATGCCTTTAATCCAAGTACTCGGGAGGAAGAGACAGGCGGATTTCTGAGTTCGAGACCAGCCTGGTCTACAGAGTGAGTTCCAGGACGGCCAGGACTACACAGAGAAACCCTGTCTCAAAAAAAAAAAAAAAAAAAAAAAAAAAAAAAAAAAAAACTTAAAATAGAAATGCAAAATAATTAGATTTACTCTTGATATCCTTCACCTAACTGTTCACTGTGTGAACAGTATAACCATTGCAGAAGATCATTAGAGTCCAAGACCTGAGTCTAAATTTCTCCATTTCACAATTAGGAAAAAAACAAAAAACACAACTTACCCATATTATCCAGAAGCAGAATCCCTAAAAAGCCCAGCTCAGCATCCTAAAACACAGTGGCCACAATGGCACATCACTTACAGACTGCCACTAAACTCTCCTTACAATCTTCCCTGCACTTAATTGTTTAATCTTAATCCTAGGATCTGAGTGCCCCGTAAGGAGTACAGGTCTGACACTGTGCACAAAGGACCCTCAGAGACTTGGGTACCAGAGTTTATTTCACATGCTTGTCTCCTCATTGCCCTTTCTTCTTCAAGAAGTTACCCATATCCACAGACCGCTAGCTGGCGCAGGAGTCAGCTCAAATAAGGTAGTATAACCTATCCTTCTGTGCCCAGCACTTAGAGCAGTGTGACTGGGACTCCCTACTAAGGACAAGGACAGTCCAGTCCTTCCTCTCTCTTCTCTCTTAGTTACCTTCTGGTTTGGTGACCTATAGAGAGTAGAGAAAGCTCCTCAAGACTTCTCTCTGAGAAATGCAGGACCAACACACTGTTACCTGACACTGTTATGCACACCTGTGTTGTGCCATATAAGGCACCCAAAGAGCTTACTATTTTGTATGGAAACTGGGTTTTCAGAGTAGCATTAAGACCTCTGCGGAGCTGCGTGTAGTCGTGATGCCTTTAATCCAAGCACTCCGGAGACAGAGGCAGGCAGACCTCTGTTGAATTCCAGGTCAGCCTGCTCTACATAATGAGTTCCAGGACAGCCAAAATAGAAAAAGGTCCAGTCTCAAATCAAAACAAAACAAATAAGATCTCTGGGGTTACAAGGATGTTTTTAGTCCTACTGCCATGAAGACTTGTTTTGTATATGATGAACACACAAAAAGATGTTTAAACTAAAGACACCTTAAGCTTAAAATACAGTAAAAGCAGTGTTTTTACCTGATGTATGTCTAAATTCAATAATGCACAGAGAAATCTGTGAACAAGTATTTTATTAAGGAAATGGAGTAGAACAGCAAAGATCAAAAAATACTGGAAATCCTTTTATGGAACTTTTTGGTGCATGATTGTTTTTAATGGAGGGTTATGGCCCAAACTCTTGATCCATAATAGTTCAACACACACAACTCTGCCAAAACTATGCATAATCTGAGCTTGAAGAGCTACAAAAAGCATGTTATTTCAGGTAAATATTATGTTAAGTTGCAATTATTAAATCCTAGAATGAAGTATGAGGAGTGAGGCTTCTTCTTGTTACCAATTGGTCTTCACTGAATGTACAGAAATGGGTGTACTTCACTTCCAGCTCCAGCAACCACTATTAACGTTTCTATTAAGCATTCGCATAGGCCGACTTCCCACCTCCCCTTCCAGCAGAAGCAAAGTCGTCCCAAAATGAAAAAGCACAACCTCATCTTAAACTATAACTCGCTTCGCTGTCCAGAGTCAAGGAAAAGGACAAACTCTGGAAACTGAAACCCAAGGCCAAATCCCCAATGCTAAACAAATGTAACAATACTATTCGAAGAAAGCTCCAAAAGTCACACCAAAACTGCAGAGAACACCCGGGAACAAATAAAGAAAACTTAGGCATTCATACATTACTGTACTTTCTTGCAACAACATGAGCAATCAAAACCCATGCCCATACCCAGCAATTTTTTTAACTGTTCTCAATACATACTGTGCCAACACAATATTCCGAATCTCTCATTAAAAAAAAAAAAATCTGCCTCATGACTTGACACTCAAATACTCCTTAAAGCTTTGGTTTCTTCATTGTGGATGTCTTTAAAAGAAGGCAACTTGTTTTAGCATCCTTACAAGAACGCACTAGAGAGAAGCCTCTAATCATTCGGTGGCCAATCCAATCTATGGAAACGATGATGCCAACTGCATCCCACGTACCAGCACTATCTTCTAAAGCAGAATAAAAGCGACAGCAGTCCATCGACGGCATGCCTGAGTAAGTAAACCTGAAAAAATAGTTACCCCAACCCTTGCCACTATACTCAGCTGACACTCCCGAGGAAAGAGACCCCCGGCGGCTCCAGAGAGCCTACAGCAGCAGGCACAGAGGGCCAGACAGCCGCGCCCGTGGCGCGCCAGGCGGTACCCAGAAACTTCTAGGGGGCACTTTTCAACCAGCCCAAAGGCCGCAGTCCGTGTGCCCCGGGGGTCCCGCCGGCGCCGCCCTCCGCGCCGCTCGCGCCCGGGAGGAGCTGTCAGCTAGGCAGCCGCCGGCCCGTTATCCGCCGGCCGCGCCCGCCTGGCCGCTCGTGAGGGGGCGGCGGCCGCTCCCGCCCGCGGACCCCTGCTGCTTACCTCGAAGTAGCCTCCGGCGGCACCGCCCGCGCCCGCGCCCAGAGGCCCGTGGGCCGCCGCGCCGCCCAGCAGGCCCGCCGCGCCGGGGCCCGGGGCCTGGGGGCCGCGCAGCGCCGCCGCCGAGCCGGCCTTGCCGCCCGAGCCGCCGCCGCCCGAGCCACCGCCGCCGCCGCGCTTGTTCTTCCGGCGCTTGGCCCCGCGCTTAGCGTCGGCCGGGCTCATGGCGGGAGGGAGGGACGGAGGACGGCGGGCGGGGAAGGGGCGCGGGCGGGCGCCGGGCCGCGGGCGGCGGCGGCGGCGGCGGCGGCGGGCAGGCGGAGGCGGCGGCGGGCGCTGCGGCCGGCCGGGCGGGGGGCGCGGCGCGGGGTCTCCTCCCGGGCTGGGAGGGCGGGGCGGACGGGAGCTGAGGGGCGGCTGCTGGCGAGAGCGACGCGAGTCCACCGGGCCCGGTGCCGCCGCTGACCAGAGTTAAGAGTCCAATATGGCGGACACAAGGGGAAAGGGATCCCAGTTTACGTCGGGGGAGGGGGAAGCGGCGGCAGGGGGAGGGGCGCGGGCGGCCGCCCCCCGCACTCCGCCCTCCCGGGCGGCGCGCCCCTGGCCTGGGACCCCGCCCCCGACGCCACGCGCGGGCCGTCACGGGAGTTGTAGTTCCAGCCGCCCGCGGCTCCGCCCGGGCGCGTGGGGCGGGACCACGACTCCCGTAGGGCCACGCGCAGTTTGTCGTGCGGGGAGAGGGTAGGCCTAGGGTGACGTTAACGCCGCGTGGCCCTGTGGACTCTGTAGTCCACGCACGGGCGGAGCTGGCGGCGGGCGGGGTCCAAGAGGGTCTCGCCGTTCCAACTCTTGACCGTCTCCTGGCTCCTTCGGTACGGCTTCCTGCCTAAGATCCAAGCTCCTGCCCTGCTCGTAGTGGGCCCCGCTGACTTTGGCCCAGTCCAGGTTCGAGCGTGCCCCTTTCACCTGTCGCTGTGTGACCTTGGCCTATGCCGGGGCCAGTGGGAAGAGGGCCGGCATCCACCGACTGGTAATTCGCTGCATCTGCGATGACAAGGCCTGCAGTAAGCAGGAGCCTGCCTCACTCCTTCATCGCATCTCTTTAAAGTCTCAATACTTAAAGGAGCGCTTGCTCAAGCCATCGCCCGTGCTTTTCATCACTTTCCATTCACCACATACCAGGACAGAACACTGGGCCACTTCCCTGCTTATCGCCTACAAGCCCTAGGTACAAGGATCCAAACCAAAGGGTTTCTGCGCTCCGTACCTATTGGAAGAAAATGCTATCTGTCCGAGCTTAGCATTGCGATGTATAGACATTAGCTCCTGAACCATTTCGTATTACCTCCTATTCATCCTGGCCCAATCCAGCAATTCTGACCCATTTTTCACCCCAAACCTGAGTAACCCAATGTGATCAACCCCGTTTCAATGACTAACTTCCCAATAGAATGAAGGTCCCTCACCCAAACAGGTCTAGGATAGCCCTGATATATTAAAATGGGTAGAATGGCAGGCTGGACCTCCCTCAGTACTCCATAGGTGGGCAGTGTTAGGACTGCCCCTTCCCTCCCAGTTTCATCTAAGGAGTCCAATTGAATGCCTCCTTTCTCCCATAACCCCTTTGTTTTCTTCTGTTCTTGGCACACTGGCGTGGAGTTGAAAATTTTAAGTGTCATCAGTATCCTAGAGGACACAAGGATATAGAAGTGCTTGCCTCCTACACCATAATCCCAACCCCTTGCAGGCAAGGGGCTGGGCATGCAGCACTCCACTATTTGCTAAGTAAATGAATGACATAATAATGACCACTTGTCCAGCAGTGCAGTCACTGTGTCATATCTCAGTTCACACGTACACTCTCCTGAGAGGTACTATTAGCCATCTTCTATGGATAAGAAACAGTTTTATAGGTGCTAGGGAAGTTGCCCAAAGCCTCTATGGTTTTCAGAGGCAAGACCCAGATTCAAGCTCAGGGATAACTTTGGGTACCAGCGTAGTATATGTGCAAAGACACTTTGTTTCTAGAGCAAATGAATTCACAGAATCTCTAAGCCTCTGTAAGGAGACCCAAGAGGGTTTTTTGGTTTGGTTTGGTTTTTGTTTGCTTGGTTGGTTGAGTTTTTATTTGTTTTGTTTTTTGTTTTTGTTTTTGTTTCAGTTTTTCAGACATCATCTCACTGCATACTTCTGGCTGGCTTTGAACTTTATATGTAAACTATACTACTTTCAGAGATCCTCCTGCCTCTCAGCCTTCCAAGTTCTGGGACTAAAAGTGTATGCATCCACCAGCTTTGTTTTATTCCAACTACCTGGGAGAGCCACGGAAAGCTTTTAAGCAGGGAATGCCATGGAGATGCATACTTCCTTTTATATATATATTTTTAATTTTATGTGAATAAGTGCTTGTCTATATGTATATGTACCATACGTATACTTGAAGCCAACAAAAGTCAGAATATCAGATATATAATATATAATGTTTTACTATGTAATATATAATATACATTTATGTATTACACTTAAAACATATGTAATATATAATATATATTATATATTATACACACACACACATATATATAAAACACTTAAAATATCTAGGCAGACCCAGGTGGTAATGGCACATGCTTTTTATCCCAGCACTTGGGAGGCAGAGGTAGGCAGATCTCTGTGAGTTTAAGACCACCCAGGTCTACAGAGTAAGTTCCAGAACAACCAAAGACAGAAACCCTGTCTCCAGGGGCTAGAGAGATGGCTCAGTGGTTAAGAGCACTGGCTGCTTTTCTATTGGTCCTGAGTTCAATTCCCAGCAACCACATGGTGGCTCACAACCATCTGTAATGGAATCCGATGCCCTCTTCTGGTGTGTCTGAAGACAGTGACAGTGTACTCAAATACATAAAATAAATAATTCTTTAAAAAAGAAAAAGAAAAAGAAAAAAAGAAACTATCTCCATGGTGAAAAAAAAAGAGATAAGATTTGAAAAATGGGGCATAGCCAGGCAGTGGTGAGGCATGCTTTTAATCCTAGCACTTGAGAGGCAGAGGTAGGCAGATTTCTGAGTTTGAGGCCAGCCTGTCTACAGAGTGAGTTCCAGGACAGCCAGGGCTATACAGAAAAACCCTGTCTCAAAAAAACAAAAAAGGGGAGATAGATCAACTTAAACACCATAATTATAGCACAGAAAAGAAAATATTTCATTTCTGTGCTGATAATCAAATATGCTAATAAACAAGCATTGTCACTGAGCTATACTACAACCTGAAAATGCCCAGTTATAACACAGAAAAGAAAGTTATATGACACACAGTTGGGGAAAAAAAGGGTCCAGTGCCATAGAAGCCCAATCTACCTAATGACGTCTCCACCTGCCCATAATTTCAAGAAGCCCAGTCACTCTTAACCAAGATAAGTGAGAGCAGAAGCAAACCTTACCACAAAAACATCAAAGATCTCTGACAGCTTTCAAGTGACACTAACTATCCAGCAAACCAGAGTTATAAAAAAAAAAATCTAGGGGCTGGAGAGATGGCTCAGTGGTTAAGAGCGCGGACTGCTCTTCCAAAGGTCCTGAGTTCAATTCCCAGCAACCACATGGTGTCTCACAACCATCCATAATGAGATCTGACTCCCTCTTCTGGAGTGTCTGAAGACAGCTACAGTGTACTTACATATAATAAATAAATAAATCTTTAAAAAAAAAATCTAGATAGTGTTCTTTAAAACGTTTCAACAAGGCCTGGCGAGATGGCTCAGTGGATATAAGAGCATTGACTGCTCTTCCAAAGGTCCTGAGTTCAAATCCCAGCAGCCACGAGGTGGCTCACAACTATCCGAAGTGAGATCGGACACCTTCTTCTGGTGTGTCAGAAGACAGCTACAGTGTACTTCTGTATAATAATAAACCTTTGGGCTGGAGTGAGCAAGGTTGACTGGAGCGAGCAGAGGTCCTAAAAATTCGATTCCCAACAACCACATGAAAACTCACAACCATCTGTACAGCTACAGTGTACTCACATAAAATAAATAAATCTTTTTTAAAAAATGTTTCAACAAGTTATTAGCATGAGAATTATGTTGAGACAACAACTACCTTAGAAGTCCTGATCCTCCTGCCTCAGCTTCTGTAATTCTAGAATTAGATATAAAAGTTGAGGTATGTTTGTCTTTTTTCACATTAAGTTTTTGGAGCTCCTATATATTTTATGTTTTTAGCATATGTCTGTTCAGACTCACCATCTTTAAAGTACTCAGGAGTGACTCAAGGCTTATGAATATCATACTCAGGAATCTCTTATTTTTAATCTCACTTTGAGACAGAAACTTACTATGTCACCTAATTTGGCCTTAAACTCATGTTCCAACTGTCTTAGCCTCTTGGGTGCTGAAGTTATAGACATATGTCACTGTCCCTGGTTGTGTCTGGTTTCTCTAAAGAAAAAAAAGTCTTGACTATTCTAGATCCTGTGTATTCCATATGATTTTGTAACCAGCATGTCAGCTATAGCAAACCAAATATCCGTTTCAACAATGTATGCAACATGAAAAACAAACAGTATTGAGAGGCTGGAGAAACGGCTCAGCAGTTAAAAGAATTTGCTCTTACAGAGGACCCAGGTTTGGTTCCTAGCACCACACAGTGGCTTACATCTGTAACTCTAGTTCAAAGGGATCCAATGCCCTCTTCTGGTTTCTGGGACACTAAGCATGCATGTGGTACACATATATGCATACAGGCAGACTCAAGAAGAAAGAAAGCTTGACAGGGTTTCTCTGTGTAGCTCTGGCTCTCCTGGAACTCGCTTTGTAGACCATGTTAGCCTCAAAGTCACAGAGATCTACATGATTCTCTCTCCGTGCTAAGATTAAGGGTATATGCCACCATCACCATGCTATAGATCCTTATATAGTATTGGGTTTTGAGTTAAAGCCCAGAGTGGCCTAGAAATTGCAATCATCTTATGCTAGGGGTTACAGGATCATCATGCTTAGCTATTTGGCTTCCTTAAAAAAATCCTTCGCAAACAGTCCCACTAACTAGGGACCAAGGATTCAAAATTATGAACCTATAGGAGCCATTCTTCTTAAAACTAAAACAAGCAGTAAGTTCTGACAACTACTGAGCCATCTCTCCTGCCTTGTTGATTTTTAAAGTTTATTTCATTTGTCATGTGTGCACACATGCATGCACATACCCACATGACCCATTACACTTGCTCAGTAGACAGCTTGTGGGGGTTGGTTCTCTGCTTTTACCACATGAATCCAAGGGGATCAAACATAGTCCTCAGGCTTGGCAGCAAGTGCATTTACCACTAAGCCATGGCAACAGCCCAGTCTGACATGGTTTTAGATTGTGTCAAAATATACTCTTATCATAACTTACTATGTTTTTTTTTTATGTGTATGGAAGTTTTGCCTCCATGTATTTCTGTGTACCATCACAGAGGCCAGAAAAGGGCATGAGATCCTCTCAAGCTGGAGTTACAGTTGTGAGCTACAAGTGGTATTGAACTTGAACCCTGGTTGTTGGGGTGCACTGTGTGAAGGCTGTTTTTGTATTCAATTGTTAATTCTGTACCAGCAGAGAGATGAGTACTGGTGGATTTTACTATTCTTATGGTTCATCACCTACCTAGATATTTTTTTTGTTAAAGATTTATTTATTATTATAAATGAGTACACCGTAGTTGTCTTCAGACCACCAGAAGAGGGCTTCAGATTTCATTATGGGTGGTTGTGAGCCACCATGTGGTTGCTGAGATTTGAACTCATGACCTTCAGAAGAGCAGTCGGTGCTCTTACTAGCTGAGCCATCTCACCAGCCCTACCTCGATATTTTGTAAACATACACCTTCCTCACTTGCGGATTGGCTAAATAAAGATCTGAGGTCAATAGCTGAAGTTAGGAAGGGAAGGCAGAACATTGGGGCAGAGATAGGGACTCTGGGAGAATTATTACGAGGAGGTACGATTGGCCAGTGTAACAAGGAGGAAGCCGGATGTACTGGCAGTGAGAGAGAGGTAACTGGCCACGTGGCAGGATATGGATTAGAACAACAGGGTTAATTAAGTTAAACAAGCTAGCTGGGAGGTAGCCTAAGCTATAATAAAGATTAATAAGTCTCTGTATCATTACTCAAACGCTGGCGGGTCTAAGAAAGTCCAGCAATACCTGGTCCTCTGGAAGAGCCGATAGAGTTCTTAACTGCTGAGCCATCTCTCTAGCTCACTTACTCCTTTCATCTTGAAATGTGTAATTCACTGACATGAACTATATTCAAGATGTTGTAGAACTATCAGTATCCATTTCTCAATGATTTCTTTATTCAACACAGAAATTCCATATCATTACAGAGGTGCTTTTGGTTTTTGTTATTTACAATTTATTTATTCATTTTGTTTATGAATATTCTACCTGCATGTACATCTGCATGCCAGAAAGGGGGATCAGATAACATTATAGAGGGTTGTGAGCCACCAGGTAGCTGATGGGAACTGAACTCAGGACTCTGGAAGAGCAGCCAATAAGCTGAGCCATCTCTTCAACGCTACAGTGTTTCCTTCTCTGTTGGAGCTCCCTATAACTGTTATTCTAGTTTCCTCTACAATAGCCTATTCTATGTATCATTTTTTTATTTTTAATTTAAGTTTTGAGAGATGGTCACATGTATCCTCTTGCTTCCATCTCAGAAATGGTGGAATTACAGGCTTGCGCTACCATGCTGGGCAAGATTTCATCTTTTATCCAGTCGTCTCCTGATGGATATTGGAGTTACCGCCATCAAAACACTGTGAATGCTAAGAACATTTGCATATAAGTACATTCAGTCTTTTGATGTATATACATAGATGTGTACTACTGACCTATAGCTGTAGCATGTACCTTTAATTTTTTTAAACCACACTTTTAATGATTGTTCTTAAACACTTTAACCTCCCTTTTAACCCACCACCCACCAGAGGTAGTGGAAAAGAAAGGATTCTTCTTTCTAAAGGATTCTACCTTTAGAAAGGTTCTTTGGAGCAACTGTGTATGTGTTGTCTGGGAATTGGCAGTTTAGTTCAGTTCACAGGTTAGCAGGTAGCAGTAGCTCGATCCACTCACAAACACCTCATGGATACACAAGCAGTCCAGTTCGGTAGAGGCAGGTTAGCAACAATGGTGACATAACCTAGCAGAGACAGCAAGGCCTCAGCTTTGGCTCCAGTCAGCCGGAGGGACCAGCAGGAACACCAGGAGTTTTCAGCTGTGCCTCTCTCAGGGAAGCGAGACTCAGCAAAGACTCACAAGCTGGTGCCCAGCTAGCTGTACCAGCAAGCCAAATGCTACGGAGTCCTATTCATACCCTCCAAACATCACATGTATCCAATCAGCCCAAGTCCTTGGAAGCTCCAACAAACAGCAGCACACCAACAGAAGGTTTTTGGTATGTTTCTCTCTAAGGAGTCCCAACAAATGCAGCTCAACTATGCAGTGTAAGGTGGACCAATACACGTATGTCGTAAGAATCTTTTATCACGTGTCCTTTCACGTGCTTGCTTTAGCAGAACATCCTCTCTCCTGTGTCTGCTTCAGCGAAACATTCCTTTTAGCCTTTTACCTGTGTCCACTTCAAAGAAATTTCCTTCACATGTTTGCCTCAGCAAAACACCATCCAACTAACTTTCCAAAGAACCCTTAGATTTCCAATTCAGCAGCCTAATATTTAGCTTCATGGAAAAGCACCTGACTGTTCTCAAGAGCAGATTCATTGTTTAATATTTGCATTAGAAATAGAGACCTCCAAATTCTGT
>NW_022196905.1:28753656-28759794 GCF_008632895.1 Mastomys coucha | reverse complement strand
CTAAAACTAGCTTTGTAGACCAGAATGGCCTTGAATTCAGAGGCCCACCTGCCTCTGTCTCTCAAATGCTGGAATTAAAGGTATGTGCCACCACTACCTGGCTAATTTCTATACATTCTTGCTAACACTTTATAGCTGATATACATGTGAAATACTACATTATGGTGGGTTTGGTTAACATTTCACTAGTGACTGGTAACTTACATATCCATTGATAGGGTTATTAATGTCAACTTGACAGGATCTAGAATCACCAAGGAAACAAGCTTAAGGCATGCCTAAGGAATTGTCTAGTTGAGATTCAATGGGGACGACCAACAGTTGGCAGCACCAACTGTTGTATAACAACTTCCTCTGAGACCGAAACATTTTGGGACTGGAGAGATGGCTCAGCTGTTAAGAGCATTGACTGTTCTTCCAGAGGTCATGAGTTCAATTCCCAGCAACCACATGGTGGCTCACAACCATCTGTAATGGGATCTGATGCCCTCTTCTGATGTGTCTGAAGACTGCAACAGTATACCCACATATATAAAATAAACAAATCTTAAAAAAAAAAAAAAAAATTCGCTGGCCAGTGGTGGCCAGCCTGGTCTACAGAGTGAGTTCCAGGACAGCCAGGGCTACGCAGAGAAACCCTGTCTCAAAAAAACCACAAAAAAAAAAAAAATCATGGGGCTGACAAGATAGCTCAGTGGGTAAGAGCACTGACTGCTCTTTTGAAGGTCCTGAGTTCAAATCCCAGCAACCGCATGGTGGCTCACCACCGAAATGAGATCTGACACCCTCTTCTGGTGCGTCTGAAGACAGCTACAGTGTACTTATGTATAATAATAAATAAATCTTTAAAAAAAATTCATCCTATAGGGAAATTACTTAAACAAGGTAAACAAGTCCAAATAGCTTCAGGAAGTCCCTAAAACTGACTAGATTCACCAGGCCCCACTCTCCCAGACAACCTAGCTGCAAAGAAGACTAATCTCATATAGGCTAAGCTATGAAATAAGATTCTGACAAGCTGAGCTACAAAAAAAGACTATGGGCAAACTAGCTGCCTAAAAGAAACAAAACTGGCCAGGCATTGGTGGCGCTCGCCTTTAATCCCAGCACTTGGGAGGCAGAGGCAGGTGGATTTCTGAGTTCGAGGCCAGCCTGGTCTACAGAGTGAGTTCCTGGACAGCCATGGCTATACAGAGAAACCCTGTCTCGAAAAACCAAAAAAACAAAACAAAACAAAACAAAAAAGAAACAAAACCCAGTAGAACTGTTTGGAAGAGGTTTAGACCAAGTGGGTCACTTAGAAAGGACACCTTTCTACCTGTTGAGCTGCATGTAGACTGTGTAGTATATTTCAGTTCCGCTCCTGTAAGTAACTCATCACCCATGTTCCTGTAAGTAACCCCAATAAACCTTGCCGGTTCACCAACTTTGTTGGACTTAGGTGGTCTCCATAGTTTTGTCTGTTATGGGATCCCTATCTATGGGGAGTACACATGTGTTGCATCTCCCCAGAAAAAAAGTTTTGTCACACAACATATCTAGCACCCAAACAGGGACACAACAGAACCAAGGACAAGTTGGGAAAGAGTGAGTACATTAACCTGGCTATGAGCAGCAAGACATGCATCTAAGGCAAAGCAGGCCAAGATGGAAGCATCCAAAGAGAAAATTTGACACAGTTGTGCTCTCCTGTGTGGTTTGTGTTAATGCACCTTTGTGCTATGACAGTGGTTGCTTGCATAGGTCTTGCTATGGTTAGTGAAATGTGCAACTAAGGCTAAGCTGTCAGGATTAGAAAGGTATATGGGAGGAATTCCGGGATGCTTTATGAGTGGGGTCCATCACGTGTATATGGAGACACTCTGAAAACAGCTAAGAGTTTAGAGGAAATCTTGCAGTCTTTGACATTAGTACACAGGTTATGATTGTCAGTATGCAGCAGCAGAAGTTGTCTGGCCTCTGTCATGTGTAGCCAGAAATGCATCTGAGGCCAAGATGGCATCCAGTCAGAACTTGTTTGTGAAAAGGAGCAGTTGTAATGAGAGATACAGCTAGCATCCTCTATGTTAGCCTCTGATCTGCCAAGTAAATTAGATAAACAAGAAGATGAGAAGTGGTAAGAGCAGTAAGAGAGAGCCTTCAACTCCAACCTTTAGTCAAAATAATAAAAAGAGAGAGAGAATCTTCAGTCCACTGTACAGAAGGGGCTTTTACAATGGTCTGCTACAAGGCGATCATGACCTGCTGAAATTAGATTTTTTTTTTTCTTTTTGGTTTTTCGAGACAGGGTTTCTCTGCATAGCCCTGGCTGTCCTGGAACTCACTCTGAAGACCAGGCTGGCCTTGGCCTTGAACTCAGAAATCTGCCTGCCTATGTTTCCTAAGTGCTGGAATTAAAGGCGTGCACCACCATTGCCTAGCTAGAAAATATTTCTAAACAATGAAAAAGCCTGTTGCCTCTTGTGAGGCTGTAGGGCATGGGAGCAGAAGGGGTCTGTCTGATTGCAGTGGAGTCCAAAAGAACTAAGTAATGTAACTACATATCCTTCTTTAAGGCAAAGGCCCCATTTATGACCTGAGACAGAATGCAAAGAGTCAGTCCCTAGTGGACTGGCTTATTAAAGCCATTAGGAACACTTGGTTGTCTCCACCTGAGGTCCCCACAAATAGCAGGGGCTAGAAACCACAGAGGAGAAACGGACACCAATCAAGGAACTAAAAATAAGAAAAGCTTTGTTTGAACCCCAGTTCACTGGGCCAGACAGAGCTATGTTCACAGAGGAGTTAAAGAACAGGTTGACGGGGGCTGGCGACATGGCTCAGCGGGTAAGAGCACTGAATGCTCTTCCCGAAGGTCCTGAGTTCAGATCCCAGCAACCACATGGTGGCTCACAACCACCCATAATGAGATCTGACGCCCTCTTCTGGTGTGTCTGAAGACAGTTACAGTGAATTACGCTGGAGTGAGCCGGGCCAGAGCGAAGGGCCAGAGCGAGTGGTGCTGGACCAAGTGGGACAGGCAGAGGTCCTGAGTTCAATTCCCAGCAGCCACACACATGATAGCTCATGGCCATCTGTATAGCTACAGTGTACTCATACACATAAAATAAATAAATCTTTAAAAAAAAAAAGAAAAGAAAAAAAAGAACAGGTTGATTGCCGGGCGGTGGTGGCACACGCCTTTAATCCCAGCACTTGGAAGGCAGAGGCAGGTGGACTTCTGAGTTCGAGGCCATCCTGGTCTACAGAGTGAATCCCAGGATAGCCAGGGATACAGAGAAACCCTGTCAAAAAAAAAGAACAGGTTGATCCAATAGGCTGGTATGGAACCTCAGTGGCTATACTGAATGAGCCCTTTCAGGGTGCAAGACTTTATAAAGGAGGAGATCTCAGTGACTTAGGCCACCACATAAAATGTGTCTGTACATTAAAAGAACCTAAAAAAGAATTTTTTTAAAAAAGTGGTAAAGCAGAGGAATAGGCTCAAAGGTGGTGAATTTATGTTGACCTGATAAAAAGCCAAATTCTGTGCTAAGGAGCTTCTGAAAGAAGCCTGAGGAACAGTTCACAAAACCCTCAATGATGAAAACAAATAAAGAAGCTCAAGCCAAGCAGTGGTGGCGCACGTCTTTAGTCCCAGCACTTGGGAGGCAGAGGCAGGTGGATTTCTGAGTTCGAGGCCAGCCTGGTCTACAGAGTGAGTTCCAGGACAGCCAGGGCTACAAAGAGAAACTCTGTCTCAAAGGAAAAAAAAAAAAAAAAAAGATCAAGCCTGTTTCAGGATGGATACTTATACCCCAAGAGGAAGAAGGGTACATTTTTCTCCCACAAGAGGATGTGCAAGGGTAGAGATGGTTTGCCCAGTCAGAAACTGTAGAGAGAATCTTTGGGTGTACTGTGTGGAAGCATCAATTCTCAATAAAAAACCAGATGGCCTATTAGCAGAAGGCAGGAAGAAAGAGTTGGGAGTTCCAGTAGAGAGATTGGAACTCAGAGATAGTTACGCTGAGGAAGTCAGATTCATGAAACTGAGGAGATGTAACTAGCCTGTGGCAGACACAGAATAGTTTAAGTTGCAAGCTAGTTGGGGAATGAGCCAAAGCATATGGCGTAGGCATTTATTCATAAATAAATCAACCTATGAATCGTTGTTTGGGAATTGGGATGCAGCTAGAAAAGCCAGCAGGTATGAGAATCTCCTCCAACTGTCAGGCATGGTGGATTGAGGAATAACAGCTACAACTACAGTGCCAACCCTGGGCTATTCTGACCCAGGGAGCCATCAGCTACAACAGGAGATGGCAGGGTCACACTCACCTTTGACCCTGAGTAGAGCTGAGCAGATTAAGTCAGGTCTACTGAGTTCACCAGAAGCAATAATTTAAAAAATGTAGGGAGGATCTGTGAAAGAGCTCCAGGATAGGGAAATGTAATGGCTCAGGGAACATTTCTGAGAGTCACAAGGAGTGAGTGATTTAAGTAAGGACTTCCCATCCATGATTTGTAACCAAGTTTGATCCATGAAGAAAATAATACAAATAGATGGAACCTTTCCATATTCTAGAAGACCTTGACTATTATGTCCAACTTTAGTATCTTTTTAGTTGTGACTCACTGGGATCACATGACTCTGAGAACAGATTAAACACACACATTCTGAGTACTTCAGCAAGGTTATCTTTGTTTTGGCTGAATTTTGTTATGGGATGGTGGTTCAGCATGCTGCCTTGTCCTGCCTCTCCTCTAATAAATCCGCCATTTATTATATAGATGACATGCTAACCTCTGTGTATTTTAGTTTTCAAAAACCACTGGAGAGACAATCAGGTGCAATGACACTTCTGCTTATCTTAGAATCCTACTGGGGCTAATTAAAAAGAAAATTTCAAATGTATGTGGGTTAAAAGGAACACTCCCAGTGGCCATACGGTTCTGACTGAAAACAGCAGTGCCAGGGGTGGGTTTACCTCCTTGGGAGTTGTTAGCCAGGTAAGCCCCTGAGGCCCCAGAAATCAAAGGCTATTGCTACTGCTGTTGCTTCTATGGCAGAACTAGACGGTAACACCCTATGGCTAAAGACATTACACACAATGGGCAGTGGTGGCACATGCCTTTCATCCCAGCACTTGTGAGGCAGAGACAGTGGATTTCTGAGTTCAAGGCCAGCCTGGTCTACATAGTGAATTCCAGGACAGCCAGGGCTATACAGAGAAACCCTGTCTCGAAAAACCAAAAATCAATCAATCAATCAATCAATCAATCTGAATGCAGGTCGTCATGCTTGCACAAGCACTCTTATACACCAAGCTATCTAACTCCTATGTCCATCTCTTTAAACTATTTTAGTTGTTATATGTTTCAGATACTGGTCCTTATTAAATAGACCACTTGCCTTTTTGCTTATTTTGGGACAAGGTAGTACAAAATAGCCTGGAACTCACTACTGGCCTTCAATGTATGGTGGCCCTGCCTTTCAATTAAAGTGCTAGGATTGTAGGTATGCACCAATACTCCAAGTAAACATTTTGTTGTCTTTCCACTAACTTTAAATTATTTGTATCTTCATGTGGGTATATACACAAATACTGGGGCCTGTGGAGATCAGACATGTCAAATGCCATGAAGCAGAGTTATAGACAGATGTGATCTGCCTGATAGGAGTGCTAGAAGTTGAACCCAGCTGCTCTAGTAGAGCAGGCAGTGCTCTTAACTTCTGTGCCATCTCACAGAGTTTTCAGTTTACTGGCAGTATTTTTTGGTATCAGTTTTAATCTTTTTTTTTGTTTGTTTGTTTGTTTGTTTTGTTTTTCGACATAGAGTTTCTCTGTGTAACCCTGGCTGTCCTGGAACTCACTCTGTAGACCAGGCTGGCCTCGAACTCAGAAATCCACCTGCCTCTGCCTCCCAAGTGCTGGGATTAAAGGCATGCAACACCACCACCGGCATTTTTTTTTAAATGTTATGTATATGAGTACACTGTCACCATCTTCAGACACACCAGAAGAGGGCATCAGATCCCATTACAGATAGTTGTGAGATACCATGTGTTTGCTGGGAATTGAACTCACGACTTCTGGAAGAGCAGTCAGTGCTCTTAACCACTGAGTCATCTCTCCAGGCCCCCGCCCCCCTGCACCC
>NW_022196905.1:28735599-28753577 GCF_008632895.1 Mastomys coucha | reverse complement strand
CCCCCCCCCCCACTCTGTTTGTTTTGGATTTCTCTGTGTAATAGTTCTAGCTGTCCTGGAACTCCCTTGGTGGACCAGGCTGGTCCTGGACTCACAGAGATCAGCCTGCCTCTGTCTGCCACCATGCTCAACTGATAAGAGTTTTAAATAACGTGAAGTCAAACTTTAACATTTGTTCACAAGGCATTTCTTCTCACACTTATGTAATAACCCCTTAAATCCCAGCCTAGGAGAAAATAGCTAAGTCAGAGTACTTGCTATGCAAGCATTCAACTTGAGATCCATTACCAATGGGCATTATTGTACATACTTGTAACCCCAGCATTGGAATGGGAGTTGGGGAAGCCACAGGCAGATGCAGCTTGCTGTTCAGCCAGCCTAGCTGAATCTGGAGCTTCTGAGAGACCTTGTCTTAAGGCAGCTAAGGTGGGTAGTGTTAAAAGACTACATACTTCATCCTTCTAAGGATTCCCTATGGCATACAAACATACTCATGTACACACAGCATAAGCTTATATACACAGAACTTCACCCTTCCCCCTTTTGGCAGAATACAATTTTGTTTTGGGGGTAGGTAGGTGACTTTGTAGCTTTGAACTCTACCCTACCTCAGGACTAATACCACACTTAGAATAGAAAAGTGGTGGCAAATGTCTTTAATCCCACACTCAGGAGGTAGAGAAGACATATCTCTGTAAGCTCAAGGTCTATAGAGTTCCAGGACAGGCAGTCCCACACAGAGAAATCCTATCTCAATAAACACAAACAGCCAGTGCATGTTGTGTATATAGAAGCAAAAGGACCACCTTAAGCTTAATTCTTAGGAACATTATATACACTGACAAGGTATCTCATTGGCCTGCAGCTCACCAATTAGGCTAACCTGGCCAGTAAACTACTAGCCCAGTGGTTCTCAACTTTCCCTAATGCCATGACCTTTTAGTACAGTTCCTCATATGGTGAGCTCCAAACATAACTTTAATTTTGCTACTGTGAAGTCGTAGAATTGTAAATGTTCTCCAATGGTCTTAGGTTGAGAACGACTGCCTGCCTAGCCCCACAAATCCTCCTGTCTCCACTTCCCTAGGTTGAATCAAAATGAGGTGTTGTGGACTTTACTTGTAGTGTTGCTGGTGCATTTCAATGTTGGGGGCATCTCTTGCTGGATTAGTGACATTAAATCTGTTATGTGTGAAACTGACTTTGAAAAGCCCTGCCTTACTAGGATCCCATTTGCTTTGACAAGAACCCCTAACTACTTGTAATTGTTAGAAAACTGTGTGAACATGTTTATGAAGACCAGAGGGCAATGTATTAGAAAGTGATCCTCTCTTCCACCTGAGAACTCAGGTTAGATTGCCAGTCTTAGAAGCAAACACCTCTACTCACTGAGGAATCTTGCCCATCAACCAAATATTTTTCTTTAAATAAAAGGAGGATGTGTTGGAGAAATGTGTCAAAGGATCCAAATTGGAGTTCCAGCACCTATATTGGATAGTTTACAATCCTATATTAACTACAATTCCAGAGGATCTTATGCAGTCTTCTAGCTTTGTGCACACCCAGCATGTTCATGGTACACATACACAAAGCATATATAAACATAGGTTAAAAAATATTTTGTATATATCTGCACATGTGTAGGAGCCTAGAGTCCAGGAGGATATCAGGTAACCTTTCCAGGTGGAGAAAAAGGTGATTGTGCCACCTTTTATGGGTGCTGGAAACTAAACTCTAGTACTTGTAGTGACAATTCGGGAGTTGTGGTTTCTTTAAAAAACAGAATTAGTGTATATTTTCATTTTAATCCCGGGTGGGATACAGGGCTGCTTCAGATTGTACACAGCAGTTGATTATATTTGCCTCATGCACTAGCAGGGGTGTGATTTTGCCAGCTGCAAATAGTTTGTACGATTGTGTTATGTTCAAAATTCTGAGGGTATACAATTGATAGAGCCCCGAGAGGTGGGGTGGGTTGTTGGTTGCATTAAGCAGCATCTTGCAAAGAAACAATAATAAATTAGATATCTAAATTGCCCCAATCATGCTACTAATCAGGAGGAAGTAGCCTAAGCATAGTGTAGCTCCCTTTCTGACCCAATCTTATTTGGGGATCTTTCCTTTCCTCTATCCTTTTATCCCTCTTATGTGTTAGGAAGTTGAGGTTTGGAGAATAAGGGTGGACAAAAGAACCCACAAAATAGCTAAAAGTGATTGAGAATAGGTGATTAAGAACACTTGCTCTTATAAAGGACCTAGGTTCAATTCCCAGAACTTATATGGTGGCTCACAACCATCTATAAAACTTAAGTCTTAAGGGATCTGACAACCTCTTCTGACCTCCATGAACATCAGACATGCACACAGTACACATACACACATTCAGGCAAAATACTCATACACATGAAACAACTGCAATCTTGGTCATGCTTGTTCATGTCTCTGGAACTTTCATTTCCAGCCAGCAACACTTCTCAGAGTAAACTATTCTAGTTTTGTTGTTGTTGGACATCAACAGGCCTGAGATGTGGTTCTAAGTTACCTTTTGGATGAGCTGAAATTCTGCCCACACCCAGTACAAATCACACTGAATGAATAGCACACACCTTAGTAAAGGGTTCCAAAGAATAAATGAATAAATGAAAGATACTTAGTTCAAACTGTTTTATTTCCATCTTTAATACTAGTCCAAAACAGACTGATACCCATGAGCATAGTTTAAATGTAACAAAGAGTTAAACTATATACATTAAGAAAAAGGAAAGAAAATCTTTTCTATATCAACCTTTTCTTATTAATGCAGTTTCTGATTAGAAGAACTAAACACATATTTTTCTCAATTTAATTTAGGATGAAGTAATAGAACTTTTATGATCAACTTCATAAACCGTCGTTAAGAAGAAAACGAATTTTTAAGTGGGTGTCACCATATTTACCAGTGAACTGGCTGCATGGTTGCCTTGTCTTCTTGAAGTCTGGCTATCACTAGCACTAACAAGACCAAGTCCATGAGGCCCACACACAGGGAACTCAATGGCTATGACATCCAAGGGGGCAGGGGCGGGCACATACCACACATCACAATGATGAGAGTTAATGCTCTTACCCTCTGAGTCCATGTAAAAAAAAACTTACTACTCTCATTCAAACTAACTGAAGTCAAACAGTTAAAAAGTCAGAATGAAGAATAAAACTATTTTCTTTTCACATAGGAGGGACACTCCTTCAGCTCCATTTAAAGTGAATTCTGTGCTGAGTCCCTGCTCCTTCAGAACAGTAAACTGTACGTCAGTTATTGCTAGCAAAGCTCTCCAGTGGTCCCTTTCCCACCTCAAAGTTGTTTCACACAAAAAGGCTATTGGTTTGGCTTGAAGCCCTCTGAGGAAGTAGTGTGGAGGTGGTGGCAGGCTGGCATTCAAGGCCTATCCTCTATAAGCCACCCTGTGCCTGGTGACCCCTGGGGCAATTTTCCACCTCACTATCTCTGTGAGCACCAGAGGCCCTCATATATATAGAGTGGAGCAGACTGTGGCCCCACTGGGAGGAAGAGGCACCATGCTTTGCTGACCAAAACCTACTGAGCAGTCCAAAGTCCATAGGATCAAAGCTCAACTGGCTAGAAGAGCAGCTTTGGAAATATCTATTCAAGGGGTGTGGGAAAGCCAGGGCAGTGGTAGGTTGAGTAGGGCAACAGTGACTTGGGCAAAAGCATTTAAGTGAACAGCTGATAAGGCCATTGTTACTGCTACCACCTCCTGATATCTATGCTTGGGCAGACATTAGGCAGTGGGAACTGAAAAACTGAGGGTTGGAGGGCACTGTAGACAACACAGGACCCATCTTAGCAGAAAGAGAGGACACTCAAAAACTTGCCTGTCCTATTAGCCTTGAATGTTCTGTGCCAGGCAAAGAACTTTGGAGCATGGGTAGGGTTCCTGAGAACAGTTGGTGAACAGAGATGGGGTGAGATGAACACTGCTCCCATAGGCAACACTGGGCTGAGGGTACTAACAGTGCTACATCTTCCAGATTGCTGAAGAGCAGGTGAAGATAGGGCTTTATTGCACTTTTTCATTCTTAGGAAACAGGATTGCCCTGTTGAGCCACTTGATTTGCAGAAAACACCGCACACCAATGATAAGTTTCAGGCAGAATCACAGGTCACCTCTGCTCTCATGGGAAGGAAAACTAAAAGTCCACCAGTTAGGCTTTTCAGGAGCAGTTTATGTACTGGTATCCTTGGGCTATTTGGGCTGTCTGGCCCGGTCACTGTTTGGCAGGCAGAATAGCTAACTGACAGGTACATTGAGAAGGTTCTGCACCCACAGGGAACTTCTTGGCCAGCATGTAAGCTCCATGAAGAGGCTGGAGCCATAATGCTTGACTCAAATATGCCTGGCTCAGACCACCCAGAGGAGCAGAGATGCTGAACTGATCTGGGAGGATCCCTGGAGCGTGCTCCATAGCATCAAACTGGAGATAACAAAAGGATCTAAGGGGTTAGAAAACAAAAGACCAGTTTACATCAGACATTGATTTTTGAAAGTCTTTTTCATCTCAGGAAACTGGAGGCAGATACCATGCAGAAAAGCCAGCCCGGCTGTCTGTCCATTGGTCTATCCTGAGCACTTGTGAACATTTCATATATAAATGGGGTGGTACCGCTTATGGTTGATCTTTTTCCTACAAGTTGGGCAAGTATTAGCATTCTTAAGGGAATCACGGAGGCACTGGCTACAGAAGACGTGGCCACATTCTGTAGAAACGATGAGACGCCCATTCTGCACAATCTAGAAGACATTAAAAGAAAAGCCTTAAAAAGTATCCCTTTTTCTACAAGGACCCTAACCCATCCATCACCAAGGAGACCAGTAAAACAAAAAAGGGGTTGGGTTATACCAGAAAAAGCAGAATATTCTCAGAGGTTCGAATGCTGTCTGTGTAACAGATGACAGACAGGACTTTCCCAGTGCAGCAGTACAAAGTGGCTATGGGGAACCTCAGAAAAGTCAGCAGCTTCTAGTTAGGGCTGGGGTGGGAAACATCAATTTACACAAGGGCTAAAGAAAAATGTCCAGGGCCCACCACCAACCGACACAATCCACTTCGACACACACACTTCCTCCAAGTTCTTTTGAGTAAAGTAGGTTAAAACCAACAGGAAAGACAATTAGGTTACTTACCTCAGAATATCCATCCATGCAGATTGGACAACTGACAGTACCCGACAGCCTAAAATCACAGAGCTTTGCATCAGTTTCTAAGTAAACTCAAATACTCGATTAAACCCTGTAAAGCAACTTCACATAGGCAGTCCATATCTTCTTAAATCTCTCATTTTTGCTGAGTTAGGACAGGTACCCAAAAAATTTGAAGAGAAATTAACTGCTTGAAGGGTTGGGCTCCAACAGCCATTGAAAAGGGGAATGAGCAAGAACAGGTCTAGAAGAAAAGATTTGGACAAGTAGGCTTGCCCACATCTTTTGCTTCCAGCATTCCTGCTAGTGGCACCTGTAACACAACCTGCTTATACCCACCCCATTTGGGATAGGCACTCCCTAAGTCACTGTCAGCATGTCTGCTGTCAATTGACTATCCTGAGCAGACAGTTGAGCCCAAGCCTGTATTCCAAATATGCCTAGATGCTTGGAAGATACTTGTTCTAGAGCAAGAACTTACAAACCTGATGGCAAATGCAGCATTTATATACCCTGGCCTCCACCCAACACAACAGCAGCAGAGATCTTTACCTGGGTCCAGTCGCTCCGTCATCCTTGGTGCTTCGAGGAGTGTGGGTAGTGACATACACATCTTTGTCCCTGGACAGCTCCTCGTCATCACTGCTCACCACACAGCTGTCAGCGTGGTCTTGGCGCAACCTCCTCCCATTTCTTCTTGGTCTTCTCCTTTCTAAGGAAAGTCACATTGTCAGCCATCTTCACCTAACCCATTTACCCCAGTGCCTCTCAAGACCTTCCCCCACCTTGACATCTCCAGAGACAAACTGCCACCATAGTAGGTGCACCCTCAGAAGGTCCTGTGCAGACTCAGAGGCAAATCATTTGCCTTCTCAGAAGAAGGCTCAGTCCCTGGTACAATGGCAGAGATTTTAAGTAAAACCAACAAGTCTGACAAAAGGCATCTTCCTGCCTAAAGATCTTGGAAGGACAGTCTGACAATGTCTGCAATACTATGGCATTTATTCCTAACAATTTCACTAAACTAAGGAAAAAAAGAAATGAAACCAGCTTACCTTCAATAATCTGAAGAGGGCGGGGGGGGGAGGGGAGGAGAGAAAGAGAATGTGTTATAAACATCCTGCCATTTTATCTGATAAAACATATCTTGCATCTGATATATCTGTTTGACCCTCTCAGAATTCTGTTGGGCTCCCAGTCCTCCCTTATCCCCAGGGAAGAGAAATGATGTGTACTTCTACAGACCACCTATGGTCACTTCCAGGTCAATGCATCCTAGGAGTCAATATACTGAGTCTTATCCCACCTACATCTGGGAGCCTTAGGACCTGTGCATGACCACAGAGGTTGGGTTACTTTTGGAGAGTTATATCCTGTTCACAAAAACCAAGGATTAGCCCACCTCCCTGGGCTGAGTTAGACAACAACCAGCAAAGCTCATTGATACCTACAGCCAATAGAGACAGAGCCTTTGGAAAAAGGATTTGTGCTATTTAATATTATAAAAGATCAATTAAGTATTATTGGGAGTCAGTTTTTTTAAAAATAAGAACTAGACATTTGTTTGGTGGCTCAGAGCATACATTAATGTAGCCAACGACGATCTTGGTTTCTGATCCATTTCTGCCTTCACTTTCAAAGTGCTGGACTTGAGGTATATACCACCACACTCAGTTTTTACACTGACAATTTCTACCAATTCAACCCAGATCACTGCCACATTCTAGATAAGGGGAATATTCAAGTCATGGGAGGAATGAATACCTTTAAGTTTTTACTTTTTGCCATACAGGATGCAGCACTTTTGAAAAGCAAAACCATAAGGCCCCTAGTCCCCATACGGTCATAACCTTCATCTTTACTCCTTTGTTGCAAAATTTTTGGCCCTCCCTAGCCAGCTGTGGTAGTACATGCAAATCTTTAATACTATCACTTAGTAGGCAGAGGTAAGTGGATCTGAGCTCAAGGCCAGCCTTGTCTATATAGCAAATTCCAAGACAGCCAGGGCTACACAGAGAAACCCTCTCCCAAAGCTCCAAGGTAGTTCCCACTTTCCACACATTATTTGAAGGATTCAACTCACTGAGAAAGGTAGCCCACATCCCTATCTTCTACAGGGGTGGACTCCACTCCCTGCTCTTCAATCTGAAGCAACATCTACAGAAGCTGCTCTGGTAGGCTGACACTAGTAAGTCCTAAGTTATTTCAGAATCAAGCCTGGAACCTCTTCTGGGTTTTTTAATACCAACTCACACCCCACCCCTCCAGACACCAGACACACCCCCAACCCTGCCCAACAGAGTGGTAAGCACCAGAAATCTCAGCACTTGGAAGTGAAGACAAAAGGCCCAGGAGTTGAAGGCTAGCTATATAAGGAGTTTAAACCTAGGCTACATTAGACAATCTCAAAACAAAAAGAACAATCCATGGAAATTACTCTAAGTCTTCTCATTCTCTGTCCCCAAAGCCTAAAGATGGTGACTAGAAATGTGGAGACGTCTTATCACTAGAGTAAAATTTCCTAGAAAACTACAGGCTGGCACAATGGAATCTACCCAAAGTCTTTTCTAAGGCTCAAAAAAGAAAGATATAACAATAGTGCTGGTTCTTAGGGGGAGGCCCAGAATTTGGCTAACAGAGCCACTGTTGCCCAGGATAGATTACTGATTGGAGCAGATATACTGCAAGTAGTACTATATTTTCAGTTCCCTAGGAGCTAAGGGGTGCAAACTGACTCTCAATAGTGCGTATGAGTCAAAAACAGGTTACTGCTAGGCTGTGCTCAATTCAGGGTCAGACCTAGACTCTGAGATATCAATGAGGAATATATGTTCTATTATCTCTAGGACCAGGAAGCTGTGGTTACAGCTACAAGCTTATCTCAAAAGTGTCCAATGCTGTAATGTAAAATTCCCTACCTCCTAAGACAGCACAATGCTTGCCAGGCACGGAGACTGAAGCAAGGTAAACAGTTAGTTAGTAGGGTATCAGGGATGTGTACTGGAAGAAAAAAGGAGACGGACAGATACAACCCAAGCTTGGATTGCTGATCTAGCTGAGGGGCCTTTAAAAGAAGGAAAAGTCAGGTGGGGTGTGCCAGTTTAAACCTTAGCCTCAGCACATGGGAAATTAAAACTCTTCAAGATGAAAAAAAAAAAAAAAAAAAAAAAAAAAACTTCTGTTGATAATCTTCCCCTTTTCATGTTCAAATGGAAAATCACATTAATTTATAGTGACAAGCCAGGTAAGCTTTCTATGTTGCACTCTGTCTATATTCCTGTTATGGACCTACTCTAAGGAGGCCACCTTGCAAACAGGCAAGAGCTGTGGCCATCCCTCTCTGGCTAGGTATAATAAAGGCCACACATACCCAGTATTACTGGAATGAGTGAACCAATCTAATGTATAAAGAATGGAACCTAGATTATCAGACCAGAATGAGGGGGAATATATTTTTTAATATCTATTTTCTGTATGAGTGTTCTATCTGCATGTATACCTGCATGCCAGAAGAGGGCACCAGATCTCATTACAGATGGTTGTGACCCACCATGTGGTTGCTGGAAATTGAACTCAGGACTTCTGCAAGAATAATCAGTGTTCTTAACTGTTGAACCATCTCTCCAGCCTGAGAGGAATATCTTTATGTCTATGCAATCTGAAGTGAACTGGTTATTGCACTAAGATGCTACTATCAATGTCAATTTTCCTGATACTTCTGCCAGTGTTACAGGTAATAATAATCAGTAATTTCCTGACGTGCACATTTTTCGTGTACTCACCACGTTGTACATGGAAAAGTTTTCTAAATTAAGCTCAGTCAAAAAGCACTTTCACAGCTTATATATCCATATTCATCTCCCAGTACCTGTGGTAAAAGACTTTCAATACTTATATTTTTTCATTTCTTTTAACTCTTTGGGGCTTAGAACTCTTTTAAGAGTTGGAACAAGCCAGGCAGTGGTGGCGCACACCTTTAATCCCAGTACTTGGGAGGCAGAGGCAGGCGGATTTCTGCGTTCTAGGCCAGCCTGGTCTACAGAGTGAGTTCCAGGATGGCCAAGGCTACACAGAGAAACCCTGTCTCGGAAAAAAACAAAACAAAACAAAAAAAGAAAAGAAAAGAAAAAAAAAAAAAAAAAAAAAAAAAAAAAAAAAAAAAAAAAAAAAAAAAAAAAAAAGAGTTGGAACAATACACAGGAATCTACTTCCAGGGTTCAGGTTATGTTGAAAACATCCCCCAAATTGTGTTCAAGAATTCCTATCTCAGAAGATACAAAGATCACACCAAGGCTCAATCAGTGTACTTGACTTGTCTGATCTAATAGTTTTGGTGTTATCAGCAAGTTCACCTAACTGACCTACCTCTTACTCTGTTTCAGTAGGAGTCTAAGATCAACCTGAAGACAGTTCAGAATACCTAACAAGTACGGCTACCTATGTCTTTAGTTAATATTAGTAATTAATATCAATTTAACGGCCTGTGATAAATCATTATAATCAACAACAAATGGAAAGTGACTGGAAAAAAGAGCTGTGAAATCCAAGCAATTCTTTTATGGCTGGGACAAGCACAATGTAATTTCTCTAACAAATCCAAGAGTAAATCTGAAACAAGAACCCAAGCCTCTTGTGTCCACACTACTACCACTGGGCTTTGACCTATATTCATGCCCATTCAATCAATGTCTGGAAAGTTCCCTCATCCCCCACTATTCCTATCCCAGGTTCATTCAAGAAGTTCTCTATTCATAGCCGTTCTTACAAAGTTTGAATAGATTAAGCTGGAGTGGGGCAGTGTCAGAATAGACCCTAAACCAAGAAGGTGGAAAAGTAGGAAAGCCCAGGGAAGAAATATGTATAACAAAAGCAGTCCAGACAAAGGCACAAAAGGGAAAATGCTAATTTTTTTTTTTTTTTTGGAAGTAGAACCCCAGCTCCCTTGTACATGGCCAGGTACATGGTGAGTATTCAAGAAAAGAGATTTGGGGCTTTCTGAGCCCTTTCACTGTTCACCAGCCCACTCCCATCCTTGAGGATGTTTTTCCTCAATAAACCATGTCTATTTCTATTACTTTGAGACAGGGAGGGAAAGGAGAGGAAGAAAAAGGATTTGATGCCACTTTCCAGCATTACTCAGCAACTGGAGTGTAGAGAACTCCAGGGAGTTGACAAGGAATAACAGTAAGAGCCAACGTATAGTTTTATAGGAGTTCACTTAAATTAGCCTGTTCCTGTCTATCTTTGACAGTTCTAGTCCATATCCAGGGAAGCCACTGACTGGTTACATGGGAACCAATGTCCCCTGATTTCACCACACTTTGTGTGAGTATACCAGGAATGGTATTAGGTCAACCTAGTGATTTCTAACTAAAACCATACCCTCTCTTCCCTGGTAGCCCTACACCAATGTTCTTTCCTTTTCCCCTTCTTGAGATAAAGCTTAACTACATAACCCAGGAAGTCTGCCTCTCAAGAGTTTGGATCACAGGCATGTACCACAAGACCTGGGTACTTACCCCCCTTCAACCTCTTTTAAATTTATTTTTACTAGTTTTTTTGAGACAGGGTTTCTTTGTGTAGCCCTGGCTATCCTGAACCTCTAGACCAGAGCGGTATCAGAACTCAGAACTGTCTGACTCTGCCTCTCAAATGCTAAGATTAAAGAAATCGGTCACCATGCCTGACTTTTCTGTCTTGTTATCTTAAGAACAAAAAATTTTATTTTATGTATCACTATAGCTGATATATTCAGACACACTAGAAGAGGGCATTGGATCCCATCACAGATGGTCATGAGCTACCATGTGGTTGCTGGGAATCTGGACTTAGGACTCTGGAAGAGTAGTCAGTAAACCTCTTGAGCCATCTTTAACAGACCCTTTTACAACCTTTCCAACCCTGACCAGTGAGTGACCCAGGGATTAGACGTAGATATGGGCTTAGAACTCTTACCCAAACAGCCAAATTTTACTAAATGCTTACCACAACAGAGTCACTGTGAGTCAGGTCCACAACCACGGGCTCTAAAGATTCACAGGTGAGGTCCACAATTTCATCTCCAACTTCAAAATAAAGCAATTCAACAATTAGGAGGATAATAAAGCTGTACTCTTTAAGCTTGGTTGGTATTACAAACATGGTATAGACCTGTATCAAAGTAAAAAAACCCCGACATAAAAAAACAAAACAAAAAAACAAAAACTAACCTCCTTTCAAAAATGATAGCTAAAAAAATGCCACTCTAGCATTTTGCTAAGTGGGATGTATGAATTATGGAAGTCCTACAGGTGTGTACATGTAAGGACAAATGTCCAACCAAGTGGATGCAGTCATGCCCAGGCACCACAATTTCATTAATTAAGGAGGGCATGCAAAAAGTATTTAAGTATTTTTCTTCCTGATTGCTATTAACTGGTCTACATAGCAAGGTCCAGACTACTAAAGGCTACATAATTAAAAGCCTGTCTGTCTGCCTCTTCCCCACATTCCATACCTATATACAGATATTTAATGCAATTTACACCAATTGCCTCTTTTCATGAAAAAGAATGGCTGCTACTTAATGATCCTAATTTATGGGTCCATAAACTTATGAGTCTTTTGTTCTGTTTTTCAAGACAAGGTTTCTCTGTGTAGTCCTGGCAGTCCTCAAACTCAAGAGATCCACCTGCCTCCGACTCTTGAGTGCTGGTATTAAAGGTGTGCAACCCCCCAACCCAGCTGAGTCATTCTTTCTCAGCAGATACAACTGGCTCTTCCAAAGGTACGAACAGTCGGCTTGTGAATACCACCTTGCAAAGGTGACAGACTGCCAGCAACATGACGAGTGCCACATTGGAAGCAGCTACAAGTCCTGAAATTGAGTGCATGTTTAAGTGCATGTTTAGAATATAGCAAGAGGACTTCCTTTGGGTCTAAAAGTCCAGAGTGTTAATCTAAAGGTAAAGAGTGAAGGTTTTGAAGAATTCACTTTAACAAGTGAAACTGAGTCCAAACAGAAAATGAACACTGCCCTGTGAAGTCCAAGAAATCCATCATACATAAAGTAGTTTCTTTTTAACTCTAAGATAACTGAAATCAAGTACCTATTCCCTAGTATAACCCCTTTATCAATTTTTTTTCCTTATTTGCAGCACTAAGGACTGAACAAAGGCCCTGCATATTAAACACATGCTCTACTAAGCTATGTCTATAGCTCACTGCTTCAACAGTTCTTGGGCATGAGTTATAAAAAACAGCAGAGCAAAAGGGTCCAATTCAGCCAGGCAGAGGTAGTTACATGCCTTTAATCCCAGCACTTGGAAGGCAGAAATGGGTGGATTTCTGAGTTTGAGGCCAGCCTGGTCTGCAGAGTGAGTTCCAGGACAGCCAGGGCTACACAGAGAAACACTATCTCGAAAAAAACAAAACAAACAAACCCCCCAAAAACAAAACAAAATAAAACAAAGGGTTCCATCCAAGCCACCTGATACTTCCTGATAAGGTAGAAGAAAACAAAACCTAATACGGTCTCTGCCTAAACCAAGCTCTAACAATGACAGCTGTTGACAAGTCTGCCTTTAGAAGTTATGTCTTAATGAAAACCAAAAGAGGAAACTCAAGTATTTCACCAAGCTAAGCGGGGTGAAGTTCATGAGCCAAGTGACTGCTTCAAAATCCATTAAGTTACCACAATACCAAAGGGGGCAGCTTTACTCATTGTTGCTGTAAGCTGTGAATAGTAAGCCTTAAGATTACACATGCATATAAAGTACAAGAGCTTCCAACAGCTAACATTTGTAGGGTACAATCTGCAATACATGGTCCCAAGGGCTTCATGGCACAAATTCAACTTGCTCTACATACTAACACCATTCCCTAAAACAGAGAAAAACAGGCTCAGGAAGGTGTGGCCTGGGGCTACAAAATATTTGCTGCTGTTGTAAAAGGCTCAAGTTCAGTTCCTAGCACCCACTGGGCAGCTCACAAGTATCTGTAACTACAATTCCAGAGAATATCATGTCTTTTTCTGACCTCTGTAGGCACCAGGCACACATGTGGGGCAGAGACATACACAGAAGCCAAACACTCATACACATAAAATGGGAATAAGAAAAAAGGGTGTGACTTTCCCTAAGGCCTCAAGTTGGCAAATTAATAGGCATAAACTGGGGCCAATTCACATGCATATATCCACAATACCGCACTACATCCACTTTTCAACATTACAGTTCAGTATTTCTGGCTCTTACCAGTTTCCACAAGTTCTATGGGTTCTGCTTCCAAGGAAATCTCAGGGGTTGAAGTTGTTTCCCGGGTTCGCTTCTGGGTTTGTCTAGAATTCACGGTTCCACCACGCCGCTTTCTTTGAGGATTTCTCTAAGGTCGTCAAGGGATAAAGAAGCAGTTGCATGAGTTCCAGATTTGACAAGGTTTCACAAAAAAATAAAAAAAAAATAAACAGGGTAATGGTTCAACTTTGTTGTCCTCTTACTTGTCTGTGCCTGCACACACACACACATTCGCCCACACAGGATGTGTACTCTACCCCCACAAAATCTGTGGCACTTCTGGAGCAGAGGGAGAAAATGAAATGAAGTGTTTTTTGTTGTTTCATCTGATAAAAAGGTTTTGCTGTATAGTCCTGGCTATGCTGGAAGTCAGAGTTCCACTCGTAGCTGCCTCCTGAGTGCTAAGATTTTAACAGTTTGTGTCACTATGTCCAGGTCTGAATGCTATTTTTTACATCTGATAAGAAATTTTTAGGCCGGGCAGTGGTGGCACACACCTTTAATTTCAGCACTTGGGAGGTAGAGGCAGGTGGATTTCTGAGTTCCAGGACAGCCAGGGCTACATAGAGAAACCCTATCTCAAAAACAACAACAACAACAACAACAAAAAAACCAAAAAGAAACTTTTATTGTTTCAAAACACTTGTTCTGAGTTTGGACCATATTTGCAATCTTGAAAAGGGTGCTCTGTAAGCAAAGGATCTTTACACATCTTTCTTTACACAGCTTCTTAAACTATGGATTACGGGGCTAGAGAGATGGCTCAGTAGCTAAGGACACTGACTGAGAGGCAGGTGGATTTCTGAGTTCCAGGCCAGCCTGGCCTACAGAGTGAGTTCCAGTACAGCTAGGGCTACAGAGAAACCCTGTCTTGGAAAACAAAAAACAAACAAACAAACAAAAAAGCACTGACTGCTTTTCCAGAGGTCCTGAGTTCAATTCCCAGCAACCACATGGTGACTCACAACCATTTGTAATGGGATCTGATGCCCTCTTCTGATATATCTGAAGACAGCAATAGTGTATTCATATACATTAAATGAATAAATAAATCTTTTAAAAAAAACCATAGACAACCTTTAATCTAACACTTTGGGAGACAGGCAGGAGGATCTATGAGTTCAAAAGTACTCTGATCTATATAGGAAGTTAGAGACAGGGCTATACAATGAGATCCTATCTCAAATAAAATAGAAACAACACATAAGCCAACAAAACCAACTGTGGTTTACAATGCTGTATATAGTCACCTAAATGAATGGGGGAGGGAGAGCTATGAAAACAATTATGCAATAGCAAAATGTTTTCTGAATCTACAAAGACCAAAAATTAACTCAAAATCAAATGCATCATGAATTGTTATTTCTCCTATCATCTCCATGTTGCATATGACTTCACTATAGCTTTACTTCTGAAAATGCAACTCACAAAATTTGCCTAGAACATATACTGTACAGTGCCAACAAACACCACTGATGACACCTATGTTTGAATTCAAGATTACAGCTATATTAGGAATTAAGTGTTTTTACTGCATACATTTTTGTCATTACATAAACCAAATGATTCAATTACTAACATGACTTGTAGTATTTTCCTATCATCATTGCGGATACAATCACTTAGCATATAATTATCAAACTAGTATATCCTTATGCCTGTCAGATTATGCCAGATTATGCCTGTCTAGTATGTTTGATTTTTTTTTTTTTTTTTAAATTTTCTTTAGCACTCCAGATGCAGTCAGATGGATTTTTTGAGTTTCAGGCTATACAGCAGGACCTTGCCTTAAAAGTAAGAAATTTGAGTCAGATGATGCAAAGCTTTAAGCCAGAGACAGATAGGTCTCTATGAGTTTGAGGCCAGCCTGATCTATATGAGTTCTAGTACAGCCAGAACTACACAGAGAAACCCTGTCTTGAAAAATACAAATTAGGGCTTGTGAGATGGCTCAGTGGTTAAGAGCACTGACTGCTCTTCCAGAGGTCCTGAGTTCAATTCCCAGCAACCACATGGTGGCTCACAACCATCTGTAATGAGAACCGATGCCCTTTTCTGGTATGTCTATAGATAGCTACAGTGTAGTTAGATATAATAAATAAATCTTAAAAAAAGGAGAAGAAGAGGAAGGAGGAGGAGGAGGAGGAGGAGGAGGAAGAGGAGGTTTAAGAAGAAGGAAGAGGAGGAAGAGGTGTTTAGCCACCTGACATTCATGCTGAAAAACAGAAATAGACTCTTCTGGAGAATATGAGCTTCCTAACCAACAGATCATCTGGTGAGATACCTTTTACCAAGCAGTAAGAAACTGTCTCCTAGATTGGTTGACCATTATGACCCTTGGGAATCAAGCCTCTTCCTTTCCTGAGCACAAAGATGTCTGCTATCCAGTTTTTTTTGTGGGTGATGGGAACCCAATCTCAGGTCCTCAGTTCTTGCATAGGAAGCACTTTATTCACTGAGCCATCTGCCCATCCCTAGGATCTGATCTCAGTGAATACTTGAATATGGTTTTGAACTTAAAATTGTGATCTTGTCTCAATTTATCCATGGATTATAGGTTTATTTACAATCTACTTGGATTATAGACAGGTGCATATCACAACACAGATTTTTCAGTTTTCCTGGGAAATGTAATCAGGACTCTGTTGCATAAGCAACATCCTCAGCTGTTTTTACTTATTTTATGCTTAGAGAAAGAACACTGTGCAACTCAAGACTATCATCAACTTTTAGTCTTTGTAGCTCAGCTTTCCAATGTCTGGAATTAGAGACCAGTACTATAACATGTGGCTTACAGTCCTCTTTAATATGCTACATGGGAACAAGATATATAACGTTAAGAAAACTTACTGTACTCATTGTGCTCTCTGGCTTCAATCCACAGAAAAGAAGTGATCTACACCAAGGTTTATGGTGTGACAGGATGTTCTCAATCTCTCATGCCCACTGAATACTCATCCTGTGGTTTACAATTTGAAGCCCACTAGATGTCCAGTATTTCCAAATTCTGAAAAACAAAGATACCAACTTGATAAATGTTGCTATTTGCACTGTTGAAAAATCCTCACATTAATTTTAGGAGGAAAGAATTATTGTTGAATATAGAACTATGTGATCCCAAAGTCTACAACCCAAACTATCATACCATCTTCTGCTCAAGTTCCTTTTAGTGCTTGGGATTGAATGGAAGGCTTCCTGTATTCTAACGCTGAACTACACTCCTGCAGTCCTTCTTGGTCTCCTTTTTTCTGGTTGCTTAAAATGTAGTAAAAGTATTGTGGTAACTCTAGGAGCTTAAAGATAAGTTTTATTTGCTTAACTGGAATACACCAGCTCCTTAGCAACCAGGAAAGAGAACAGAGCTTCCTAAGCCAACCAATCTCCTAGTCCTTGACTTCACCATCCTTCCAAGGATCTGAGGAACCAAGATGATAGTAACTTTTTGCAAGTTTCCCAACAAACTATTCAGACCACAGAATAGTCCCAGATCCACTGTAATGGCTAGAGTCCAGTGTACATTATGCTTCTGGTTTTAGGAAGTATCTTACATATGAGTGGACATCTATGAAATGTGCTCCCCCAAGCATATATTATCTCACGGGCACATCTTGTTTCAGAGGAATATAACAAAAATACCTTTAGAATGACCTGGAGAAAAGCCTCATGGATTAGAAGACTTGCTGCGAAGAGGACTTAAGTTAAACTTCTATAGCACCCACATAAAAGCCAGACATAGCAGCATACCTGTAACCTCAGTGCTTAACCAGCTCAGTTCAGAAAACACTTCAGATTTAGTCACTCAGTTTCAAAAAAAAAAAAAAAAAAAAAAAAAAAAAAAAGGTAAAGGGCAATACAGGAAGACTGTCCTCATTTGGCCCCTACATGGGCAAACACACGAAACACACACTGTGCATGCAAAAGGGAGAAGAAAGACCTGTTTGCTGAGAAATAATGCGGCACACATATTTTGGCTGTTCTTAGCCTCTTGACTCATTTTAGGCTAAGACTATACACACCCTGATCTGTATGCTTCTTACCAATTTGAGACCAAGTCTCCTAAAACCCCACTCATCTGCTACCATCACTAGGAGCTTTCCTCAAGTCTTCTCATATTCCACATTACTGGTGACCATACCAATTACATTCCAAATCTTTCAGTTTTTCTCTTCAGAGATAACCAAGGCCAAGAGTCAGAGGCAGGTGGATTTCTGAGTTCGAGGCCAGCCTGGTCTACAAAGTGAGTTCCAGGACAGCCAGGGCTATACAGAGAAACCCTGTCTTGAAAAACCAAAAAAAGAAAAAAATAAAAAATAAAAAAAGGGGTCAGAGAACTCTGACAGGAACCAGTCTTTAAGAATCTACCAAGAGGGCCAGGCTTTGGTGGCGCATGCCTTTAGTCCCAGCACTTAGGAAGCAGAGGCAGGCGGATTTTTTATTTTTGAGTTCAAGGCCAGCCTGGTCTACAGAGTGAGTTCCAGGACAGCCAGGGCTACAAAGAGAAACCCTA
>NW_022196905.1:28728852-28735580 GCF_008632895.1 Mastomys coucha | reverse complement strand
AAAAAAAAAAAAAAAAAAAAAAGATTCTACCAAGTGAATCTAGTCAGGAAGGGACATCTATCACATTGGTCTGATAATGTACAAAGGAAATGTATAGACAGAGGATAGAAGTTATATGAAAGAGTATCCTCAACAACTATAAAGGGTTTGGGGCATCAGAATTTTACTTTTATGTGCAAGATGAAGTGTTATCTAAGGACTATCTGTATGTTCTTCCTATTGTCCATACTAAGGAAGCAGGTACTGTGATGTATGCCATTTTTCCCAAGAGAGATGATTAAGAGTAAAGTCACATAACTATAATCGATAACCAATAAATACCAGAACCCACACTTTTTGTTTTCTGGGGGTTTTGTTTCTCATCTTCCAGTTATGGGAATGGAACCCATAGCTCTAGTACTGCTCAATCACTGAGCTACCTTCCTAAGTTTTGAGAATCTAAATGTATATTTGTGTGTATGCCATCAAAAGTTTTGTTTTTGAAAGGTTTTTTGTACCCCTGGCTGGCTACATCTGCCTCCAGAGGTCTGATTAAAGGTGTGTGCCACCATGCCTGGCAGAGAACCTACTCTTAATTGTTATGTTAAGACCAAAATTAGAGGTATTCTAGAAGAAAATTGTAACATGGAAATTTAATATGTCAGGGAACTCTTGATTGCTTTCTTACAACACAATCCCCCAGCACTATGACCTCAACAAGAGCTCCACCATCCTTTAGTGCAAAGGAAGCCCTCAATGTGACAGGGCTTTATCTACTTTCCACCTCCCTAGTATTTTGCTATGATAATTGGTTGAGGGCAAATTACTTTGAGGGTGATGGCAGCCTTGCCATTGAAAGACCTAGGGTAGAACAGTGACCACTTCTGACCAGGAAAGGACAGACCAGGCATTTCCAAACCTGTAAGAGTGAGAAACATTCATGAGGGTACCCAGCTGTTCATTCCAGAAGAGTGATTCTATAAAGGCAAATCATGTTATTAAATATACCTATAATCTTCAAATTTGGGAGAACGAATCAGAAAGACTAAGAGATAGAGGCCAAGCCTGGGATATTACATAGTGAGTCTTTATCTAAAACAAAACAAAATAGCGTAAAACCAAGAGGTAAGCACACTAAATGAGGGTAAACAAAAAACTAAAAACCTCAGAATGTTACAAGTATTCTATGTAAGGAATTCAGGCAGAATGTCCCTGGAAAATTGAAGAGAATGTGAGCAAGGAAGAGACTCAGAATGAGTGAAAATTAGAAACAGAAACCTCAAGTTGCCTTTTTCTTTCACTTTCCACAGGTAATCTACATTCTCAGTAGGCTGTCTTCTGCTGCCACCTCTGTTCACGAGGTAATATAGTTACAATACACAGCTAACCTCCTTTCCTGAACTTGCACTCACCTGACTGGCTTCATTTACAGATATAGAAATGTGTTCCGTATAAAAACAGAATTAACAGGCCCAATATTCAATAACTTGGCCAATAAAATTTAAAAATGTGTAGTGTTCTTCTACAAGTATAAACTGGCTAACAAAATTAACTGTGATACTGTCAGCTTGCTTGTGGAGTTGAGCCTTAGATGGCCTCCCACATTCAAGTTTGTGAAGTGGAGAGTGAATGAATACTGCAGTATCAAATCTACACAACTGTGGCTCTAAAGCAACTGACAGTAGTACCTTTTATAACTCAGTTTAGCTGGGTTTAATTTTCTGATTTTCCCTTCTATTTTTCAAAGAAGCTGTGACTAGCAAACAACTTCCTTCTTAAACTGCTCCCTATCTATGACACCACTGAAACAAACGATTCCAAACAAGCATTTTAAGTAGAACTACATGTCACCTTCCAGTATCTTAGTTATCACTCAAGACATAACACAATGTGCTTTATGTAATACTTGGAAGGCAGAGGCAGGCAGATCTCTGAGTGTGAGGCCAGTCTGGTCTACATAGAAAATTTGAGGTCAGTCAGGGACATAACAGTTGAAGTCCTATCTCAGAATAATAAATTTAAAAACTATCACATGGACACACATAAAACGTGCCATACATAGCATGTAATAACTGTGGATTTAGTTTTTCCACCCACCTTTACATAATATGATGGCTATTCTTGGTTGTCAACTTGACTACATCTGGAATTACAAAACCCAGATGTCTGGGTACACCTTCAAGGAATTTTTCTTTTCCTTTTTTGAGACGTGATTCTCTGTCACCTAAAACCCTACTGTGTGAGTGGGTCGGGTCAGAGGAAGCCTACTAAGGCCTGGAGATCTGGTCTCAAAGAAGTCAGATAATGATAGGGCAACACTAGTCTCTAGAAGCATATATACCCCACACCCACAGAGAAGAGAGTGAGGCTAACTTTCTTGCCTAGAACTCATTCCACAGCCTCAGTTACTTGTGATCCTCTTGCCTCAGCCTCTTGAATAGATAGGATTACAAGCATCAGCCCCCACTTTGGCTATATTTCTTGAGGTTCATGGAAGAGTTTCAGATCTAGAGGGGAAATGGATCCTTTCAATACATGTAAAATTATATCAGAAAACAAAGAGACTTGGAAATAAGATTCTTACAGCTCTGATGTTATAAGCCCATGATCTCATTTACACCAGAAGTTGAGTCAGGAGGACTGCCAAATTCAAGGCCTGACAGAACTATCAAGGAAGTTCAAGGGTAGCCTAGGCAACTTAGGGTGACCCTGTCTCAAACTAAAAAGTGAAATGAGGAGTTGGTTTACCATAGCAGGTAAAACATTTAAAGACCTGATAAATTAATTGAAACCGAAGTAATTTCATAAAAACAAAAAGAGTTGACTTCACAAAGTTGTCTTCTCACCACCAAATACACATCATGGGCACACGGGTACCCACACAATTTACACACATCAGTATTGGTAATGACAAAAAGAGACCAGAGATGTTACTTAGTAGTAGAGAAGCTGCCTAATATTTGTGAGGCTCAGTGTTCAATCTCCAGTCTCAACAAAACAATAACCTTTGTTCAGGAATGAAATAAATAAACAGAGTCACGGAGAAACCAACTTTCCTTGGTGGGTGGGGTGGGGTGGGGAGCCAACCAAATAAGCAAGGAAACAAAACCAAAACTGTTCTTGAAACGGTGTCTCAAGTAGCCCAGGCTAGCCTTGATTCCATATAGAGCCCAACATGACCTTAAGATTCCTGATTCTTCTGTATCTATGAAAGGCTGGAATCACAAGCACTCTTTAAAGTACTTAGAAAACTGTTGTATAAGAGGTCCTCTGATAGGAAAGAAAAATACTCATTATTTGAGAACTGTAAAAAAATGTAGTCAACCATGTCTTTAATCCCAGGTGGATCTCTGTGAGTTTGAGGCCAGCTGGGTCTACAGAGAGTTCCACGACAGTCAGAACTACACAGAGAAACCCTGTCTCGAAAAATCCCCATCCCAAAAGGAAGCTTTTTAGAAAATTATAGTTGGAGGCTCATGTTCAAGCAACACTTAGGGAAGCAAGGCAACTTTCCACTCACTTCATATCGAACTCATAGGTAAGCCCGAACCCAAGTGTTTTCTCCAAGCATTAAAAAGAAAAAGCATCAGGTGTGTGTAGGGTCTGGGTTAGAGAGGTTCCCTCTTACGGTTGTCAGGAACAAGAATCAATATGCAGGCTTTGTGAATACCTCGCCTTTGTGAACCTCGGTTTCTCCCAATCACTTGGGCAACCTAAACTGAACGCCAGACCAAAGAACTGAAGCTTAAAAACGCCCATGGGTAAAGTTTAAAAAAAAAAAAGGCAGAAACGCCCAGATTCTGGACTCCTCCCCCTCAGGAATCAAAATGCGGACAATGGCGTCCACTGCGAACAGTGTTAAAGGTTAAGGATCAAGCTAAGTTTCCCACCCCTGTGTCCTGATGTGGCCCTGAAGGAAGAACCTGAGAGGGCATGGGGCTGGGCTCTAAGTCTCAACCGGACGCTTTACTAACCATAGGTAAGGCCGAAAGCGGCTCCTGGAAGCTCCAACCCCATTCAGTTCCAAGGCCCGCAAGCGTCCTCAGCACTCTGGCAGCTTAGAGAAGGGCGGCAATGCGGCCCGGGTGCCCCAGCAAACTCGCAGGCCTCAGGAAGGCGGGGCGCCGACGCCAACACACAAAGGCTGCGTCGTCAGCAGGGAACAAAAAGCCTCGCGGAGGTTCGCTCTGATCGGCCCGCCCCGCCAGGCGGATGACCTTGGGCGCCCCCTCCCCTCCCGGAGCCTCAGTTTCCCTCCCTACTTTGCAAAAGAGATTCTCGGGCCAGGCCGCGAGGCTGGCGAGAGGAGCGCTACACGGACATTTCCCTACGTCCGAGGAGCGCGCCGCCCCTGGATCCGACAACCCGCGCGCTCTCCCGGACAGGGTAGGCAGAGGGCCCCAGCCCGAGAGGCGCGGTTCCGCGAGGGGAGAGCGGGCGGGCTCCGACCCCATCCCAGGCCGAGAGGCCGCCCGCGCCCCGCGCCCCGCGCCCGCATCGCCCTGACCCGTCGCTTCCATCCGGCGGGGCCTAGCCTTACTTGGAGCGGGTGTTATCAGCCAGACGCCTCGGCCAAGGCGCTCGAGCGAGGACGTCGCGACTCCGGCAGCCGCGGAGGAGACTCGCTCGGACAAGACTCCGCCGCCTCTCGAAGCCCCACTTCCGCTCGTCCGGCCCCGGTCCGCCCCTCACGGTCCTTTATTGGCTTCTCCCGCCTTTACTCCGGTGCTCTACCGGTTTAGGAGGATAAACTGCGATTTTATTGGGCGAGAAAACCATCTATTACCACTTTGAAAGGCGCCTCCTTCCGGCCACGCCCCCCCGCCTGCTTGCCGGGGCTCCCACTTCCCGCGAGGGTACCGCCGGTCGCGCTCCTCCCACGAGAACTTGGCGGCGGCGTTGCTGGGGCGGGCGCTTAGCGAGCTTGCCTAGTTGCTGGTTTACTTTTTGGCTTCTGACCTGTCTTACGGCGTAGGCGGCCTTCCGGCTGCACCTAGCCCTGAGCCATAATTCCTGTCAGTCATTCCTTTCTCAGTCTCCTCGGTCGTTAATGAGGCGTACCGGAGACTCGCCCAAGGCCCCAATTTTCTGGTGATCCACAGGCAACCAGGCCCGGACCCGCACCATAATTGCCAGGCTCTGAGTAGGCATGTCGGTCCCCGCAACCCATCCTCCCTAGCCCAGGGGGGCTCACCTGTACCTTCGGGAGGCCTACCTGGAGGAGGCTTGAGGACTAGGCATAAGAGAACACCCAGCTAGACATTTTGTGTGCTAAAGCCGGGGGGTGGGGGGGTAGTAGAGCTGTGCATGCCTGCCCAGGAGGCTGCCCAGTGTGTCAGGAGCAGAGGCGAGGACCGAGGAAGGCACGGCTCCGGCCAGAACACAAACCCCACGGAATGGTTAAGAAGAACAGACCTGGGGCAAGACCAGGGCCTGGGATTGGGTCTCAGGACGTCTCATGCCACAGAATCTCTCCTAACCTGAATCAGAAAACCAGTATAAATGATTTTAGGCAAATCTCAGCACATTCGAACCTGTTACGGGTTATCCATTTTACCGACTTCTGTGAAAAAGAATGTGTGTGCTAGGAAGTCCATGCTAGGTCCTGCTGGAGAGCAGCAAAACGGAATGCTACTAGAAAAACAATGCTAGCCCCTGGGCTAGGTTGAGGGATGGGTTTAGCAACTGGAAAATGATCTATCCATAGATAGATAAATACCAACTAGAAAGAAATGGATGGGGACCCTCAGACTGAACAGACGATTTGAAGGTTTTCCTAAATGTGGTTGAATTGCTTCTGTGGGGTATACATCCTGGAAGATTGATTAGCATGGCAAACCAGATTAAAACCGGACCGTTAATATGTGCGATATTACAGTCTCTGACGTTTTGCGGTGAGATGCCAAAGCTTTTAAATTCAGACTCCATTTTAGAGAAGCTGACCTAAGTTTGAACTCAGGTAGACTGGCTGTTATCTAACATTAGTTTCCAAGTTGCCCCCCAACAGAACCTGAGCTTAGCTCTAGTCTCTAGGCTAAATCCCAACAAGAACAGGGTTTGCGGGTTACACCCCCAACAAGACCAGTGTCTCTAGGTTATTCCCCCAACAAACCTGCACCCAGGTTACAAGCCCCCCCTTTGCCTAACAACCATCAATGCAGTGGGGAGCAGAAGTGAAGTTTATGACTCCCAGCACCAGCCAATTATGTTAAAGGCCACAGGAGCTTTCCAATTAGATGCTCGCACACGTATTCCCTGCTTGCTGCTTACTATATTAGCCTTGCCCCATAGACATTAGGGGCTCCCCCACCACCAAAACTGTCCCGCGTGATGTTGGTGTGGGGAGGTGGTGGAGGAGGGCTGAACTAGCTCGAATAAAGACCCTGCTGTGAGTTGCATCAGATCGGCTCCTGTGTGTGTTTTTTGGGGGGATCACCAACATTTCCCTGGCACGACAGTGGAATTATAAGGGAACGTACGATAAAGTGTATGATACACATCTGACTCCAGTGTAAAATGTGTTTTGATGTTTTGAGCATGTTTTCAAAATGTTATAAATTGGAATAAAGAGGGAACTTACATTTGTAAGAAAAATGTAGGTATTATAAAAAAATTTTGAATACTTAAATCAGGTGAGGCCAAAACAGGAATAATGTACCTTATAGACTAAAGGTTCTGTTTGCGCCAGGTGGTGGTGGCGCACACCTTTAATCCCAGCACTTGGGAGGCAGAGGCAGGCGGATTTCTGA
>NW_022196905.1:28704799-28728487 GCF_008632895.1 Mastomys coucha | reverse complement strand
AACTCAGAAATCTGTAGACCAGAATTCAGAAATCTGCCTGCCTCTGCCTCCCGAGTGCTGGGATTAAAGGTGTGAGGCTAGCCTGGTCTACTGGCTAGTTCCAGGATAGCCAAGGCTATACAAAATACTGTCTCAAAAACAAAAAAACAAAAAACCCACCAAGACAGTTTATCCTATGTTAAGTCCTTGTAAGTTAAAGTTTCTACTTGTAATTAGTAAGTTTCTGTTTGTCCTATGCAGGTTAAGGTTTCTGTTTGTAGTTAATAAATTCCTGTTTGTCCTGTGTTAAGTCCTTGCAAGTTAAGGTTTCTATTTGTAATTGCTAAGTTCCTGTTTTACATCTGATATGAACTGCTTGCAACCCTATTCACATGATGTATATCCTTACTCTTGTTCCTTCCCTTTAAAGGTATCTTCATTTTATGTGAACTTGTGTTTTTCCGGCACGTATGTCTGTGTGAAGGTGTTGGATTCCCTGGAGCTGGAATTACAGTTGTGAGCAGCCAGTTCACTTCTTTCCAACTCTAATTGTATCAAACAGGGAATAATGGTCACCTCTCTTGCCTCTGAACACCTTATCTCTCCCATAAAGGGACCTTCAAAAGCCAGCAGAAGCTGCTTTCTCAAATCCTGCAACAGCTGGCTGGCCAGTCCCTGGCCTACCTTGAAGGGGGTTCTCTTTTTACCTTGAAGGCAGCACAAACCACACCCAGACACTTGTTCTCAAAGAAAGATCCTGTATTACGTGGGGAAGAAAAGTTAAAGGGACTGCTTTCTGACTCAGGATGAAAAACAGAAGTACATGACCTTATAGGTGTAAATTTTTTAAAGATCTTATTTATTTATTCTTTTATTAATTTATTTCACTGTCTTCTGACACACCAGAAGAGCGCATCTGATCCTATTACAGATGTTTGTGAGCCACCATGTGGTTGCTACGAATTGAACTCAGGACCTCTGGAAGAGCAGTCAGGGCTCTTAACCACTGAGCCATCTCTCCAGCCCTATAGGTGTAATTTTTTAAGATGAGAAAAAAAGGGGGAGATGTGGTTAAAAAAAAAAAAAGCTAGGATGTAGTAGTATATTTTAATTGCACATGTTAATTAGGTGAGCCAAATGGGGCTTTTGATTGCTGGATGTTTTGATGTTGTATTTAGATAGCTCGACCTTGGTAATCAGCCTCAGGAGGAGAAAGTAACCAAATAAGGGAATGGACCTTGGGGGCTAGCTTTAGGAATGTAATCTAATGCTTTTTAGCAAGGCAGAGAGACTGGGAAGAACGAGGCTGCCAGAGCCACACACTTGAGTGGGCTAGTGACCCTTCACACCCCAGCTTGCTTTGGTTAGAGTCTCAGGTTTAACAGGCAGGCAACTAACATGATAAAATTTGATTCTACATGTAGAAACGCAGCTCAAAATATCTAAGGAAATTTTAGTTTATAAGCAGGCCATACATGTCTAATCAAAATCCTAGTTAAAGTAACCAAATTTGAAAATACAATAAGATTAGTAATTTGCTCTTCTAGTCTAAGAAAAAGGATTTCATATTTTGTTTGTTTTTTGGGTTTTTTGGGTTTTTTTTTTTTTTTTTTTTGAATGGGAAGAGGTTTTTGTTTTTTCAAGACAGTGTTTTTCTGTTTACCCCCAGCAATCCTGGAACCAAGCTGGCCTCCAGCTCAGACATGGGCAAAGCTTTGCCTCCCAAGTGCTATTAAAGGCATATGCTACCATACCCATTGTGGGTTTTATATTTGTCATCTTTTTAGTTTTTTGAGATAGGGTTTGTTACATAGAACAGATTGATCTCTAACCCGAGATCTCTTGTCTCAGCTTCCTGAATTCTTGGAATATTTGAAATGTTACACATTTTTTATTTTACTTTGTTGAGGCTGGATCTCATGTAGTCTGGAACTCAATTTGTAGACCATGCTGGCCTCAAACTTCTGCCTGTCTTTGCTTCCCAAGAACTGGGATTAAAGACATGTACCACATCAGTTGACTTATTTATTTGCTTACTGAGTGCATATACATGTACCATAGAACACATGTAGCAGTCAGAGGGAGGCTTGTTGGAGTCGGCTCTTTCCTTTCACTGTGTGGGTCCTATATGGTCTGAGGATGTGGAAGCTTCTAAGAAGTGTTTGTGGTCCAGGGAGGTGTTCTGGGGCTGGTAAATGCAAGTTCTGAGGGTTGAAGGATGTGAGAGAAAAAAACAAAACAAAACTTGGATGCTGATAGGAAAGTGATAGGATATAGGGGAGGAATGAGAATTGTTGGAGTGTCTAGGATGGTGTTTTGATGTTGGTAAATGCAAGTTTAAATGATTTCTCTTTTTATAAATTTAAAAAGATTCTTGTTAGCTTCAGGGAATCCACTCAAATCCCCCTCCCACAGGTCAAATGGACTCCAGCTAAGCACTGTCAATCAATAGCCCGTTTCCCTCCCCACCTGCCTATTCCTGAGGGCGAGATCTTTCCCACCCCTTCTCCAAATACCAAGACTGTGGGCCTAAAAGTTTCAAATGAACATCCAAGAAAAAGGCTTTCTTTCTCCCTAAACCCCTTAACTTTATCCTCCTATATATAATCTGTTCTAGCATCTTGCCAAGTCCAGATATTTCCTCAGAACTTGTATCCAGGACAGATCCAAAGCAATTACCCACAAGTGCTCTGGCCCAGCCTCACTACAGACTGATTCAACTGGGCATGCACACTTCTATCCCCAGATGGTCCCACAGCCTGGGTAGCTGTGAAACAACCCCATAACGACGCCCCAATGTCAGCAGGAAGTAGTCATAGACAATTATGTCTCTCCTTATTCATTTATTATCTATCAAAAGTCTGGGATGTTTGGTTTCAGACCCTGGGACATGGGACTGAGGTGCATATTTTACTTAGTAAACTAGCAGACCTGGCCCCAGGATTTCCCAGCATCCCTCAGTTGCTACTTGGCATACCCTGCCTAACCCTGAACTTTCTAGCTCAGCGGTTGAGCTGCCCTTCCCCCAGAGGCTCTTCCGTATATAATCCATACATTTTGGGTTCTTCTCTCCGTGCTTGCTCTTTCTTGATTACTCTCTTCTCTCTCCCTTCTCCCTCCCTCCCTCCCCGTGGTGACTTTTCTGGTATTAGTCCTTAGACCCAATGAACCCCCACCTCTACCCCAACACCTAGAGTAGCTTCCCACTAAACCTGCTTATATATTTTAATCTGACTTTAATTGGTTCATTTCACCAGTGTAGAAATAATTTATCAGGTCCCAAGGATTGAACTCAGGATGTCAGGCTTAGTGGTAAGCCCCTCTACCTCCTGAGCCGTCCGTCTGTCAGCCTCTTTTTTGGTTTTGAGACAGTCTCTCTATATATAGTTTAGGCTGTCATGAAAATGACTATGTAGCTCAGGCCAGATTAAAATTTACCCACTCAGATGGTGAGATCACAGATGTGTTATGATGGCTTTGGGTAAATTTAATATACTGATGATGTATTAGTGAAAGTCAACTACAAATACTTTCATGCTCAGAAACACCTTTTCTGTGAACATCACTTGACAATGAACTTGCTCCCTCACAAATAGTGTCTCCTTCTTGTTTTAAACATCAACTTGTGGAGGAAAAAAAACCTGACATATCAGTGCTTCCTTAGGTTCATAACCATCAAGAAATGTCCAGAAAGAGCACTCATAGCACCCTGTGGGTCTTAGATCTCTGGCTGGCCAGCCACCATTGTCAAAAAAAAAAAAAAAATGCATATAAGGAGAAGGCAGTGGGTCTCTAATATTGTGGTGTTTTGAATAGGTACACCCCCCACGCACACACAGACATATATGTTTAAATCCCTGAACCTAGGGAGTGGCACTATTAGGAGGTGCAAACTTGTTGGAGGAAGTGTATCACTGTGGGGGCATGCTTTGAGGTTTTATATGCACAAGCTATGGCCCAATATGGTTGGTACACAGTCTCCTGCTGCCTGCAGATGAAGATGTAGAACTCCCAGCTCCTGCCAGGCAGTGGTGGCGCAAGCCTTTAATCCCAGCACTTGGGAGGCAGAGGCAGGCAGATTTCTGAGTTCCAGGCTAGCCTGGTCTACAGAGTGAGTTCCAAGACAGCCAGGGCTACACAGAGAAACCCTGTCTCAAAAAACCAAAAAGAAAAAAAAAAAAAAAAAAAAAAAAAAAAAAAAAAAAAAAAAAAAAGAAAAAAGAGCTCCCAGCTCCTCCTCTAGCACCATGTTTGCCTGCACACTGCCATGCTTTCCCCTATGCCAATAATGAACCAAACCTCTGAAACTGTCAGCCAGCCTCAATTAAATGCTTTCCTTTATAAAAGTTGCCGTGGTCATGGTGTCTTTTCCAGCAATAAGCCTCTAAGACAAATATGAAGGTTCTGAACAAATATCTCAGATCTCCATACCTTAAACAGTGAGTCTTTAGTCAGTCTACAAGGAGAGCAAAGTGCTTGCTCTGTCCCAATCTACTGGTTGTAGGCTGATCTAGCATAGCCTCTAAGGGACAACCAGCACTCCTTCACATGCTGTCACCTCAGCAGGGCACCCTGTTCACCTGAGGCCAGACACGATTCCAAGAGAGCAAACAGGACCTCAGGGCCACTTGACAACTGAATCTAAACTGGCACTCTGACACTTGTATGCTATTGGCCAGAGAAAGTTATGAGGCCGGGCATGGATCAAATGCTAACGGAATAAACTATCGCTGTTTTTGTAATTTTTTTTCTTAATGAGGGCTGGGTGTGGCAGGAGAGCTCATGTGCCATGGAGCATCTGTAGACATCGTGGGATAACTGTAGAGTTGGTTCTCTCCTTCCACTTTAACATGGGTTCCAGAGATCTCAGGTTGTCAGGTTTGTACAACACGAACACTGAGCCATCCTGCTTGCCCTCTATTTCTTTTTGGTTTTTGTGAGTTTTCTCTGTGTTGTCCTGGCAGTCTGTTACTCAATTTATAGACCAGGTTGGCCTGGAACTCCACTTGCCTAGCCTCTATTTCTTTTTTGTTTGTTTTGGGGCTTTTTTGTTTTGTTTTTCCAGATAGGTTATCTTTGGGTATCCCCAACTATCCTGGAACTTGCTTTGTAGACCAGGCTGGCCTCGAACTCACAAAGTTCTGCCTGCCTCTGCCTCCCAAGTGCTAGGATTAAAGGCATGCGCCACCACTGCCCAGCACTACTTCTTTTAATGCAGGTATTGCTACATAGTCAGACTATCTTAAAACATACTACCTTGTCCATGCTGGGCTCACCTCTTGATCCTCTTTCCTGCCTCTATCTCCCAAGTGCTGAGATTACATGAGGAAATTACCAGGCCCAGCAAGACCAGAGGTATGAGGCTGCAAGCCAATCGATATTGGTGGATATGTTAACATTTGGCCACAGTTCTATCACACACAGCATCCACTTGCTACAATATTAAGAAATAGTTGTGGAGCAAACACCTTCCGTGCTCTTGAGCTGTCTCTGAGCAGCAGTTCAGTCCAGAAAGACAGGGCAAAGGGAGACCTTGCTGACTGCCAAACAGCATTGCTGCTCGTACCACCCACTTTGCTGGGCTGTCCAGAGGCTAGCCTTAAAGTGAAAGGTAATCCCCATGGCCTTGTCACAGAATTTGCTTTAGGCCACCATGCACACTAGCTCCTCTGCAGGAACTGGACCAACAAGAGCTGGTCCAACCCAGAACAGTGACAGTGGTCATCTTCCCTGTTAGCCTGGTGACAGAGCACCCATGTCCAACACATCCTAAATCCATCCTGCCGTTGGCTTGCTTGAAATCACCAGGATCATCTCTCCATTTTAAATGAATTTGAATTATACAAAACCTGTAAGAAATGTGGTTCTTGGGCTGGAGAGATGGCTCAGCTGTTAAGAGCACTGATTACTCTTCTCAGAGGTCCTGAGTTCAATTCCCAGCAACCACACGATGGCTCACAGCCTTCTGTAATGGGATCTGACGCTCTCTTCTAGTGTGTCTGAAGACAGCTATAGTGTACTCATATATATTAAATAAAAAAAATGTGATTCTTATTTAAGTAAAACTGAATCTGCCGAGCGGTGGTGGCGCACACCTTTAATTCCAGCATTTGGGAGGCAGAGGCAGGCGGATTTCTGAGTTTGAGGCCAGCCTGGTCTACAGAGTGAGTTCTGGGACAGCCAGCGCTACATAGAGAAACCCTGTCTCGAAAAAAAAAAAAATGAATCTGTCCCCAATTCTAATTCAACAGGGAGGCAAGGATTCCATTGTCCCTGAGCAATCCCTAAACATCTCCTACTCCCTTGTCAGGGTTGTACAAGAACTCTAAAACACATTTGTTCCTGTCAATGCTGAGTCTTTCTTGGTCTGAAGTACCCTGGGATACAGCCTTACCACCCAAGGGACCTCTGCAGGCCTAAGGAGGATGGCCAGGGCGTAGTGTCGGCTCTCTCCTGAACATCTACCCACTAGTAATTTTTCCTTGCTTTATTCCCTCCCTGAGACTTGCCACCATCTTCTTCCTAAGAACCAAACATCACAATGCAACTTTACTCTCCAGGCTAAGTTTCACTGGCAGCCATTCATTCCATGTACCTGTTGTTAAAGTCCAGCTTTCCCCAGCACAGAGCATCAGTAAGGCCAGAAATATAGAACTCATCTGATCTGCCCTGTTGAGCCACTGTCCCCAAGCGCTCCAATTTTGTTGGATTTGAGCTCTTGATGATAATGGAGAGAGGGCCCTGAAAGGTACCTGCAGTTAGCTTAAGCCAGAGTCCCTTAATGAGGACAGGTGGTCTCATTAGCAGAACAGGAGACAAGTGGGCTATAGTTGCTGCATGATGTGACCGCTTGATGATCCATGTGAGACATGAGAAGGGCCAGTCCAGAGCATATGCGTAAGAATCTAACCGCATTCACAATCCCACACTCATGCGAGGTCCCACGCATATTCACTGGTTCTGCATGGAGAATGGGGCTTGCAGTCCTATGAATAGACTTGCTGGACATAGGGAAGAGCCAGGTTTAGCATATTAAAAACTTGGTAGCCAGTTGCAGTCCAGAGGAAGAGCACGTATTTGTTTAGCATTTCTAAAGGCCACCACACCTTTTTTTCTGAAGCAGCCATACAGGGGCAGGCTGGAGCTGGGGAAAGGGTAAGCTTTGTGGCAGAGATGCAGGAAGAGAGCCACTGTCGTAAGGGCAGGGGTGATGGCTCACGTCGGCCGCCGCGCACGCAGTGTTGGCGTGGGGCTGCCAGCTGACTCAGGAGGCCTGCAGTTGACGAGTAGCGGTAGCGCGGCAGGTGCGATCTGTCTCTTGCTTTGCTCGCAGCCTGCGCTCGCGACTCTGATCCAGCTCCCGCCAGTGCTGCATCTCCTCCTGCGCCTAGGAGCGGGTGGTGGGGTGGGCGGGCCCTCGGTCGGTCGAGGAGGCCATGGGGCTTGTAACCCAGGCGCTTAGGCTTCCCCACGCCCCCAACCTCTCAGACCCGAAAGGTTGCTTCCTTCTCAGCTCACCCGCAGATTTGGACGTTGGGCCCGGGGCGGTGAGACGAGCTGTGGTGCTGTCTGCCTGCGGCGTTCAGCTGCCCTCTCCTCCATTTTGCGCTTTAGCTCCAACACACGCTCATCCTGGGAGGGTGTCCTCGGTCTTGTAGCCTGGGCCTTCTTTTCCTCCCACCTGGATCACAACAGCACTAGCTTAGAAGTAGGCTGAGTAACACCCAGGAAGGTTTTTGTGGGACCCTGCCAGTATCCTTACCTTTTTAATCTTTTAACCTTTTTTATTATTTTATTTTATTTTATTTTACTTTATTTTGTTTTTTTTCAAGACAGTGTAGCGCTGGCTGTCCTGGAACTCACTCTTGTTGACCAGGCTGGTCTCGAACTCAGAAATCCGACTGCCTCTGGCTCCCAAGTGCTGGGATTAAAGGCGTGCACTACCACTGCCCGGCTTTAACCTTTTTTAAAATTGCATTCTAATTATGTATACAATTGGTGTGTAAACTTTTTTTGCCTCATTCTCCCTCTGTCTCTCTCATACGACCCCCCAGGTGTGTGGGGGGGTGACAGCTGCTGATACTGTACATTTCTACACATCCCCTCCTTAGTATATGTGGTATTCTGCCGCTCTGCCCCGTTGTGGGTTCTGGAAGCGAAAGAAAGCCGTGACAGGCCCAGAGCTAAGACCACCTGCCTGCAGCGTGAAACACCGGCTGCAGCCCCTGAGATCAAAGCGGACTTTGCAGCTCGGAACATCAAAGGAACTGAAACTAATGAAACTACGTTTGAAGGGTATTGTGTATTCAGACTGGGATGCTGTTTTCCTTTTTAACACGTCTATGCTAAAAACCAAGAATCTTTTGGTTTCCATTCTGCCTGTGCCATATAAACCCATCTTTCTCTAGTAAAGACGCACATTGATAAATCTTCTTGGTGTGGTTTCTTTGTTTCCTCCCTCACCCGCTTGTTTCCACAGGAACTCAATTATCCCAGTTCGTGAACACCCAAGGAGAGAGAGACTGCAGGTCGGTCTCCCTCAGATGGCGCCCAACGTGGGGCTCGAACACGGGAGAAATTGAGGGGCCCTACCACAGGACACAGAGCTCTGGTTTATCAAAGAAGAAAGGATCCAGATTTATGTAGTCGTTCTCATGGTAAGATTGGGTTAGCGCTGACCGGGAATCCGTGTGGGACTACAGGAAGTTCTAGGCAGAAACATAGGTATTTGCCCGATACCTTAAGGAGCCTAGGGGAAATTTTTGGCGGTAGGTTAAAAGCATGGGTGCACAGATTTCTAAAACGGCTTCCCGGAATGTGGGAAAGCTGCTGGAGACTAAAGGAGTAAGGGTAAGATTTTATGCATTGAGAGAGCTAAACAGAGTTGGTTGAGGGTTTTTGTCCGTGGGTAGAAGGCATGAGTCGTATGGATTTAAAATCGTGGGAAAAGGTAGGAAAAGCTCTGGAGAAAAACAAAGTGGATGGATTTCCCCTCCACCTTTGGGGGATGGTTTTGGATATTTTAAAGGAAGATGAGAAAACCGAGCAGAAGGGAGAGCCTTCAGGAAAGTACATCAGCCTTACGGCATCAGAGGTGACAGGCGACAGTTCTCTAGCCGATTCGTACTCTATGGCGAGGCAGGTCAAGATTCCCTTGACTCCAGCTCTACGGACAGCGAGGAGAGTCAAACTTCCTCCAATTCCAGTAGTCAAACCTCTACTGACTCGGTCAGTACGGTGGCCGAGAAGACTCAACTTTCTGTGAGAACCAAACGTGCTGCACGTCGTTACAGAAGGCAGCGTGTTTTTTATAAGACTGTGCCCTCCCAGACTAGGGAGTGTTTTCAAAGTGGGTCTCATCCGGCTAGAAATGAACTCGAGACCAAGATAGGAGAGTTGATTGATGAAATCAGGGGAATTAAATTTCAGGCAGGCAAAGAGAAGGACAGCTAGCTATCTGAATACTGAAGAGGAGGTGGGTCCCAGGGCCCCAGGTTCCAGCCAGGGTGATTTTCGTTCACTAGCCCATCCGGCTGCAGAACGCAGAAGTCAGAGAGACGATATGCACAGATATTATCAAGTCTTTGAGGTGAAGTTCATTAAGGAATTAAAGGGGGCTGTGGAAAAATATGGTCCTAGCTCCCCATTCACTAAGGCCCTAATTAGCAATATCATAGACTATGGGTTATTACCTCAGGAATGGAAAATGCTGTGTAAGGCAGTGCTATCCTCTGGCAATTACCTGTTATGGATTTCTGAATGGCGGGAACTTAGTGGAAAAATTGCCATGCAGAATGCCCAGATGGACAATCCAGATTGGACTCTAGATACGCTTGTTGGAGAGGGTCGGTTGAAGGAAGCACTCGGCAGATAGATTACCCCATTGGGGTGCTAAATCAGATTGCTACTGTGGCCTGCAGGGCCTGGTGTAAGCTTCCGGCTAAGGGAGTAGATGGGATGAGTCTGACCAGTGTCTGGCAGGGTCCAGAGGAGCCTTTTCAGAATTTTGTTGCCAGGCTGCAAGAGACAGTTAGTAGAACGCTGGGAAACTCGTATACAGAGGGACCTCTGATTACCCAACTGGCTTTTGAGAACGCTAATGCAGCGTGTAGGTCTATCTTGCTGCCTCACAAAGGACAAACAGACATCTCAGGATATATTCGCCTGTGTGTCAACATGGAACCTGCATATAATCAAAGTGCAGTGGTGGCAGCGGTGGTGCAAGAGACGCCCACCCCTAGGGGCTTGGCATACAGGCAAGATAATGGGCCATTTTTCCTGTCCAATGGCAGGTCTTTCTGCCTGAAGCTTTCATTAAAGTATATATCACAGCATGCGGGTATGGGGACATGGAGGTATGGGGGCATGAACACACGCTCTCCTTGCTTTTCGGCTCTTGCTCAACTGTCCTGGCCCTGTTCCTCTTCAAAAATTCCCATTAAACACCTATGGTAGAGGTTGGCTGTACCAATGTGGGTAGAATCCAAGAACCTTGAATCTTGAGAGGCAGTTCAACATCAACTAGTGCATTTAGGGTCTGCCACAGTGAGTCCAGCATCTGGGAACTGGTGGGTTTCCTGAGAAACTCCAGAGGTGTGGCCAGCTGGTCCTCTCTGAGCAGGGTGCAGTGGCATTACTTCCTCTGAACTCCAGCCAGGGCAGCAGGTGCTTGGGGACCAAGAGGGATGCATTCTCTTCTAAAGGCAATGAATGAGAGTCCTTCCTCTGACCACCCCTCCCCTCTGGAAGATACTTCCTCTGGAGCCATGTGTTCTGTTGTAATAGGCCCCATTACCACCTTCCCTGGGACAGGTGTGACCATGAGACCAACCTGGCTTCTATCGAACATTGGCCTAGATACAGTTGTTCTCAAACAAATAAAAGGTCTGAGCATTCATACAGACAATTAAACATGATATAAATACTGGTTTAAAAAGAAGAAATAGTGCCAGGCAGTGGTGGCGCACACCTTTAATTCCAGCACTTGGGAGGCAGAGGCAGGCAGATTTCTGAGTTCGAGGCCACCTGGTCTACAGAGTGAGTTCCAGGACAGCCAGGGCTACACAGAGAAACCCTGTCTTGAAAAACCAAAAAAAAAAAAAAAAAAAAAAAGTCCTAGCGGTCTTGGGGTACTTGGAGAAGTGTGGATTCAGGCAGGCATTTGAATGATACTGAGAATTCTTACTTTTGCTAGTTATGTCATGATGCTGTGGTTTATGTAGGACAACTTCTTTTTTTTTTCCTTTTAGAAAATATACACTACAGGGGACTGAAATATGACTCAGTGGTCAAGAGCACTTGCTTTTCTTCCAGAGGACTTGGGGTTCAATTTCCAGCACCCACATGGCAGCTCACCACTGTCTAACTCTTGTCCAAGGGGACCATCCAACACCCTCACCCAGACACACCTGCAGGGAGAACACCAATGCACATAAAATAGAAATGAATTAAGAGAAAAGAAAATACACACTACAGTTTCTATACTTAGTGTAGGAAATACACTGCTGAAGTATATGGTACTGGTAACTATTTCTATGGTAACCATTTCTATAGTAACCATTTCTATGGTACCTATTTCTAAATGACTCTGAAGACTGAGAAACAGCTAGCTAACTAGGTGAAGAACATACAGCACAAAGGTTGTGCTTGCAACACTGATGCATTGCATAAGTTGTGTGTCGTGGACAGGAAAGTCATTGCCACAGAACTGATAATTCTCCTACAAAATGAAAATGGTTAGAGTTAAAGGATTGTCTGGCAGGGTCTGGCAGTTGTGGCAAGGGTACCCACAGAGGAAGGTGTATAGCAGGCTTGTTGCTCCTTTGTTCCTTCCAACACATGGAGGTGCCTTCCCTGGGACCATGGTACCCACCTCAAGGCTGCAGTCCTGCCCATGGCTGCGCGGCACAGGGAGATCTGCTCCACTGTGTTCTGTATCATTTGGCTTTTGGCTCGTTTGCCCTGGATGATTTGATCCCGCTTCTCCTCTTGCTCTCGTTTCTGGGTCTCTTTGAGCATGGCCAGCCGCTCTCGAAGTTCCACCACAGACATCTCACCTTCCAGACCATATCCTGGGATCTTCCAAATAACAGGAGAGACCTCAAGCTGGCAGCTGTACAAGCCACTCATTCCTCACATCCAAGGAGATGTTTCCTCTGCTTCAGTCCGCCCGTGAAATGAAATCCCCATTAGCAGCCTAGAGCCCTAGAGTGGAGCTGGACTTCTCAGGGGGATAGCCTTGACCTTTGGGTCTAAGTGAGACCCATCAGTCAATTGCAAGAGCCTCCAGGACCTGCCCTCTTGTTCCTGTGAACCTAACTCTTCTCTGCTTTCTCATGCAGGCTGCTACCTCCTCTACCTCCCTACTTAGCCCTTGGCTTTCTCTGGCTCTGGACGTTTTTTACACTTGGGCGCTCCTTACTCCCTTCCCATTTTGTGTCTGGAGAGTCCGGGGACCTCACCCTTCAACATACAGCTCCCCAAATGTCTACCTCCACACAGTTTAGCTCTCTCCCCTTCAGAGATCCATTTCTAATGGGTAGCTCTTTCCTCAATAAAAATATTCCATCCTGCAGGTAAGTGGGAGGCTCCTAGGACTCAGGAAGCAAAGGAAACTTACAAGGCTCAGGAAGCTTAGGAAGTTACAGGATTCACAAAGCCTGGGGAGGGAGCAGGCTATGGTTGTATAGCAAAGATACCTGCTGGAAAGAGAAAATTCTTGGGCAAGCGCTGTATAGCAATTTCCTCTAAAGGGAAGCATCCAGTTTAGGAGGTATGTGAGGGTGGGGTCGGGGGGGGGGAAGGCTCTTGAGATTCCAGACTCTCCCCTGCTTTGTAAAATAAGTGAACAGCTGCTGCGCAGGAGACTCTGACCAGTAGGGCTGTTAGAGGAGATTCTCAGGCCTGTCAACCTGTCAAGTTGCGGAGAGCTCTTGGGATGTAGCTTTCATGAGCTGTTATCTGTGTTGGGGTAAGCTTTTCAGTGACATAATGCCTCTGACCCTCCTGATGCCTGTGAGTAACCTCTTGCCACACTGCTGGGAGGAACCCCAGTAAATATCCATTGGCTCACCAGGTTGGATTTTGTTACCCTGGTTTGTCCAGGGTTCTCTTTCTGTGGTAAGTAGATGAGTGTTGCCATTTACTCAGGGAAAAGGCTCTCACACAACAGCAGGAACTGCCTGCAGATTGTACAGGGAGCACCTGGGGTGCAGCTTTTCTGAGTTGTCCCTCGCACTGGGGTGAACATTTTGGTAAGCTCACCTTTGAGACATCTGCGACTACATAATTAACCCTTCCCCATGCTCCTATATGCAGCCTAAATAAACAAACTGAATCACTAGTTTAGATCAGGGTGGAGTTATTTCTTTGGTCTGTGATTGGTACCATGGTACCATATAGAGGTTAGTGGAAAGGTCACAGAAGGCACTCATGGTCTGTCTTCCTATAGTGTATCCCATAAGCTGAATTCACCCACAGCTGAATCCAACCACCACACTTGGTACCCCAGTGACTAGGGGATTATGGGTAGGACAAGACCAACCTTTGGCCTTGATGGGAATTCTGTATGTGCTGCACCACACACAGAGATACCCTGATGTTGAGACCCTCAAGGGCCACAGTCTCACCTCGGTAAGGTCCACCAGCTTCTCCTTGCGTGTGGGCTGTGTCTCCAGCGCACGAAGCTGAGCGGTGAGCTCACAGCGCCGCTTCTGTTCCTCTTTAGCTGCCTTCACGCTACGCTGTAGCAACTCCCGGCTCTCCTCTATCACCTCCTGAACTTGGGAACAAAGTGGGGTGCTGATGAGGACAGTGAATGGTCTGGCAGACACTGGATGGGGGCTATATCTCCCAGAAATGTCTTCTTCAGGCCTTGGCCCCTACCCAGTCCTGGCCTACCCTCCAGGGGCACCACCTCTCACTGACTAAAGTAGCTTGTTTGTAATTCAGAAGGATGGAAGGGACTGGGGACGGCCTCATGGCTCCTGACTCCCTGCAGTACCTATCTGCTGCCGGCCCTTCACAAGCTTCATCTGGACTATCTTAACATTCTTCTGCGCCTCTGTGACCTGTTCCACCAGCTCTTTCATGGCCTTCTCCTCTTGGAGGCGCCTCTCAGCACACTGCAGCATTAGCTCAGCCGTCTGCTCAGACAGAGGATGCAAAACAGTCTGAAGACAGCTACAGGGTACTCATATAAATAAAACTAAATAAATAACATTTAAAAAAATAACACTGTAACACTCACCTATCATGCTCAGGGATCTAGATTCAAATACCAGTATGAACAAATCCATCCATCCATCCATCTATCCATCCACCCATCTATCCATCCATCCATACACACACACACACATACATTAAAAAGATTCCTGTTGTTGGGCATAGTGGCACACACCTTTAATCCCAGCACATGGGAGGCAGAGGCAGGTGAATCTTTTGAGGCAGAGAGCCTGGTTTATAGAGCAAATTCCAGGATGGCCAGAATTACACAGAGAAACCCTGTCTCAAAAACAAACAAACAAAAAGATAATTTTTATAACCATGATTTTAAATATATCTTTCCCACACTTGTTGATACAGTTCTTAATATTGGTCACTGTGGATGAAACCAGAGCTGGCACTCAATATTGGCCCACATGGTAAGGCATAGAGGCTTGTTGGAGGATAACCAGGTCATTTTTAAAGACAACGTCTCCCTGTGTAGTCTAACCTTCCTGCCTCAGCCTCCTGTGAGGTGAGGTTGCAGGTCTGCATTGTCACATCTAGTTAATAATTGGGTATTAAGTACAGAGAACCAAGATAACTGGGTCTTAACAAAGATAAATCAAGAATCTTATCTGTCAATATAAAAAGAGGTTTCTGAAGGCTCTGGAGCAGTGCAAACAGATCAGAGATAAGACAGAGTACTGTGGCCAGGTGGGAGTAAGGGGACCTTGTACTGAACAAAAAGCTGTAGTTGATTACCACATGCTAGAACTGTAAAACAAAACAAAACAAAACAAAACAAGTATCAGTTCAGTGCACAAGAAAAGTTAAATTCAACTTTCTTTTCTTTTCTTAAAAATATTTAGACTTATTTATTTATTATATGTAAGTACACTGCAGCTATCTTCACACATTCCATAAGAGGGCATCAGATCTCGTTACAGGTGGTTGTGAGCCACCATGTGGTTGCTGGGATTTGAACTCAGGACCTTTGGAAGAACAGTCAGTGCTCTTAACTGCTGAGCCTCCTCTCCAGCCCTCAATTTTATTTTCAAATATTCATCTAATGAGGCTATCATTAGGCAAACATTTTGGCCACAGGAATGAATGTGTGTAGTGGGCAGGCTCAGGACCACCAGCAAGACCCCTGGGTATACACAGTTTGGCTAGCAGGGCATTCACTCACAGACACTGATGGCCACAGTTCTGGGTCTGGGCTAGTAGCCTCCTGTGACCCAACTGTGAAGACAGTTATGTTGACAAGGTTCAGGGTTGGCTGGCTGTCACTCTCACATGGCACTCTCATCCTTGGGTCCTACCTGTGGCCACTTACTCATGAAACCTCTGGGTGACAGGAGAGACTTTTTTAGGTTGTTACTGAGCCTGGCTAGGCCATGAAGCTTCCGGCCTATCACCGGGAAGACACAGATGCAGCAGCCATGCCTGACTCAGTGCCCAGAAAGACAGACATAGCAGCCACTCTTGATTCAACACCAAGATGACAGACCTTTCTTGAGTTACCTGTCAAATGTGGTTATACAGGAGGTAGGGGAGTAAAGCCAGCTACTGTGAAGGTAGAGGTGACAGTTGAACTGTTGGGGGCAGAGGTGACTTCTCTATCACCAAGGCCCAACATCCCTCCATGGTGTCCTTGGGAAAGCCCAGGTGGGTGGGACCTGGGTGCTACTTCCTTCCCAAGGCTGCTTTCCCCCTTTAACTCCTTTGAGCTGCTCTTTGTCCACAGTTAAGGAGATATGTATGGAAACAAAGTTAGAATCCTGGCCTTAGCAGAAATGACTCCCCGACACACACACACACACACACACACACACACACACACACACACACACAGCTAGTAGAGGCTACTTAGGGAACCTGAATTTTGACACCTAGTTGAAACATAGATGTGCCCTTCCTGCCCTGCCAGAGTGGTATGGGGGAGCCAGATAAAAATGGAAGGTTTAAAATATGATCCACAGTCTCATTATATCATGCTCCCAAATGCTCAGGTTTCAGTGAATTGCCACTTACCACACTGAAACCCAGGGCAGTTTGGTTGTTTTGTTTGTTTGTTTGGTTGGTTGGTTGGTTTTTGGTTATTGGTTTTTTTTTCAAGACAGGGTTTCTCTGTATAGCTCTGGCTGTCCTGGAACTCACTCTGTAGACCAGGCTGGCCTCAAACTCAGAAATCTGCCTGCCTCTGCCTCCCAAATGCTAGGATTAAAGGCATGCGCCACCGCTGCCCCCAGGGCAGTCTTAAAATAAACAAGGAGATAGTGAATAGATTTCCACAGTAAGGTGACAGATGTTAGGGTTTGCTTGAGATAAAACAGTCTCAGCAAAAGAAAACAAAAACAAAGCAAAACAAAAACCCTTAGCAAATAGAAAACACATGAAAATCCCAGCACTTGGAAAGCAGAGGCAGGTGGATTTCTGAGTTCTAGACCAGCCTGGTCTACAGACTGAGTTCCAGGACAGCCAGGGAGGGCTACACAGAGAAACCCCGTCTCAAAAAACAAAAACAAAAACAAAAAAAAACCAAAACCAAAAAAAAAAACCGGAAAAAAAAAAAAGTAAGAAAACACATGAAAAACCAAATAGAAATTTTAGTATGGAAAAACAAATTCTCCATAGTGTTGTTTACACCCTGAACTGTCCCCAACACATTTGTGTCTGAATATTTGGTGACACTGTTTTAGGGAGTTTTAGGGTCTTTAAGCCTGTGGCCTAGCTAGCAGAAGCAGGTCACTGTAGGCAGGCCCTAAAGATGGGAGTCAATTTGTGTAGCCCAAGTTTTCTGCTTTATCCTACTCCGGATGCTATGACAGAATTGGCTTCCCCATTGTAGTGGACGTTAGCCTTGAAACCAAAACACCAAAATCAATCTTAAATGCCTACTAACTGGCTCATAGGTTAAGGCGTAGTCCCCAGCCCATGGCACTGTTAGGAGCTGCATAATGGGAAAAAGTTAGGTTGCAGGAGTGGGGGACATAACTTTGAAAGAAGTAGTGGGACATGGACCTCTTCTCTTTATTTTTTGCTTCTTGTAGTTTTGTTACACCATGAGCTTCTACCCCATGCACCAATTCAGACCCAAAAGAATGGAGTCAATAAACCATGTACTACAAACTGCAAACATTTAAGTCAAATTTTTTTTTTTGGATTTTCAAGACAGGGTTTCTATGCATAACCCTGGATGTCCTGGAACTCAGAAATCCACCTGCCTCTGCCTCCCAAATGCTGGGATTAAAGGCATGCGCCACCACTGCCCGTCTTCAATTTTTTTTTCTTTTAAAGTTAATTATCTAGGTATTTTTGTTACAATAATAGAAAACTGGCTAATATACACACACATATATATATTAATACACACACACATATATGCATAATATTTTGAACAACAATTTTTAAAAGCTAGGTATGGTGATACAGGTCTTTAATCCCAGCACTTGGGAGGTAGAGGTAAGTGGCTCTATGTGAGTTTGAGGCCAGCTCGGTCTAAACAGAAAGTTCCAGGTCAGGTAGGGCTACATAGTAACACTGATGAGAAGTGACGGGCTTGGCTTCCTGAGTGCTGGGACTCCCAGGCTTTGTGGCACTGTGCCCCTTGTTGAACTGTTGGTTTTTGTCTATGATGTGGTCTTGCTGTGTGTTCTGTATATGCTGGGTGCTTGAGAAGAATGTGGGGTCTTGGTGGAGTCTATGAAGTCCATCTCTGTTGGCTGAATATCAGTACTATTGAGTTCTGTTCATTTGCTAATTTTCTGTCAAGTTGATCTGTGCACTGAAAGTTATTCACCAACCGGTTTTGGAGTGATGTGAAGATGTGTCTCTGTCCTTCCTTGACTGCCTAGGGTACCTTCTGATTGGTTAAAATAAAAAGCCTAGCCTATAGTAAGGTGAGTCTTCTGGAAACACAGAAGAACTCTGGGAAGGAGTAAGGTGTGGGAAGATTAGCCACTGAGACGCAGAGGAAGTTGGATGTATGAAACTGAGGAGAGGTAACCAGCCCATGTGGCAGAACTTAGAATAAATGGGATACCTGAATTACAGGCTAGTGGGGTATATGCCTAGCTTAAGGCCTAGGCACTCTGTGTGTGTGTGTGTGTGCGCGTGTGTGCGCGTGTGCGTGTGCGTGTGCGTGTGCGTGTGTGTGTGTGTGTGTGTGTGTGTGTGTGTGTGTGTATGGTGCAGGTAGAAACCTTGTCCTAAAAAATGAAGGTGGAAAGCCCATAAAATGGCATTGTGGGTAAAAGCACTTGCATCTTAAGTCTAGCCACCTGAGTTTGGTCCCTGTGCACTTGTATTCACAGGTATATAAACTTTTATTAGCACATACATATATATAAGTCACACACATACACACCATACATATAACACACGTGTGCAAATAAACAGCAGGAAATTTAACATAGCTATAAACATCGTTAATAAGATGGGATTCTGAAAAAACCTTCAGTAAGAAAAAGAAAGCAGCCCAGGCGGTGGTGACGCACGCCTTTAATCCCAGCACTTGGGAGACAGAGGTAGGTGGATTTCTGAGTTAGAGGCCAGCCTGGTCTACAGAGTGAGTTCCAGGCAACACAGAGAAACCCTGTCTCGAAAAAACAAAAACAAAAACAAAAACAAAAACAAAAAACCAAAAAGAAAAAAAAAAAAAGAAAGAAAGAAAGAAAAAGAAAAAGAAAGCAGAAAAAAAGGAAAGAAACAGACCACTGAGCTGGCTCAGTGGGTGAAGTGCTGTATACAGACCTGATGATCTGATTCGAGACTGCAGAATCCCACAAGGCAGAAGGAGATAACCAACTCCTGAGAGTTATTCCCTGACCTTTACACACATGCTGTACCTAATAACCAAATAATGGCAGATAAGCTCTACCAAAATAATTATGTTATTTTGGTTTGTACATACTAATTAATAGATTGGAAAACAAGATTAAAAACATAATACACAAATCTACAGGAAACTCATTCTAAATATGCTAGAAGCTAAAAGCCAAAGGATGGATAATATTACTCATGCCAGAGCCTACTTCTTTGGGATTCCAGCATATACTTAACATCAGCTAGCCAGGCAGTGGGGGTGCATGCCTTTAATCCCAGCACTTGGAAGGCAGAGACAGATGGATTTCTGAGTTTGAGGCCAGCCTGGTCTACAGAGTGAGTTCCAGGACAGCCAGGGCTACAGAGAAACCCTGCCTCAACCCCGTCTCCCCAAAACAACAACAACAACAACAACAAAAAGACCAGCTGAGACACAGCCTCATGAACTAAACACTTACTAGATTTTTGGACTTCCCAACTGATAGTCAGCCATGGTTGGACTAGTTGGATGACAGCCTGAAAACCATTATAATAAATTCCCAGATAGATAGATAGATAGATAGATAGATAGATAGATAGATAGATAGATAGACAGACAGACAGACATTCTATCAGTTCTGTTCCTTTAGAGAACCCTGACTAATACAAATAGGGTCTCAATATGTATCCCTGGCTGGCCTACAACTCACTATGTAGACCAGGATGGCCTTGAATTCACAGAGATCTACCTGTCTCTGCCTCCTGAGTGCTGGGATTAAAGTTGTGTGCCACCATACCCAACAATAGAAATGAAAAAAGAGATGTATTACATATTTCTAAATTTGATGACTTAGTTAAATGGAGCAAGCCCTAGAAATATGCAAAGTATCATAACAACTCACTTAGCAAAAATAAATTTTTTTGAAGAGTTCTCTAACTGTTAAGCGTGAAAACAATGTGTGTGTGTGTGTTTACCCTCCAGTCTACACTTGAGCCTCCTGTCTGACCCTCACAAGTGCTGAACTGAGTCTAGCTATGAACCACCACATCTAACTAAATGAAATGTCTTTTTTTTTTTCTATTTACTTGTACTACATCTCTAGTGGAATGGAATTTGAAAAACTTTTTTTTTTTTTTTTTTTTTTTTTTTTTTTTTTTTTTTTTTTTTTTTGGTTTTTCGAGACAGGGTTTCTCTGTGTAGCTCTGGCTGTCCTGGAACTCACTCTGTAGACCAGGCTGGCCTTGAACTCAGAAATCTGCCTCCCAAGTGCTGGGATTAAAGGTGTGCACCACCACTGCCGGGCTCTCTGTAGGTCTTAGTAGGTCATTACCTGGGGTCACAGCTGCTGCCAGGCTATGGCCAGCCATATAGCATAGGTGCATGGTTTTTTTGCTGGCCATAGTTCATGACTCTCAAAAGTCACAATGTGGCCACTCCTGGCCATTCCTACACAGTGTACATCACCTTTTCCTTCTGCCGGTCAGCCTTTTGCTTGTTTTCCTGCACGAGGTTCTGCCTGGCTAAGATGGCCTCCTCATGGCTCAGCTTTCCCTGCAGCCGCCGGCACTCCTCTGCAGCCAGCTGCTCCTCCAGGTCCTTTGCCTGCATCTTCTTCTGCCACTCAAGGAACTCAGAGAAGTCCCCAGCCCCATCCACAAGTTTATCAACTCTGGGGAAAGGACAGAGAGGCAGCTAGGCTTCTTTCTCCCTGTGATTGGGACCACTAAGAGACCACCAGCCCTCCTCTCAGGAATGGACTACCTCAAAGAACATTCAGCCATACCACAAGCATCACCTACCTACGTCCATCTGCCAGTCCCTCCTGTGTACCCACCCACCCACCAGTCATCTCCTTGCCCTCCCTTCATCCACTTCTCTGGCTGTTCTTGCTCTTTCTGTTTGTCTGTCCACTTACCAACACCATCCACACTTGCTTGTTCATATATTCATCTTTCCAGTCAGCCAGCTGAGCTCCCTACCACAGCTCAACTTGTAGACATGAAAGGATACTCAAGGGTGGGGTTCAAGGAGCAAGAACAAAGTAAAACAACAACAACAACAAATCTATTTGAGGATTACAACTGGCATCTTTAGGCGGACAGTCTGGAGGACAGAGCCCTTGACCTAAGATATTTAACATCTGCTCTAGGTAGAAGGTGACCCAGCAGAAATGAATTAGAAGATACCCAGCAGCTGTTTATCCCTGTAGCTTGGTTGCGGGCTGGTGAAGAGAAATCGTATATCCTGCTTTGAGACCGGTGTTGTTCAGTGAAGCCATGAGATAAACAGTTAGTTGGGTTAGGAAGTGTGTTCACTACTCTGGAAAATTTGGAGTTCTTTGTTCTCTATAAATGAGGATGGACCAAGGAAAAACCACTTGCTAATCTAAAATTGCTGGCTGTGGTCTACACTAGTAAAGTGCCTGATTCCAAGATTCCAGGCAAAAGCCCGGGTGTTAGTGGAGACAGGGCCAAGGTAGGTGATAGAATGAGCTGATGTATTACACAACAAGAATTCAATACTGTTTCACTATCATGAGAGGCTCAAAGCAAGAAATGGTACTGGTGTACTCAAGTTACACCTCACTCTAGATGGAGGGCTGTGTGAGCTGAGCCATTCCTACTTCTGCAACTGGCCTAACAGAAGCCTGAAAGTCCTGGGAGACTTTCATGACAGAACCAGAGAACAGTTCTAATAGGACAACTGTTATAGGCAAAATCTTCCGTGTCACGCACACTTTGCGTGACGGTGGTATTTGAGGCGTAAATTTCAAGGAAAGTCAGTCTCCTGCCTCCGCATTGTTGCCTGGCACCCCAAACTCAGAGGTAGCCCAGATATGTCCTCGTATTTGTGTGCTAGGGATCCACAAAGATATCATTTCTTAACAGCTAGAAAAAGAAAATTCGGACATTGCTCTCTGACCTTCACCAATGTTCCAACGTCCTAGTCAAACCCTGGCTTGGAATGTTAAGCCATTCAAACTAATCGCCTCCGGCATTGTGGGTAAGGCTTTGAAGCTCACAGAAAGAGAGACTTATCCCAGGACAAGGTCAAGTAAAATCCTACAGCTGAACCACTCCTAAGAATTAGCAAGAGACTGTCTCTACTTCCCCAAAAGATTAGCATAGTGTGCGTTTTACCTAGGATGGGCGGGACCTTAATCAGAGAGAGAGAGAGAGAGAGAGAGAGAGAGAGAGAGAGAGAGAGAGAGAGAGACAGAGACAGAGACAGAGACAGAGACAGAGACAGAGACAGAGACAGAGACAGACAGTCTGCATTTAGCATTCTAGATTCAGCAGTCTGTATTCAGCATTTAGACTAGCTAGCACTTGGACCAGATCCAGAACTTAGGTGAACTAGGACTCAGATTCATGCAGTCCAGAGCCCCCTGGGCCCAGAGCACTTGGGCCCGGGGGTGGGGGGTGGGGGTGCAGCACCAGTTGAGATTCAAGAGAGTGAACATTCAAGATTCGAGCATTCAACATTGAAGATTCGAGATTCGAGCCTCTACCCTCCTGCCCGGAACATGCAGCCCGAACATACTCGGAGTCCGGGGGTGCTGCACCAGTCCAGAGAAAGTAGATGGCTGCTGTTTTAGATCCAGTGTGTTTTAGATGGCCTCAGATGTACCTCAACTACTGAGCTGCCAGATTTTTCATTTCTCTTTACAAGGACTGTAAAAGCCTCATGTCATTTTTTGAGAAATACACTCAGACCTTACACCACTCGTGTCTAGTCTGTTTGTCAAAGCCGAAACCCGTGCACACCTGGCCAGAACCCATCGTCCCGTGGAACAAGGGACCCCGTAAGAAACCCCAGTCCGTGGCACTTCTGGACCTTGGACCCTTTTCCTGTAAGGGATTCGTGTTCAAAGATAGGGGTGGGAGGTGAGCTGTGAAGCTGTCAGATATGGCTGCTTGTCTGACTGCAAGCAGGCCACCCCTAGGTAGCTTTGGATGGGGCCGGCAACCAGAAAGACCCAGACACACCTGGATCCGAGTGCAGAGGGAATGACAGCCGAATTGATTCTCCTTGGCCAGCACTGCAATCAACCACTTCTACTTCTGAGGTCTCCAAAAAAATGCAAATGCCAAGATTCATGTGAGCTCTTGGACAGCTCAGCAGGATGGAGAATCTTGGAGGATGATAACACTGGGGAGCATAGGAAGGCGACTCCCTATATTCTCTCTTACAGGCTCTATGCATCTCTCCATCAGTATCAGTCACAATATCTTTTACAATAAACTAGTAAATGTACATACATGTGTTCTGTGAGCTGTTCTAGACAGCTAATCAAATCCAATGAGGGGACCTGGAACCCTGACTCATAACCCAGAGGTGAAGACAGAGCCAGCTGGGGACTGCAATTATTATCTTCGGGGGAGGTCTTAGGGATGCTGCTCAAACCCAAGAGGTTTGGTGCTGTCTACAGAGGCGACTGAGGGGCTGTCCACATGAAGCTTTGCTGACTGGTGGGAGAAATGTGTTCCTGAGCGCTGGAGAAAACTAAGGTGGCTTTGCTTGTTTATTTTGAGACCATCTCTTGATGCAGTCCAAGCTAGCCTAGAAATCTCCATCTTCCTATCCTAGCCTTCAGAGAGCTAAGATTAACATGTGGATCACCAGCCAGGCAGGGGTGGCGCACACCTTTAATCCCAGCACTTGGGAGGCAGAGGCAGGTGGATTTCTGAGTTCGA
>NW_022196905.1:28696428-28704510 GCF_008632895.1 Mastomys coucha | reverse complement strand
AAAAAACAAAAAAAAAAACCCAAAAAACAAGCCCCCCCCAACAAGCCAAAGCAAGCAAGCAAGCAAACAAACAAACAAAATATAGACCACTTTGCCATGCCCTGGCCTTGCTTACGGATTCCCCAACATTATCAGAGCTGCTCCCTCCTCCTAATTACAGGATCTTATTCACAGCTTTTCTCCGGAGGGCAGCATTCTTGAGGGTTGAAGGGAAAGAATTACGTAAGTCCATCTGCCCCTTACCTCTGCAGCTCCTTCTCCACTTGCCGCTGGTATAAGGCCCCTTCTCGAAGAATGGTGGCAGTGTTCAGCTTGACTGGGAGGTTGTTAGGCTGTGGCAGAGGGGAGAGATGGATGGTAAGTGGCTCAGAAGCAAGTATTCTGCTATCAGCTATCAAGCCTTTCCAATGTGTCCCCCCACCTAGGCATTTCTCTCTGCTTCAAGGGTGAAGCTGCCCGTGAGGTCCTTGCACTCTCAGAGCCTTCCTTGGGCAGGGCAGGTGGGAAGGCCCAAGATGAGGCCTGTGGGACTGGGAGACCCTCTCACCTTGTAGAAGGTCAGATTTGGAGTCCTCCGTATTCGGGGTACAGACTGATGCCACAGCTGCTTCTTCACATCCTACAAATCAGACAGAGGTAGTCTGGCATCTGGGCCTCCTTACAACCTCTGGAAAGTTCACCTACTCCTCCCCTCTGTCCCCACTCTAGCTCCCTATGCACATGTGCCTACCCTGTCCCCACAGGATATCATTCTGTCTTCCATTGCACTCTAAACCTTGCTCTAAGGTGTTGGACTTCCTGGGCAGGAACATGGAAAGGAAAGGGTAAGCTAGACCCAGCTACAGCAGTCCCTAGATAAGTGCTGTTATCAGGCTAGCCTCCTCGGGATCCAGTATGCTTTTCCTCCGTTATCCCTCAGGGCTGAGTTTTTGCTGACCACATTCCCTTTTCTTGGGCTGAATGACTGCCCCGTGCCGCCTATTGTCCCTTGATAAAAGTTGGAGAGACCTTAAGTTCCAGTGTGGAAGAACAGTCTTTAAAGGCAGCCATCACAACCCCAAGCATGCTGCTGACTGGGGTATATAGCCCAGGCACTACCCAGATGGTAGATCCTGTGTGGACTAGCTGCCCTAAATGGCCCTGCTCCTAAGTGAGTTTCTCTCGAGGACAACTCTTCTTTGTATTGGTCCCTGGTCACCTTTATTTTATTTTATTTTATTTTATTTTAGTTTAGTTTAGTTTAGTTTAGTTTAGTTTTTCAAAACAGGGTTTCTCTGTATAGCTCTGACTGTCCTGGAACTCACCCTGTAGACCAGGCTAGCTTTGAACTCAGAAATCCACCTGCCTCTGCCTCCCAAGTGCTGGGATTAAAGGTGTGTGCCACCACCGCCTGGTTCTTTATTTTATTTTTAAGACAGAAACTCACTATGTCAACCAGGCTGGCCTCAAACTCAAAAAGATGTGGACTATTTCTGCCTTCCTGGAATTAAAGCCATATACCACTATACCCAGTCTTTCTCGTCTTTCTTTATGGGTTTGAGGAAATGCATCCGTGGGTAGAGAGGCACTTGCTGCTGAGCCTAAGGCCAAGTTCAATCCCTAGGACTCACAGGATAGTAGTGAGTCCATTTGTGTAAGCTATTCTCTAATCTCCATGAGAGTGCCATGGCACACGAGGCTTCAAGGCAAAGATGACCCTTCTGTTTCTACTTCTGTGCTAGGATGGTACGCATCTGTCACCACACTAGGGTTATGTTGTGCTGGGGATCAAACCCAAGGCCTTCATGAATGCCAGGCAGATACTCTACCAATTGTACTACATCCTCGGCCCTAGAAGGAAGAATTTTATGGTATGAGAAAAATACTACCATGGAGAGGCTGGGCATTACCTGTGTTGGTGGCTCCCTCTGCAACCGGGGCATGGCACACTGTAGCTCTTCCACGTTTGCTTTCAGCAGCAGCTCCTGCCATGACAGACAGCATGTTGTTCTTCCCCTACCAGCTGCAAACCAGGGTCCTCAGACCACTGTGTGTGTGGGTTTGAAAGGAGAATGCATGTGCTGTCTAAGGTCCCCAGCCTTCTCCCATTCCCCTACTTTTAACAACCCAATAGGGGTCTGTAGGGAAACAGGGGTCCCGCATGGCTACCTCAGCTGTCCGGCGGTTGTATGTCTTGATCATCTGCAGAAGCTTCTGCCCCTTGGGCTCCTTATAGGTACTCTGAGGGACCTGTGAGTGGCAGGGGGTGAGTCTGTGCTCAGTGACCATAGTGGAGAGGGTCAGACCAGCAGCAGGCATGGGGTCTAGAGTTAAGTTTGGAATGGGGTGGACAGAGGAAGCTGTAAGACCAGGGCACTGAGGGCATGCCATTAGTATGGATGAGATAGCTAGGGTAGTCGAGGGGTAGGGGAGGCAGCCAGCTCTTAGGACAGAAGGGGTAGGCAGAGGTTCTGAGAGTGTCATACATGGTTTTTTCTTTGAGCCCAAGATTCCTGAACCTGTCCCCCTAATCCTTGCCTTCTTTCTTCTCTGCATATTATACAGATACAGCCAACTCAACTCCTACAGACCTAAAGCCCTCATCTTCCTTCAACTGTCCTGTCCCCAGGCTTGATGGTCCTCACTGGAGACCCTGGTGCTGTCTTTTTCCTGCCTACGGCCACTCTTTCTCTGTGGCTGTGTTCCTCACACCCATAGCCATCCCCAGTCTTGCCCACCTGTCTACCTGCTTCAAAATGTTCTACAAAGGGTCTGCTTTCTTCGCTTCTTTCGTCCTGATAGCCAGGAGGAGTTTGTGGATTCCAGCCTACTGATTGTGTGTCCTGTCCCTGCTCCTCACAGTTGGTTGTATCATCTCTTGCCTCTTTCCCTTCCTTGCTGCATTGTGACCTCTCCTGGCTGCCCTCCAACTTGGAGCATGGAAGGCCTGGGGTTAGCGCATATTCTTAGCTCATATTCAGGAGGGGAAAGGCAGTTCTGGCCATGGATCAGAGCATGGAGGGTGTTGGGTATAGCCTTAGAAAATACAAAAGTGAGCTCAGGAAAGCTATGTTATAGTGAAGGGACAAGCAGAACAAACAGAGAGAGGGGCCGGGCTTAGAAAATACAAAAGTGAGCTCAGGAAAGCTATGTTATAGTGAAGGGACAAGCAGAACAAACAGAGAGAGGGGCCGGGCAGTGGTGGCGCGCGCCTTTAATCCCAGCACTTGGGAGGCAGAGGCAGGCGGATTTCTAAGTTCGAGGCCAGCCTGGTCTACAGAGTGAGTTCCAGGACAGCCAGGGCTATATAGAGAAACCCTGTCTCGAAAAAAACAAAAAACTAAAAACACAGAGAGAGAGAGAGGTGGCTGGGAGGACTGGCTCTTGAGGAATTGGCAGGAGAAACACCAGAGACCCTGCAGATAGGGTAACTATTAAGCAATGAAGACCCAGTGACTTATCTACCCATCCATCCATCTAATTACTCATCATCTGTCCACTACCCATATAGCCATTTATCCATCTCTCCATCTATCCATCCCACAAGTATTTACTGGACATCCTCTCTAAGCCAGGACTTTGCCACCTGTATTGGGAATACGGTACAAATAAAATGGTCACAGAGTCAGATAATGAGCAGACGCACACATGGCAAACAGTGGTCGAAGCTATGGGGAAAAGATGGGTCAAGAAGAAGAAAACTGAGTGGGGACCCAGCAGAATTGACGCCTTGTGAAAAACTTGTGGAATGAGAGATGTTCACTGAGACTTGAAAGACAGAAGAGCCAGGGTGAGAGGTGGGCCCTCCAGTCCCACCCCTCACCCCCCCGCAGTCCTTCATCCTATGAGGACCAGACTGACCTAGGAGGTCCATGTCAGTGCTTGTGAGAATCCACAGCCTGACTACAGGACTTGGCACCCAGAAAGATGGTGAGCAGTTCAAGCAGGCATGAGGCCTAAGCTGGACCAATCAGACTTTTCTGAATAGTTCCTATTCCTATATTATCTTTCCTGTCCTAGACAATGGATAGTATAGACATAAGGCCTGGATTAATTTCTTTAAAATGAAAATGAGATTAAGTTAGTCTAAAGATGAAATTCACTAATAGAGGAGACAAGGGTGCAGGCAGTCACAGAGAAATAGAGCTGGAACTCTGATCACCCTATATCTGAAGCCTGTCTCTAATACTAGTGTTCTATTGCCTAGGACAGTTGGAAGTGTGCTTTTCTGTTCCTTGCAGTTCAAAACATCCTGACTGCTAACTTAGAAACAAGCAAGAAATAGAGAGGCTTTCAGAAGAGGAGACAGACATGAGTTTCCCTGAGTAGGAGCTCACCGTTTCTGGGGCTCATGCTGACACGTCTCATCAAGTCTAGAAAGCATAAACAGTGTGAATTTTTTTGGTTTTGGTTTTTTTGAGACAGGGTTTCTCTGTATAGCCCTGGCTGTCCTGGAACGCACTCTGTAGACCAGACTGGCCTCGAACTCAGAAATCCACCTGCCTCTGCCTCCCAAGTGCTGGGATTAAAGGCATGCACCACCACTACCCAGCCTGTTCTCCCAGTCTTAACATCCTGGTGGTGCAGGAAGAAATGCCCAACTCACAGGTCTCGGCTTGGCCAAAGTGGGGACAGGCTCAGGCATTGTAATGGCGCGGGGCCTTGGGACAGTCAGGTTGAATTCCTTGGGCACTGTGACTTTGGCCTTGGTCTTCATGACAGGAATTTGATCAGCTGGTACTCCCTCCAGTTGTGTGATCAGCTCCTGGACCTCTGGGTGCCATCTGGAAGGGAAAAGTGGAGAAGAGTCACCTCCTAAGCGGGCCACCAAGCAGCTGGACCCTGAGATCTGAAGGACCACAAGTGCTTGGTTGTCCTTCAGGGTCAAGTGATAATGGACAGGTAACTTTTTCACTGACTAGCTTGTGGGTGCAGTCCAACCATACCTTGGTACCTGCATTAAGTCCCCCTTTACACAGATGTGGAAACTGAGGCCCCTGGGACAGAGGAGTTGGGGAGCTAAAACATCCCTACTGCAGGGATGCGGGAATCTCCGAGAGTGGGCCAAGAATCTGAGCAGTGCTTATGGTGCTGATGGAGGTAGCTGGCAGCAGGGAAAAGAAGCTGGGAACGGGAGAGGGATGTTCAGGAGCTGCACTGTTGATGGCAGGGGGATGGAACTGTGTGTGTTGGGTCACATCCTGCTAAGGGACAGCCAACTGTCCTCGGGTGCTGTAGGGCAGGAATTTCAGAAGGGTCTTGGTAGGTGGTCCAGAGGTCTATGAACCTTCTTTCACTCTCTATACCTTGAGTGGATCCAGCCCATCATCATCGGCCTTTTCAGTGTTTCCGCCTGTGGGGCTCATTAAGGGTGAATGCGTGATTTGAAATATTTTCTGCCTCACCCCCAAAACCGTGACAACCCAGAGAGAGTGAGGCTGCTATGAGGGCTACCAGCAAGAGGTTCTCATAAGGCTGTGTAGGACCGGGCCTCCTACTTAGGGTAGGTATGGGGAAGCAGCGGTAGGCTTAGAACGGGGCTGGTCCCAGAGAGGGCTGGCAGGCCTGTGGTAAGTGTGGAACTAGCACATAGCTGTTCCCCCCACCCCTTTTGGAGTTTGTCCTAACTGCTAACATGGGGGATCAGTTGGGACAGGACAACTCTCCTTGGTGAAGAATTAGCTCTGAGGACCCCCCACTATGGGGCCACAGTCTCTTAAACACAGCTAGTACATAAACAGTCTACTTGGGTCCAGCTTATCTTTCTGCCTGTCCGAAGGAAGACATGACAATGTTCCTCCCCTTGAGAGAAGGCAGTAATCTGGGAGATCCCCACTTCATCTTGCTGTTCCTGCTGCAGGCTGTGGTAGGTAGATTCACTATATCTCTGACCTCTCACCCTAACCTGGAGCATGATTTAGCCTCTCACAGGGCTTCCATGAACAGGAAAGGAATGAGGAGACCCCTCCCCCCACACACTGGGGCTCCTGGATTAGACACAAGATGATTTTCAGAGAACCAAATGCCACAGCGGACGCCACAGCTGACTCACCTCATCAGAGGGTCAATCCAGTTCTCCATCACATGGGCTGTTTCGTAGATGAGGCTCCACTCATCTTTGATCCATGAGTACAAGTTCAAGGGGTTAAAGAAGAATCTGAGGAACTGAGGCGGGGACACCCTCAGCAGCTCAACGGTGGCTCTACCACCACCCACTGCTGCTCCAGCCCCTCACAGGGGCCAGAACGGACTTGATACTGTTGTCATGCTCACTGCAGATGGACGTTTATCCAGCTTCTAGGCCTGGGAAACCCCTTGCTGGACAAGATGTTGCAGGGAGACATGGAGGGTTGCCTGCCACCCGCCCTGCCCCATTACAGGGGAATCTATAATTCTTGGAGTGCTGTTTCCTGTGCCCTGTAACCCTGCAACTATAGCATTGCCGAGGGAGGGTGGAGAAAGCCCTCAGACCTAGGACGGTGGGTTTTCACTCAATCCTTCACAGTGAGTGTCTGATCTCAGTACCAGGATTGAGCCTGCATCCCTAGTCAGGGGCTGTACAGTGTGAGGCCTATGATGCCCTCAGAGGGCTCATAGCCAGTTCTAGGAGATTACTAGTGCTACAAGCTTCTGTTGGTGGCTTCCCAGCTTATGGTCCTCAAATCTGAAGCTTTGGCTCTGAAAGGCACAGGGCTGGTGCCTTAGAACTTTTTTTTTTTTTGGTTTTTCAAGACAGGGTTTCTCTGTGTAGCCCTGGCTGTCCTGGAACTCACTCTGTAGACCAGGCTGGCTTCGAACTCAGAAATCCGCCTGCCTCTGCCTCCCAAGTGCTGGGATTAAAGGTGTGCGCCACCACTGCCCGGCCACCTTCAAACTTTTTAATGGAGTCAGCTGCTGTAGGGAGCTGGACACAGGACAGAGCTGTCAGCTGGTCAGGAGGGGCAGGGTCCTATGAGGTAGCCCTGCTGTTTGGGACAGTCTCAGGTCTTCAGTCCCTAACCAAGGGACAACCAGGCTTGAATCCCCCGCAGCTGCTCTTAGAGGGACCCGAGAAGCTGTAAATACACTCTAGCCTAGATGGTCTTGTCCAGTTTAGAGGATTCCTGAAGACTCTTTGATACAGACCTTCCAAAAGCAATCAGAAGGGACAGCCAAAAGCTATGATTACATTTATGCTATTATCCTGTTTGTAGGAGCAGGACAGCTTTGTAGTGACACAAAACTTGCAGCTAGTGCTTGGAAGCGGGAAATGTATTTGGGGGATGACTTTGGAAGTGCATGACCACTGAGAGACAATGCTGAGCAAGGTTATGGCCATCCCGTGCCTCTGGTCACTACAGCCTCACAGGGCAAGCACTGTCCTCACCAGCTTCATCCGTGCCAGCCCCTAGCTTCCTTGTGGCCTGGAACACTATTCTTCACAGAGGCTACTGAGGCCTCCTTCTAGAGCTTTCTACAGCTCCCCATTCCATGTGGCATCCCGCCCACTCCCCTTACTTATCCCTGTGGCCTCTCACCTTCTTGTCCCTTGCCCGTGACCAGTGTCCTTTCACCCTTTTCTAATCTCTCAGCTGTCAGCCTTGGCCCCTGAAGGTAAAGCTGACCTCTTACAGCTGCCCTCTGGGACCTCTACCTCCTTTATGTTGGCCCAATCCAATTTGGGCACACCCTACCTTTTTTTTTTTTTTCCTTCCTATTCCCTCATTCCTCCCCACACGCCCACATCAGCATCTTCGCAGGGCCAAAGCCACATTTCTCACTGGGATGTGGTGGGACAGTGCTACTAGAGACCCTGCGAGAATGGGGAATGGGGCCCCCTGTGGGTCTAAGAAAGCTCTCTGATTTGGGAGGAGGGCTAGGAGATGGTTCTTTTAGAGCATGTACCGCTTTTACAAAAGACCAGAGTTCAGTTCCCAGAACCCATGTCAAGTGGCTCACAGTGGCCTGTAACTCCAACTCCAGTGGTGCCATTGCTCAGGAGACTATGAGGGCTCCCAAATGTGCATGTATCTATACAGAGATACATATATACAATTACAAATCATAAAAGTAGATCTTTGGCTGGCATTATGGCATATGTCTTTTTTTTTTTTTTTTTTTTTT
>NW_022196905.1:28595988-28696347 GCF_008632895.1 Mastomys coucha | reverse complement strand
ACTCAGAAATCCACCTGCCTCTGCCTCCCAAGTGCTGGGATTAAAGGCGTGCACCACTACTGCCTGGCGTGGCATGTTTTTAATCCCAGCAATTGGGAGGTAGAGAGAGGAGGATCTTTGTAAATCTGAAGCCAGCATTGTTTATATAGAGTTTGACCATCTGGCAGGTTTTTGGTGCATGGGTGTGGGGCTCCTGGATGCTAGAACATCTAGCTTTTCCAGCTGCTGTCTTGGAGTACATCCTCTGTGGAAGATATAGACTGAGAAGCTGCCTTCCAAACCACCTAGGCCTGACATGCTTATAGCTATGCCACTCCTGAACACAAGAGCAGCAGCAGCACTTGAGACAGGCCACACTGTTGCCAACGGCTGGATCTCTGTCTTTACCTGGCTTCTCTCTAGATCTCTCAAACAGGTTGAGGGTTCCTAATGAGACCAGAATCACCCAGTGGGGCATGGAGCACGGAGTGGGCAAGGGGAAGGCCTTGGACCGGTCACCATTCAGCCTTTGAAGCTTTGGTCCCTGGACTTCACACAGGCTAAGGAATTATTATACAGCTGAGCTTTAGCTTCCGTCTTTCTTTCTTTTTTCTCATTTTTAACTTCGAAACAGTAACTCAGGCTAGCCCTCCTCTCTCTGCCTCCGAAGCAGCTGGGATTACAGGCCACAAGGCCTGGCTCCCATGAAGGTTTTGTGGGCTATTGTCATGAGTCTCCAGAGCTCCCTAAGGTGGCCAGTGAACAGGTACTGGCCTGGGGTCACTATTGTGGGTTGCCCTGGTGATGTTTGTAGTCTGATGGTAATTCTGCTTCCTCAAGAGGGGCTGTCCACAATGAGGGGTAGATCACATACTCAGGTGATCTCATATGAACCTTCTCCCCATTCTAACCAGTCAAACAAAGCTAGAGTCTGTGATTGGGCAGTGGAAGGGAGAGGTGGGACTGGAGGTCTTGGAGGGGGTGGTGCAGAAGGAGAGGGGAGGGAGGAGGAGGAAGTAGAAGTCAATATGGAGCAAAACCACGTGGCCAGGAGAAATTGCAAGTAGCAAGGGGGTCTCATAGCTGGGGAATAAGTTAGTATAATGATAGATTTGCCTAATCTAGGCTATAGTTTATAATTATAATAAACTATAATATGGGTTGTGTGTGTTTTTATATGGGCTTATTGGGATAAGAAATTACTGCAAATGGTCGCTGCATATCCTGAGAACAGTATGTGGCCTATCCCCCCAAACATTTGGTGAGTCAGCACAGTGGGACCAGGGTAGGAAGCAAGGTAGAAGTTTGCTCAGTGGTCACTTTGGATTCCAGTGAAAGGCAGCAGAGCCTGAGCCATGTACAGATCATGCTGAGTGTGCCACTGGCCAGGGCAGACCCGAGGCATATCTCCAAAGATGCCATTGATTTTACTTCTTGGTTCTAAACATGAAGTCCTTGTTTAAGATAATTCTGGTTGCTTATCTGTCACAGGGTACTTACGTCTATGTGCAGGTAGGAAAGCCTGTTGTTCACAAACCAATCAGACAGACTTCCCAGAGACAGGGAGATTGTCCTATACAGAGGGTGTCAGCTGGTATTAAGCAGAGAAAAGATGAACCCACCAGTTTCTCTAGCTGGAGGATGAAAGGTGGGGCTGATCAGACACATGCACGTCTGGCTCTGGGTCTTGCCTCTCCTGGTTGGCAGCCTCAGCCACAGTCCTGAGTGGGGACAGCGGATCTCACCTTGCAGATCTGATGCACAGGCTGGGACTTGATGATGCTGCAGAAGAGCTGGAAGCCAAGATCATCCAGCTGGAAGGTGGCCAGGTAGCAGATCACTGAGGAGAGAGGTGGTGTGAGGAGCGCCCACTGCCCTGCAGAGGGGCTCTGTGTATGACCTTGGGAGAATTCTGCTATGAGTCTTGCTGGCACCTCATTCAGTTGGGGCACATAAGGGCAGGCCCCTATGGCAACTACCACTTCATGCTCAGTGACTGTAAACACTGGCCACTTGGGACTTTCAGCTTCCACACACATTACGCCGCATTTGGCCAATTCTCAGAAATCCCAGGATCTCTCCAGGGCTAAAGTGATGTTATCTACAGTTTTGTTGATTTTGGGAGCTGAGTCACTTTCAGCTTTTGGGTATGCAGGCTCCTTGAATGAGGCTGCTCATTCTACATCTGAGCCAGGCAGTTAGAGACAGCCCAGTTTTGCATCTGGCACCAGCCTCCTGTCTTAGCCTACCAGTATGGTGTAGACCTTACCTCTCCACCTCCCTGGGACAGCAGCAAGGCCAACAGTAGGTCCTAGATCTCTCTCTGCCCTATGGGTAGCACTACCACTGACCACAGAGACTGTGTTCTGTAAATGTGGACAGTGGCCAGAGGTGGCTCTCATATTTAATCTCTCCCTGGATAATCCAGACTAGCATAGGCCTATATTCTCTTCATAAGTGACGGGATTGGGGTCATGGACAGACTACAAGAGGTATGTATTTTGGCCCAAGCTGCCCTCAGGGGCATTCTCTTTCAGATTAGGGGGTCCAGAGTTTGCATGGAGCAGTAGGATCCATGTTTGCTCCCCCGGCCAGCTCTTAATTTCCCCATCTGAGAAGTTTGAAAATATACCTAACCTGGGCCATACATTTATGGGCACCTGGGAATCAAGTGAGAGAAAGAGTTAAGGAGCTGCATTCTGTATCCTGAAGCTTGCCTGCTTGTTGGCCTCTTTCAAGTCAACCTGTCCAGGGTCTGTGGCTAGCTTCCTCTTGAGTCCCTGTCTGGAGTAGGCCTGGGCCTCATGGACATGTAGATAGTGGATACACGCACCCTCAAAGAGGCTGTAGTCGGACCACAGGCAGATCTGGCCATCCCGTGCATAGAAGGCATCCACCACGATGGTCAGTAACTTGTGGTATTCAAGGCAGCCAGACAGAACCTCCGAAATAAACCCAAGCTTCTGGGGGCTCATGTCCTGGAAAGGAAAGCCAAGAGAGGGTTCTCCAGGACCAGGAGATCAAGGACAAAGGTAAGGGAAAGATATTCCCACATGACTGAATAGAGGCCAGATAGTTCAGCTCTCTAGAATAGGGGGCAATGACCATAGTGATGGGGAAGGCGGGACCACCAGGGTGAAGAAAGAGAACGTGGGTTTTGTGGGTCAAAATAAACATGGAAAGCAATGAGACAGATGCGGAAGGACCAGTGTTAAGCAAATAGTCTCCTATATGAGCATGGGTGAATCCACGGAGACAGAAAGAATGGCAAGCAGGTGGCAGGGGAGGGAGGGGACAGGAAGCCAGGCAGCTAGTATTTCATGGGATAGAGTTTCAGGTCAGGAACATTAGAGTTTATGGAGATGGGTGGACACGATGGCTGTACAGACCTGTGAGTGTGTTTTATGGAACTTGAAAATAGTTAAAACAGTCAAAAGTTATGTCATGTGCATTTCACCACAACTTAAAAATGAGTTCATATAGAGGCTTTCAAATGAAAGAAGAAGGCTGCATGATTAAGGGAAGTCTGCTAGAGCTTGTCCTGAGTGAAATGGAGGATGGGAAGTGCTAGTAGGTCCCAGCATGGGTTCTGTTCCCTTAGCCAGGCACACACCTTTAATCCCAGTGCTTTGGGTGGAGGCAGGCTGAGTTCAAGGCCAGGCAGGACTACAAAGGAAGACCCTGTCCCGAGAGTCAGAACGGGGTCCAATCACTGCCCCACCCACTGCCCCACCCACTGCCCCACCTCTAAGCATTGCACTGGGAGCATGACCTTCACCACAGGAGCCTTTGGGGGACAATTCAAACCCAAATAATGAGATGACCTGTTTGTGATACATGTTAATTATTTAAAAAACTAATTAGGGTTTTCAAATTAAGGTTTAAAAAGTAATTAAGTTTTGGAGGAAAAGGAAGATAGGGGTATCTGCTAGTGCCAGGACAACACGGGAAGAAAATGGTGGGACACTTGATGCTGAGCCTTTCCATAAAGCAATTTGGAAAATAGGTTTCAAGAGCTTTATTTATATCACGACCCTTTAACAGAGCTACTGTACTTCTGGAAATGTAAGGAAACCTTCCACAACATGTGCACACATCGGGAGAGGAGGGCTGGGCAGCAGAAGAAACAGGAACCAGGGTCCAAGAGCAGGGTGACCACAGGGTCAAGCATCATTGCTCTATCCCACAGACCAGTATGATGCAGCCATTAAAACAATGTTATGCTAAGATTTACAAGATGACAAAATAGTGCTGACCACAATGAAACCATGGGCTATAGCTCTGTGGCCATCGAAACATTTACCCCTTTTCTCTGCTCCTCTGCACCAACAGTTCAATTGACTCTTCTCTAATAACTTCAAAATTAGTAACTGTTTCACCATAGATGGCCACCCCTTTAAACTTCTCCCTTTCTCATATGGCAGCGAACTCCAGAGCTATCTGGCTGTCTATGTCCTTGTTAGTCCAGCCCCGAAACATCTTTTTATGCTAATATCTACTTGTCCACAGTCTGGGCTCTGACCTGACATTTCTCTGCTCACAACCAACCTCCCCATGGGCTAGCCACACAGACTGAGCAGCCAGGTCTGAAGGTTGGGCACACAGGCCAGTTAGGCTTCCTGTCCTAACTGGGACAGGACCTTGGGCTCTTGGGTTCTCTTCATCTTGGTAGTTCCCTCTGCCCAGAAAGCCCTATACAGGTTCCAGGGATCTGCTATTTCTCAAAGCCCTACTCTTTGCTACTACCATGCTCTGTGCTGCCAGCCAAGCAGGCCCAGGTGTACCCAGGCTACTGTGGCTGGACCTGCACTCTGTGCTGCCAGCTGTAACTTAGCTTCATTTACTTAGACGGTGCATCCAAATATGGTCATGTCCACATTAAAAAGCTCCTACAAGCTGGGTGGTGGCGGTACACGTCTTTAATCACAGCATTTGGGAGGCAGAGGCAGGCGGATTTCTGAGTTTGAGGCCATCCTGGTCTACAGAGTGAGTTCTAGGACAGCAAAGGCTGTACAGAGAAACCCTGTCTCGAAAAAACAAACAAACAAACAAACAAAAAACAAAGCTCCTACAGCTGCCATTCACTTACAGTTTACAGTCTGCCTATCGTGTGCCCTGACCTGAAGCCCTTCTGTTAGCCTCTGCCTAGTGGTCTAGGGTTGTGTGACTTTCTGGCAGGTGGCATTTCTGCCCTTGACCTGACAGCCAGTATATTACAGCAGGTTTCTGACAGCTGGAGATGAAAGTGTTGTTCAATCTGGGTCAGTACCCAGGGCTCCAAACCATGTTGGCTTCAGAAGGACTTTGGCAGAACCTGAAAGGACCAACATCTGAAGCAGGAGCTGCTTCTGGGCCTGAGGTAGAGATCAGCTTCATCCACCGCCGCTGCTGCCAGCTCACTGAATGGCATCCTAGTGCTAGGCTTCTCATGGAAAGGCACACAGATGGTCACGGCTTTGTGGTTTACCAAGTGACGGCCGGGACCCATTTACGTTAATCTTTTGGTTGTTAACAGAGAAAGTGCCTCAAACTGATTATGAACCGCTAAAACTCAGTTTTCTGTAATGGTCGTCAAAGAACTAATGGCACTAACTTCTGCCTTGCTTGAAAGAAAGGGCCCTTCTATCAGAGCCCCGACTGACTATGCTAATGACTTAGCAGTCCAGGGAGCATGCTGGGTATTTCAAGTGGGTGGGGTGAGTGGCAAAGACCATGGAGGAAACAAATGGATGGACCAAAAAGGACCAGAAGGCAGTATGGTCAGTGGAGTAGACACAAGAGGAGTGGGTAGGTGAGCTGGGGTAGGGGGCACGGTGGAGCAGAGAAGCTCTGCAGGGAGGCAGCCTCTGTGTCATGCCTGTGGGGAGGGGAGAGCAGAGGAGGGCAGTGCTCCACCAGAAAGAAAAGAGGCTCTCCCAGGGCTGAGGTGGGGTGTGGAGATAGATGCTTGCCTCACCTGGGAAAGGAAGGAGCACAGTTTTTCATGACCAAGCTTGGGCTGCTGAGATGAGCTGTTTGTAGGGCCCATGGAAACTGATATCTATGCTACTTAGCATTGGATAAAAGAGCCTAGGGTTGAGGAGAGAGCTCTGTGCTGGATGGAGGAACTGGACCTATCAGCAGGTAGGGTGACTCTTCCTGAGTACCCTGAGAAGGAGAGGCCGAAGCCTCTTGGGGGAAGGAGACTTGGAACAAGTAGTGTCCAGAGAGCCAATCAGAATGCTGCAGAGCTGCTGTATGGGATGGCAATCTGGGCAGAGCCTGGAGCTGCTGATAGACAGGGTGGCGAGTCTGATGGGGGAAGGATTTTACTTGGAAGTGTAGCTGCCACCGTTACAGGCTCAGGTGGAATATTCCAGAGACATGCTCTGCCTGCCTGCCTCTCTTTCACCTTCTGCAGTGGGACATGCCACTGCTGTCTTGGATGTCTCAGCTTCCAGAACCTTGAGAGCTACATTCTGTACAGTTTTCCCAGCCTCAAGCCTGTTATAGCAGTGCTTGTAGATTGAGGTGGAAGCACTCAATAGGGCCCAGACTCTCTACTGGAGGCCTCTTCAGCTAAACACCACCCACCTTGAACTGTGGCCCTAGGTAGGTCTCTGCCTCCCTCACTGACACTGTCCATACAGTCACAGCTCTTCCCGTGAGGGGCTGCCTGCCATGCAAAAACCATGGAGGTTTTCTAGCTCAGGGTAGAGCCAGGTCTGATGTACATTCTGGATGCTGGGAGCCTTCTTATGGAAGGACCGCCAGCCTTCTAGAGAGCCTTGCCTTACACTTCTCCCCAGAGGAAGGAGTGGATCTCGTGTCACTTGCTGGAAGGTGAAATGCAGACAACACACATCACTGATGTGGTCCCCCAGGAACCCAAGCAGTTACCCTGCCTGTACCTGCTGTAAGGAGGTGAGTACTGTCTCCAGGAATTGCTCAGGATTGTCCTTCTCAGGCTTAAATTTGTCAAGCTGCTTTATCACAATCTCAATGCATTTTTCATAGTAGGCCATCTTTGGAGCAGGGTCCTAAAACACACACCAACACAAGTAACGTTATCCACAGCCTTTGAGTTGCCAGTTTAGCTGTTGGCAGAAGTGGTTGCAGGACCCTTACCCACACCAACAGGAAGTCCAGGAGGGTTCTGGGTTGAACAGTGAGATTTTGGAGGTAGGGGTTTAGATTCAGGTAAACTTAAACCCACTATTTGGTTAATTCATCTTAGGCCTCTACTGCACAGGGGGTCCGTTTGGCCTTGGTGAGTCCACTGTTAGGTCACCACTTAGTCCCAGCCTCAGCCCTGTCTTCCCTAGGTTTCAAGGCAGTCACCAGGCCAGGCAGTGGTGGTGCACACCTTTAATCCCAGCACTTGGGAGGCAGAGGCAGGTGGATCTCTGAGTTCAAGGCCAGCCTGGTCAACACAGTGAGTTCCAGGACAGCCAGGGCTATATAGAGAAACCCTGTCTCGAAAAAACAAAAACAAACAAACAAAAAAATCTCAATGCAGCCATCAAAGCCCCATAGCCAAGCTGTGGGTAGGATGACCCCTAGAATGGGCTCAGGTCAGAAAGCAGGCCTCGCTGAACACTCCTCAATCCAGGTGAGTGGCTGGTTTCTCAGCAGGTTCTACCCAGAGCAGGTGACAATGACAGAATCAGGAAAGGCTGTGGGAGTTCCCAGGTGCTGTGGCATGTGACTAGCAGGACCCATGCTCATACATACAATAAATAGAAATAGTAAGAAACCATCGATTAAGATGAAAAAGAAATAAATGGAGAGAGCTGAGCACGAATATGCATTTACCCCTGTTTTCTAACTGTGCATGTGATGTGACCGGCTGCCTCAGGTCCTGCTGCTTTGACCTCCCCATCAGGATGGGCCATGTCTTGAGCTGTGAGATTAAATAAAACCTTTTCTCCCCGAAGTTTCTTTTGCGGGTATTCATCACAGTAACAGGAAAAGCAAGCAAGGTCCCCAGTGTAGGCCAGTCCTGGCCAGGCACGGCGGGCCTAGTGGCTACTCTTTGAAAATCAAGGAGCTGTTCTAAGTGGTCAAAGTACCAATGAGAGTTGAAAAATGACAGGAGAGAGAAAGAACAGGAATATGCTCGGAACTGAAGGACACAGCTTTCCAGAAGGGTGAGGCCTCTGCAGAACTCACATTGTCTGAGTAGGGTGCTCCAGTGCTCTCAGCAGGGATCAGGATTAGAACCAGAGGGTCACCTCTCAAAGGTTCTGCTTGATCCCTGAGCAAGTTCCGAGAGGAACAAGCATAGGTCTGGGAGGCTGAGGTTGAACCCAAAGGAATGTGGTTGTGGAGGAGATGCAGATGGCTCTGTGTCAGTGTTCTCAACCTTCCTAATGCTGAGATCCTTTAATACGGTTCCTTGTATTGTGGTGAACCCCAATCATGAAACTATTTTTTTTTTTTTTGGTGTTTCGAGACAGGGTTTCTCTGTGTAGCCCTGGCTGTCCCAGAACTCACCCTGTAGACCAGGCTGGCCTCAAACTCAGAAATCCGCCTGCCTCTGCCTCCCAAGTTGTGTGTCATCACTGTCTGGCTATAAAAGTATTTTCATTGCTGCTCCATAGCAGCAGTTTTACTACTGCTGTGAATTGTAATGTAAACATCAGGTCACATACCTGATATGTGACCCTGTGAAAGAGCTGTTCAACCTCCAAAGGACTCGAGACACACATATTGAGAATTGGTGTCCTAGGGTAACAGTTAGATGAGGAAGCCATAGTGAGGGAATGAGATTTTCCTGCCATCTTTTTTTTTGGGGGGGGGTCCTCTCTGTGATGGAGCTGCCTGGAAAGCTTCACTGAATAGTTAGGGGGAAAGGCAGGGACCACTGAGGGCCAGAGCCCCCATGTACCCTGGCTGTATTCTGGGCCAGTGCGACCACTATTGGGGCTCAACTGGGCTGAAGACACACAGGTACCACCAGTCTCTCTGAGAAAGGCCTCATGGAGTCTGGAAACTGGTTTGAAGCCCTGGTACCATGAATAGGCTCTAGGGGCACAAGGAAGCTTCATGGATACCCAGAAAAGGTGTAAGTAGGACTCCATCCCTGCTCAGCCCATGATGACAGGCAACAGGGCACTTTTTTCTTATGCCTAGAAACCCTCAGGGTCATCTCGTGGTAGATTCTTCATGGGTCAGTTGATGATAAGAGACAGGAGGAGACAGTAGCCTTCTGTCTTAGACAACGCCAGATTTAATCCATCACACACAGATCCACACCTGCCAAGTGCAGCCAGGGATGGCGCTGAATATATCGAGGTGTCTGGAGCTGACCTGCACCCTGTGAAAGCCGCTTTCCTGGAGAATGTCCACCGGAGCCACTCTACCCTACAAAGACCACTTACTGTTAGAGGGCTGGGTGATAGAAAAAAGCCTCTGAGGGCTCCTAGTGTCTTCTCCCTCTCTGGTGACTCAAGTCACCTCTACTGAGCTTCCTGGTAAGAGACTTGAATGCTGAGAGGAGGCTTCTGGGAACAACTGCCCACTCTGCTCCCCACTGCACGATCATTCCTAATGAGCAATAGATGGGCTTCATGCCCAGTGGCCATTTCACCCTCTCTCTGAATGTGGCTTCTCTTAGGAGGGACAGAGAGGGCCAGTCACTTAGCTCTGCTGACATGGGTAGATTCAAGCACAACAGGCCAGGATCATTTTCTGGGACATGCTTCATAGACTGGGAAACCTGTGGCTTCCCCTCTGATTTTGTGTGTGTGTGTGTGTGTGTGTGTGCTCCATGCTGAGTGAGCCTGGTGACCTGGTGTTATTCAAGGAGTTGGAGCTAGAGCCCCTCCCTGAGAGTGTACCTGCCAGGCAGTGCCCTGGAGGTCTGCTCTTCTCCTGGCTCTACGCCTTGTCTGGCCAGTTCCGCAGGCCCTGACGTCACTGGCTCTGCAGGACCCTTGCCCTCTTTATCTGGAACAGCTCTCGGGGCCCTTTGTTCCATTCTGGATCTCTCCTAAGTAGAAAACAATTTCAGACACTCCAGGAATCTTGGCTCAAGGCAGTCTGTGGGTGTGGGAGCTCCTTCCTCCTTTGTGTGTGTGTGCTTTGTAGGGGTGTGTGGGGGGGTGTGGGGCGGGAGGGAGGATAGCTGGACTCCTGGAAGCAATTACCAAGTTCTCCAACTCCTAGTTACTTGTGTCCTGGCGGCAAACACGGCACTGTCAGGTAGCTCTAGAGAGAATATTAGTTCTGAAAAGATTATCCATCTTTATAGTTTTCAGTACGTGCCCCAGCAAAACAGTTTTTCTCAGCCAGGTGCAGCTAGTGCACAAAAGATGTCTAGACACAGCAAGCGCTGGCTCTCACTGCCCATATCTCTGACAGTATCAGAGTCCTTGTTGGGGGTGGCAGGGTGCAGGCTGCCAACTCTTCCAGTGTCGGTTACTTGAGCACAGTGAATCCTTTCCCCTGGCCTAACCTTTGAGATAGAGGATGTGTTTGTGTAAAGATTTTTTTTTTTTTTTTTTTTTTTTTTTTTTTTGGTTTTGGTTTGTTTGTTTTTGTTTTTTTGTTTTTTGAGACAGGATTTCTCTGTGTAGCCCTGGCTGTCCTGGAACTCACTGTGTAGACCAGGCTTGCCTCAAACTCAGAAATCTGCCTGCCTCTGCCTCCCAAGCACTGGGACTAAAGGCGTGCGCCACCACTGCCTGGCGCAAAATCTTAATTCCATTCACCTAGTCTCCCAGCCTGGCCTCTCTCAAGGCACCAAGACTAAGCCAAGGTTCCTGAGGGCATTGGGTGGGTTGGGAACAGCAGTGGGCCCCAGGGCTTTGGCTCTAGATGCTGTGGGAGAAGTGGAGAGGTGAGGTCCCCAGAGTTTGTTCCCAGGTTCTGTTGCTGTGGGACCTGGTGTGTGTGGGGGTGTCTTTCTGCATGTCACAAGCTTCAGTCCAGAGTCTCCTCCTTCCCTGGGGTCTTTCACTGGCTTAGGAGCCTCTTTGTATATGGCCTGCAAACCTCAAATCCTCATCCCTTTCTCTACCCCAAAACTCAGAGATCTCTTAACATTAAGCTGCATGCTCACACACCTGAGGCCTGCCTTCTTTGCCTATGAGTCCCCTGCAGAAACCTCTGACGTCAACTAAATTCTCATTAAGCCTTGGCAAGTGTGGTGAGCGGGGTCCCTGCCTCTCAGCTAGACCTGGCCTAGGCCTAGTCTTATCTATGAAAGATGAACACAAAAATAGAAAAAGGTGTAAGTAACTAAAACGGGCTCCTCATCTTATCTGAAAGACAGTCACAGGTGGCCAGGATAAAACCGATCGAAAGAGCACACTGACTGAACCTAGGACCTCCTTCTTCTAGGCTTTTGTCACCAAGCTTCATCAAATCCCAGACTGACTTTAAAAAAAAAAAAAAAGAGCTGGGCGGTGGTGGCGCACGCCTCTGATCCCAGCACTTAGGAGGCAGAGGTAGGCGAATTTCTGAGTTCGAGGCCAGCCTGGTCTACACAGTGAGTTCCAGGACAGCCAGGGCTACACAGAGAAACCCTGTCTCGAAAAACAAAAACAAAAACAAACAAACAAAAAAAGAAAAAAGAAAAAAGAAAAAAAGTCAGGGTTGGTGAGATGGCTCAGTGGTTAAGAGCACTGGCTGCTTTCCCAGAGGTTCTGAGTTCAATGCCCCAACAACCACATGGTGGCTTACAACCATCTATAATGTGAGCTGATGCCCTCTTCTGGCATGCAGGTGTACATGCAGATAGAGCACTCAAGTATATAAAAATAAATAAATCTTTAAAAAAGTCTCTTGCCAGGTAGTGGTGGCGCACGCCTTTAATCCCAGCACTTGGGAGGCAGAGGCAGGCGGTTTTCTGAGTTCAAGGCCAGCCTGGTCTACAGAGTGAGTTCCAGGACAGCCAGGGCTACACAGAGAAACATTGTCTCGGGAAAAAAAAAACAAAAAACAAAAAACAAAAAACAAAAAACAAAACAAAAAAACCAACCAAACAAAAAACAAAGTCTCTTATTCTTAGACAGCTCCATACATGTGGACAAGGTGCTTTGACCACATTCACCCCACACAATGACTTTATAAATTATCTGCTTTTCCAAATTTTTACTAACATGAGCCCTTTATACAATACATTTCAGTTTTGTTGCCTCACTGAATTGGGGGATAGATGCACTGATAGTACTTTCTAAGGAAACAAGAGAACGAAAACTCATGTTGAGGAGTTTGAAGTGGGGGGAATCTGGTTCCCTATCCCCAAAGAGATTTCCTCTCTGTGAGAGCCTGGGCGTGGCCTCAAAAACCTTATTTGCTCATCAAAGATGTGAGGTAAAGGAGAACAGTAGCCCAGGACCCAGAGTGAAGAACACAAGCAGGCAAAGAGTTTTTATAGACTCCCAGTTAGAGAGCTAGGGGTGGGGCTCAGCCAGGAAGCACTAGCCTAAAATTGCCAGGCCTTGGGCTCCATCATCAGCACTGAGGAAAACAAATCCAGAACAGAACACAGGCCAAAAGTCCTGGACACAGTGCTGAGGAGTGGCTGCTCTTCTCTGAAGGTTCAAGGCAGCAGTCCGTGACAGCAGGGAGGAGCCAAGGTAGCAGGAGCTGGGCCTATAGCCACATAGTGTGCAGAATGTGAAAGGAAAGGAAATGCATCCAATGCACAAAGGAAAACAGAGGGAAAGATGGCTGCATCCTAGAGCTAAGCTCTCTGTAATCATCGTGTATATAGCACAGGATCCCTGTTGGTATGGATGCCCTGTCTGTGGAATGTTCCTGCCCACAGTTAAGATGGGTGAGTCTTTCTGCATGGTTAAGGTAACCAAGATTATTACACTCTCCCACCCAGGAAGGCATGTCCAGAGGTCTTTCAGGTAGTCTAGATCCTGTTGACACACTATCATTAGATACTCTGATGGAAATATTAATTCCCTTTTTTTCAGTAAGTTTCCGATCTGGAGGCCAAGGTCTTGGGCTGGATTTATATGGATGGGTTGCCCTGGCTGCCAGGGAGCGAAGACTGAGTCTTGCTCCCCTGCTGTGGAGCCTGAAACTCTCTACTGAAAGGGTGGGTCAGGTGCCCTGGGCTGACCTGAGTCAAGAGGATTGAAGGAATCAATTCATGCCCTCCCCAGTCCAGAGAGAACCTTGGTAGAAGGATCCAAACAGAATGGACGAAAGAGCCAGCCTGAAGGTGGGAGGGAGCTCCCAGGAGCCAGCCTGACCCCTTTGCTCACTGTGGGGTGGAGGTTGCCTTGCAAGGATCTGCACACCCACCTGGGGCAAAGAGCAGGTGCCCAGTGAGGGTGGGTAGACTCTGAACCCCCTCTGAAACTCACCTAAAACTTGATCAAAACAATCACATCTATGGCTGGAGAACAGGCACGGGCTTGCCAACTCTGAAGCATGCTTCGAGCACCTCAACTTTACACTTCCTTCCAATTTATTTTTGATTTTATTTTATTTTTTCTGGTTATTTTTGTTTTGGGGAAGGTGGCCTTGGTAGGCAGTGGAGGCTGACCTCAAACTCTCCATCCTCCTGCCTCTGCTTCCTCAGTGCTAGGATCACATGCCCACGTATCCACAGCTAGACTCAGTTTATTTAAAATAATTTATTTGTCTGTTTACTTGCTTTTAGTACGAGAGACAGAACTCACAGTATCTCGTGCACTGGGTAATTGGTCCAATACTGAGCCACATTTAAGTGCATTTAGTTTACAGGTGAGAATTGAGATCTGGTTCCTAAGTGGATTGATTTCCTTTATATGTGGCTCTTTAACTCCCTTTGGCACCTGGGGTAACCTGGAAGGCAGGCTGAAGCAAGCAAGGAGGATTCGTTTCTGTCAGGCACAGCTTACTTCAACAGTCTCAGCCAGGCCATCTTAAACGTTATGTTAATGAAAATAGCCCTTTTCCCACAACTAAAGCTGCTCTGCTAAGTGTGGCTACTGTTGAGGTTTTGTCTTTTACTGTGTATTATAATGTTAAGTGCTGGGGGAGGGGCAAGACTTGGAGTCTGCACATAGACCTAAGTGACCCTGCCCCCAGGTTATTTCTGATTGGCTAATAGCTGGGCAGAAGAGACATAGGTGGGGTTTAGGTTTTCTGGGCTTGGGGTTGGAAAAAAACCATGAGAAGAAGGTGTAGAAGGAACGAAGGAGAAGCTACCATGGGTTTAGGCGAGCCATAAAAATGTGGTCCCAAGGGCTGGCCAATTGGAATCGAGAGCAGCCCAGGTGAAACATAGTAAGTAGTAAGTAATGATTTGGGGTTATCAGTAGGAAAGTAGGTTCTAGTTGCATCTAAGGCAGACATCTATCTGCCCAGCTCTTGTGCTCGTTAGGGGTTATTGTAAGTATAAAGGTTGTGTGTGGTTTTTATCCATGACCTAAACGGTCAAAGGCCATCAAGAAACCCCAGGTTGGAATTAAAAATCTCTACAACAGGCTATGAAGTCACTCCTTGCAGCTTTCTCTTTCCTCCTGAACAACAAACCCTGACTCTCACTTGGACCTATTGTTACACAACTGGCTGGTGACATTTCTCAGCCTCCTTGGAAGCTGGCTATGTGTGTGTGTGTACAAGTTCTTCCATCTCTGAGAAATACTAGAGAATAAACTTTGGGAGTGTTAGTCTGAAGTGTAGAACATTCTTTTCTTCTTTTTTTTCCAGTAGGTTCATGGGCTTAGGTGGTGATGGCTAGGAACCAGTGAAGCCATCCTGAATCCTGAGCAAACAGGTCAAGGATGGTAGCCAAAGAAGCTGGTTCCTGCCACATGTCCAGAATTACCTCTGCACACGCTTCTTGGATGGGAACATAGTCTGTGATGCTCGGAGCTTTCTGCCTATAGTTATGCCTGGTCCTGACCTACCCACCTCCTCGGGCTCAGCCTGTATCCTGGGCACAACTTCCAACTATGAAGCACAGAAACAGCTTGGGAATAGCCCCAGGCTTTGGACTTGGTCAAGGGTGGACAGACCCCAGATAGTTTATTAATCTACTTATTACTGGACATGAATTCATGTGTCTGCTCCAAGTCTTCACTTGGAGAAGATGGTGGCTTTGGATGAGCTGCTTTTAGTTTCTTCTTAAAATTTTTACTTATTTTTATGTGCATGTATATATATGGGTGCATAAGCAAGTATGTGCATTTTCATGGGGAGGCCAGAGAACGACCTCAGTGTCATTCCTTAAGAACCATCCACCTTGTGTTTTGAGACAGTTTCCCACTAGCGTGGTGCTCAGCAAATAGGCTAGACTGACTAGTGAGCCCCAGGGGCCCATCTTCTTGGCCTCTGAAGTGCTGTGATTATAAATGTTTGTTACCATGCCTGGTCTTTTTCTTTTTTTTTTTTAAACAAAAATAAATTTATTTCTTATGTTTATGTGTATTTTCCTGCATGTATGTATGTGCATCACATGCATGCAGGGCCCATGAAGTCCAGAAGAGGGGTTTGATTATTTGAAGATGGAGTTAGAGAAAGTTGTGAGCAGTCATGGAGGTGCTGGGAACTGAACCAGGAGCCTTGCCAAGAGCATCCAGTGCTCTTAACCACTGTGCTATCTCTCTAGCCCATGCCTAGTTCCCCCACCCCCACTCCTAGTGAGTTCTGGCATGCTGAACCTTCTTCTGCTATCAAGGCAAACACTTCACTGATGAGCTACCTTCCCAGCCCCAGAAGCAGTTTTTATGATGAGAGAGCATAAGGTTGTGGACTCTTAGGTGATCTGTTAGTTGGACAAATAGTGAAGAACAGGCAAACAGGTCTGAATCCCAGCATTTAGGCTGGAGGAAAAAAAAATGTTTGTTTGTAAAACCATGAGGCTGCCTGGAACTACACAGAAATGGGTGGAGAGCAGCTTATAAGGAGTAAGAAGCAGGCTACAAAGCTGAGCAGGTCCGGGGCTGAGGGGTCAAGGGAAGATGCAGGAGCTGCTTGGGCAGTAGAGGGTACACACACTGTATTAAGAGGTAGTCATCTGGCCAGGCAGCGGTGGCACACGCCTTTAATACCAGCACTTGGGAGCCAGAGGCAGGCGGATTTCTGAGTTCGAGGCCAGCCTGGTCTACAGAGTGAGTTCCAGGACAGCCAGAGCTACATAGAGAAACCCTGTCTTGAAACCAACCAACCAAACAAAAAGAGGTAATTATCTGGGTCACCTGTTGAGAGAGAGAGAGAGAGAGAGAGAGAGAGAGAGAGAGAGAGAGAGAGAGAGAGAGAGAGAGAGAGAGAGACACTAAATCGGAGGTGGTGGAAAGCACCCTACTTTCCTTATTTTAGGAAGTGGGAATAAAAGCGCAGAGGTAGCCCGCTAAGGCCAGAAAATCAGCAAAGATTGGCGAACTGGAGTTAGCGAGAAGACGTGAGGATGGCCTGTGCCTGGCTCCCTATGGCGGACCTCACCTTAACCTGCCCGCCTACCTGCAGGCCCCTTGGGTTCCTTAGGCTTCCACCTGCCCCCGCGTCCTCTCTCCAGGCGCCGCAGATCGCCTAGGCGTCGTTTAGGCGCCGTCACCTAGCAACGCCGCGCAGGCCCTGCCCGCGGTGGGCGCCGGGACCTGTAGTCCTGAGCCTCCCTCCTTTGGTGCGCGTCCCGGGTGGGGTACGGCGTGGCGCTGGGCGGGGATTGGAGGCCTCGCCCGGTTCACCCCATCCACTTCGACGGGCTGGGGGCGTGCGGCGCCTCCGGCGCATGTGCGGTCTTGATTAGCGGAGGCGCCGGGTGCTCGCCCGCCGTGAAGCTCCGCGCGCCCTGTGCCCGCGCCTTTCCGCGCGCCCGCCCGCCCGCTCGCGGGTTTGGGTCGGCCGCGCGCAGCTCGCTGAGCATCCTTCCGGCCGCGCACCTGCCCCGCGCACCTGCAGCCAGCTGCTAGGCGCTCGGCACAGCGCTCGGGATCTGCTTGCTAAGGCAGGTCCTGGCCCTGCCTGCGTGTCCGCCCCGCTTCGCAGCCGGACCCGGGCGCAGCGCTGCAGAGGGCGAGGGCCGCCCGGAGCGTGGCCGGGGCCGGCGCGGCGATGATGAACAGATTCCGAAAGTGGCTGTACAAACCCAAGGTGAGCGGCTCCAGCTGCGGACCGTGTCCCGGCGTTGCGCTTTCCCCCCTCCAGTTCCTTTACCCTGAAGGTCCCTCTTTGATAAGACAGACCTCGTTTCCCTGGCCCTGTATGAATCTCTTTCTCCAGCTCATGCGATGGCCTTTCCGTGCATTCCGCGACTTGGACAGACCATGTACCTGCCGCGCATTGACTGTTCTTTTCCAGTATCAGACGGGGCTCTTTCTTTCTGCCCTGCGTGTACTGTCGTGTTTCTCCTCGTCTGGGTACTAGATGGGCCCCAGATCGCACCCAGCGGTCCCAGCCTGCGTGCTCAGACCCTCTACTTCTCTTGGTTCCCTCTTGCCTCATCGCAAATGCGCTTTCATCTTTTCGCACCACAATTATTCTGGCCTAGGGTAGTGGGTCTCCCACCCTTCCTTCCATATGCACCGACCTTCTCACTCCCCTTTCTCCAACCCCTAGGCTTTGGTCAGACCCCTTCTTCCCGTATCTGTGAAGTCTCTCACGCCGCGGTTCGATCCTCTATCCCAAACCGGACTAATTGGATCTTGGTCTAGTTCGCATCCCTAGCCTGGTCCGGTAGCTGCCTGCACCCTTTTGGATCTCCGACTACTTCTCTTCCCAGTCGCCGGGTGAGGCTCCTGGAGCTTGCAGCTTCTGCCGACCTTAGGTGCGATTCACTAGCCAGTTCGGGTCCCGGCGGCGCGCCCCGCGCCTCGGCAGCCGCGCCAGTCGCACTGCGGGCGCTGCGTCCCGCTGCCTGCCTGGGGCTGGCAGCCGAGAGCCGGACCCGGTGCGCTCTGCTCGCCGCTGGGCGATGCAAAGCTAGGATCCAGAGAAGATCCAGTATGCGTCTGCGGCGTCTAAAGCTGCACGTTGCAGGTTGGCGGAGTCAGGGGATGCCAACGCTGGAGGTCTTCAAAGGGTCACGACCTGGGTGGGGTCACTGCAAAGACTAGGGGCGGGAGCAGTGCAGCGACTGCGTGCTGGTGTCTCCGAAGTCAGAGGCCTCCTTTTCTTTGGCCCACCCAAGGAACTGACCCTTCTCCCGCCGTGACTTGCCACATTTTTTGGCTTAGGGTTTCTGTCCCAGACTCTGTGAGGTCTCTCGGGGTAGGGCGAGTATTCTGGAGAGACAGCTGGTCTGTTTGGAAGACTGGCATTCGAGGTTTGGGGGACGTTCAGGGACCTGAAACTCTTATGGCTTTTGTCTGCCGAGGTCAGGAAGTTTTTCCTCGGGTTAGAGAGTGTTGGGGTGAAGGCTTACAAAGCATGGGGCCGCCCTTGATCAGCCTTGGACTGGCCGGAAGGTATTCTGGGTTCTTGTACGCTGGTGCAGCAGCGGTTCGAGCTCCTGTGTTCCGGGTACTGGGCAAATATGCTGGGGGGTTGTGTGTGGGAACCCTTGCGACCCTTGCGATGGGTGTGGTTTGAGTCTTGCTTGCCCTTAGCCACGCCCTAGGCGTAGGGCCCTCTCTGTGCTGCAATCTCTTCAATGTGCTCAGTCCTGCCTGCTGTTGATTAGTGGGTCTGCTAGCGGCTGCCCTGCTTATCTGTACGATGAGTGTTTTTTTCCCCTATTGAGTGAATTTTTTAGTGCAAGAAAAACAAAATCCAACAACAGCAACAACATAACAAGTTCAGTGCTGAAAAAGTCATTGCAGGGATGGGATTTACTTTTTCAATAACAAATGTCAGGGAGCAGGGGGGACTGTTTGCATGTGGAGCTACACCCCTGTCTTCTCAGAATGCTTGCGGAGCGCTTGGGCATCCAGGTGCCATTTTCAGCAGTGCCACAGTGGAAAAGGTGCGTTCTGCAGCCCTCCTCAGTTGTTGGAAGGGAAGGAGCAGCGCCTACACATACCCAATTCACAGTGGCCTTCCTTTGTTGTGCCCCAGAGTTAAGTATCATGTCCATAACGTTCCCTGTTCAGCAGTCGATTGTTTTCTAGGTGCAGACCATGGCAAGTGGAGGGCTGAGTTAGTAACTTTGGGTGATTCAGCCCAGAGTCATGTACTTTTTAGAAGGGAAGAGATAGGTTAGGTTAGATTCCTCACTGTCTCCCCCCCGCCCCCCCAGCTGTCCTCTTTCTCATTGTCATTTTTCAGTAAGCTGTCTGAAACTGTCCTTGACCTCTGGACTCGAGCCACATCTCTGTCTGAGATCTTGAGGAGGCCATGACTGTCCCTGGAGCTGATGCCCTGTGGTCAGTCTAATCGTAAGACATCTCTTGTTTGAGATCTGTCGTTGAATTTCAGTGCCTTGATTGTTTGAAGCATTTGGGTTGTGTTATGTCATCCTAGTAGTTTTTAATTTTTCAAACCAAAGCTTAGATTTTTGCCTCCAATTACGAAGCGATTATGTTTCTCCTTCCTACTTATTTGAACATATTTTAGCACGAGTGAGTTGAGAGTTGGTCCTGAGATGGTTCTAGGCCTGGGAGAGTTAAATGCTAGCTGTGGTGCTGTCGTAGGGAGATTGCTTTGGACGTGGTCCCCTTTCACTTCCTATTTAGATACACTATTTAAATAACAGTTAAACGTAACTGCTGCTTTGCTTTAAGACTGAACACATACAGACCATGTTCATAACTTGTGGTGGAAATATTTTGAGAAATATTGTTATTTCTACAGTTCAAAGAAGCAATGGGAAATGCTTAGATTATTTTCTTTTTTCTTTTTTTTCTTTTTGTTTTTTTTGAGACAGGGTTTCTGTGTATAGCCCTGGCTGTCCTGGAACTCACTCTGTAGACCAGGCTGGCCTCGAACTCAGAAGTCTGCCTGCCTCTGGCTCCCAAATGCTCGGATTAAAGATGTGCACCACCACTGCCCGGCTAGATTATTTTCTAAATGACAAAAATTTTGGTTTTGAAAGCACTAAAAACTATTTGAGTTGGAGGAAAAACATACCCCGTGAATAATATAATGTTAAAATGGCATGTCAAAGCATTATATTTTCATTGATTTTCTTAAAGTTGGCCTTTGAATAGCTTTTTTTCCCCCTTGATGAAGCACTATCAAATTCCTGTTATTCTGGATTTGGCGTCTGTGAGGAAAAGATGCAGAGGCTGAGCTGTCCATATTGCTTAGAGTGTGCAGGCAAAGATTTTCTCAGAAAGAATGTATGTGTCAGAAAAGTAAGGCAGTTGATGACCTTCTTTGAAACAAAGGTCTAAGCTTTTTTTTTTGCTTGGCTGTAGCTTTCTCTGACTGACCTGGGTGATACCAAGAGGGAGGAAGGATAAAACCCTAGGCTGAGACCCTGCCAGAGCTGGAATTCTTGGCTGTCATAGGAAAGCCCATTGATGTGCATGGAGGTGCATTTGTGCTTTCTGTCTTTAAGGAGGAATTGATTGGCAGGTGGTTCTGCTTGTCAGGGGGATGGGAATGGTGGATGTGGTGTTTAGTTTCTGCACTTAGACATAGACCCCATAAAGAGCCTTCTTATCTCAGCTCCAAACCACTCCCAGGGAGGTGGCTATTGACCTGCGTGCCACTCCTTTGCTTTGGTGGAGTCTCCTTGCAGTCCTTCACTGTGTGATGTGGAGATACTGTTTGCAAACATTTAGGGTTCAGGTTACAGGTGAGATGGCCCTCACCAAGGGAAGCCAGTGAGACTTGGTGGCTGTCTTTTCTCTTAACAAACAGTTTTTTTTAAAAAACTTGCCAGGCGGTGGTGGCGCACGCCTTTAATCCCAGCACTTGGGAGGCAGAGGCAGGCAGATTTCTGAGTTGGAGGCCCCCCTGGCCTACAGAGTGAGTTCCAGGACAGCCAGGGCTACACAGAGAAACCCTGTCTCAAAAAAACAAAAAAACAAGCAAAAAACCCCCCAAACCCCCCAAACCAAAAACTTGTATTTATTTATTTATTAATTATTGTGCGGGGACGGGGGGGTCTGTGCTTGCCATGGTACACACATGGAGGTCAAAGGACAACTTTCAGGACTTGGTTCTCTCCTTTCTCCATGTGACATACAGAGATAGAATTCAGGTCTTCAAGGCTTAGTGGCAAGCATCTTTTCACGCTGAGCCATCTTGCCAGCCCTTTTAATTAATTAACTTTTGTGTGTGTGTGTGTGTGTGTGTGTGTGTGTGTGTTTGGGCCAAATGTTGACCTTGAGCATCTTCTTTGACTGCTTTCTGTTCTGTTTTTTGAGATCAGTGTCTCAGTGAACCTGGACTCGATGTTTTGACCAGACTTTCTGCCCAGAGAGCCATGGGAACCCTCTTGGCCCCCTCCTCCCAGCAGCGTAATTCCCGATGTTCAGTGCTCTACCTGGCTTTTATGTGATGCTGGGAAACCAAACTCAGGACTTCACGGTCGCCCAACAAACTCTTTACCTACTGCCATATCTCATAGTCTTAGTTGGCCAGGATCCAGATCCATAGTCAGGGGCCTTTCAAGTTCTTACTCAAATGCCACAGACCATCCTACTGGCTGCCTTTCATTAACCAGCTTCCTCCTTACATGCTCCATGCCACCCCATGCTTCTTGACTAATGGCCAACCTGTGTGGTACCTGGAATCGCAGTGGTAGGTGGGGGCAAGTCTGGAGTTGGGGCAGAGGGTAGTTGTTCCCATCACCTGCCTTCATCTCCCACCCCTTCCAGAGCCCTTTCTTCAGACTCAGCATTCTCCGGCTGTTCTAGGGCCAGCTAGGGAGCCTAAAGTGGCTTTTTTAGGCCTCCTCCATGCAGGGCTCCCAGCAAGAAGCTGGTCTCATTTCCCAGGCTTTCCTGTGGTTTCTGTAGTAGGGAGTGTGGAGCCTCACAGCTCCTGTTGTAAAGCTGCAGGGTGACCGAGAGGCAGCATAGCAGGCAGGACCAGTGTTGGTTTCTGAGGGACTTTGTCAGTGCCTGGGCTCCATTCCCCAACAGTGCAGCAGGATTACTGGAAATGTGTGATGCGATTTCTGTTAAATGGGCGAGTCATAGCTGGAAGGACTAAGCTCCACTTAATTGATATTTGGAGTTGGCATCCAGGAAGGTCACGTGGGGGAAGGGAGCCGGGGGTGTGCCAACACCCCTGCCCAACACCATATGGGGCAGTGGTTACATCCATTCAGCCTGTAGAGGAGAGATGACCTTTAAGGTGACCTTAGTGCCTGTACTGAAAACTACTAGGATAGCAGCGATGCTTCTCATATCAGTACAGAGATGTACACCTAAGAACCCACCAGTGCAGCGAACTTCGGCTTGTCGGCACTGACAGCTACGTGGAGCAGGTGTGTTCTGTGCCCTGCAGAGGTGATAGTGCACGAACCCCAGCTCAAAGAGAAACAGATGCTTAGAATCTGGGAATGACAAGATTTTTCTCTCATTTTAAGTTATCCCGAGTCTTTGTTCATGGTTTCTGTGACTATATAGCACTGGGGCCAGAGACAAGGCAGCACGGGCTTCCTCCACTAGGGCCTGGGTGGGGGTCCTTTACCCATCCCTCTCAGCTCTGTGCCTTGGTTTCCCCTAGCTGTCAGGTGGAAGTGGAAGCTGCCATGCAGAGTTGTTGGGAGTAAAGGCCCATAATGGTAGCTCAGCCCCAATTGCTGCCAGTGTCAAGAGAATTCATGGGTAGGATAAGAGGGTGTGGCCTCATTGCAGGAGCCCCAGAGGCTCTGAGAGCCTTCAGCTGGCTTCTGTCAGGTCCTTGTGAGACTGAAAGTCTCCACAGTTGCACATTGCCCTGCCCTTCTTTTTCTTAGTGCTGAGAGCAGACCTCGGTACACGTTAAGGAAGGAATCCTAAAGGACTTAGCCATGGAGACCTGTAGCACATGAAACCCACACTGCTCTTCCTTTTTCTGAGGGTGAGGGTGCTGGCTGCCAAGTATTGTCTTATCCAGGTACTGCCTTCCTGTTATTGGGATGGCTAGGCTAGGGCTGAAAGGCAGCCACCAAGACAGCAACGGGGCCATCTTGCCAAGCTTGGTCCCAAGCCTCTCAGGTCACCCTCCGATGGCTTGTGTCCCTTGCTTGGTGGCTGGAGGCTCAGGGTCTAGGGTAGGACCCTGGAGCCACAGGATGGCAGGTCTTAACGGAAGGAATCTGGTATAAGTGATAGCTTGAGACTTAGCTTCTTTCCATTCCACTAATCTCTGGTTGGCCATGCTAGGTAGGTGGGAAAGACAGACTTCTGTTGATGAAACACAGAGGTTTGGGTTGTTGTTGTTAACATTTAGAACTAGAACTATCCCAGTGGACTTCATTTTTACAAATGATGTCTTGGAAAGGACAAGTGAGCTTGATGCAGGCCCATAGCCATGCTGAATGGCCTGTCAAACCTCAGAGCTGAAACTGAAACCGGCGTTGTCCTTTGCATGTTAGCAAAGTCCTATTTTCTGCAGGAAGTGTGGCTGTTGTCAGCTCTTGTATGGATTCCCTTTGGCAAGACAATTACTTTTGTGCTTTCCACAGTTGGGTTGCAAAGAAACTTAGATATTGATGGGCAATCCAAGTGTTTAAAGGGGAAAGACAAAAATGAATAGGTTTTTTTTTTTTTTTCAAGTGATCTGAATAGATGAAGGAGAAGTAGAATGGAGCATTTTCCATTATGGTAATTTATGTAGAGCAGTGGGATCAGATGAATGGGTGGTTTTCCCCTTACTGTATTTGAAGCCCTTCCATTTCTCATTGTTTTCATGCTGGGTGGAGGCAGGGTGGTGGTGGCAGGGAGTGGATGTCCTCCCAGTTCCACATAGCCAGTACTGTGTCTCAGCTGTGGTGAGTTTCTCTAGCTGAGCCCCACTCCGCTTGCCAAGCAGACAGGGTGCTGCACTGTCTTCTTAGGGAGTTTGGAGGTAGTCAGCGTGTGAGAGTGTTCCAGTTATTTTTAGGAATATTACGACTAAGAAACCATCTATGATCATGATTAACTACATAAATGCCAGTTAGGCTCTTATACAAACTACATCCTTGTTCTTATCAGCGTTACAAATAGTAAATGGCCTATTTGTCCGCTATTCAACAATAGTCTGTCACAATAGTAAGTGTCTGTCAGCTGGTAAGTGTAGGTCCCTGGGACTGAAGGTCATCAGGACAGGACACTTTCTCACATAGCCATCTTGCTGGCCCTGTAGCATTTTTTTGTTGTTGTTGTTTTGTTTTTTCAAGACAGGGTTTCTCTGTATAGCCCTGGTTGTCCTGGACCTCACTCTGTAGACCAGGCTGGCCTCGAACTCAGAAATCTACCTGCCTCTGGCTCCCAAATGCTGGGATTAAAGGCGTGTGCCACCACTGCCTGGCCCTGTCACACTTTTTGAGGCTAATAGATAACCAGGGTAAAGGTATTCAGGGTCTTGGTTCTTGAAGTGCTAGCTGTTCCAGTTTTCCAGCTGACATCCACTCATCTGAAAACAATCCCTGCCACCCCTGATGGGGACAGGTCACCGTAGCAACTCGGAGGAGGATCTTTGCATCCCTATGTATCTTCTCTTTCTGCTTGGACACCTGTGGCCCTTCACCCGGGGCTTCTAAAAGATTCAAGTGCACCGATGGTGTGTCTTGGATTGATTGTTGTGGGCTAATTCCATCAAATCTCTACCACCACACCCATCGATAAGTTGCTCCACTGAGTGTAGCTTAACTCTATTGCAGTTTGTCAGCAAGTAGGGCGGGAATGGAGGGTGCTGGCTCCCTAGGAAATCTGGGGGTTGTTGGGTCTTGTGGGCCTCAAGCCTCACATAGGTGGCCCTTCAGCTGAGATAGCAGAAGGACAGACTTCTTCAGCAGTCAGCAGAATGAAGGCAAAGGGCTCAGAGCCTCACTGCAGCGGGCACCTGAGATGTAGGTGGGTCTGGCTGAATGGCTTTCTGTGTCTGGAGCACTGGGGATGAGGTGGGGACCACAGAGGTGTCAGCTCTGCTTTTGGGGACCATTCAAGCCTTGCGGGTGAAAGGAGCAGGACTGGCAGTTGGGGACGGTGATGTTAGTGCAGGGACAGTTGGTGGCTCCTGATGGATGGGGAGCATGGGCAGGGATGGGTGGGGCCTCGATGTGGAAGGGGAAGGTTAGGGATACTGTTTGTAGAATGGGAGGCATGGAGGAGCTGATTGGTAGGGCAGGAGTTGGAGTTTGAACTGGCATGTTTGAGGGGCCAGGCAGTACCTTTGAAAGGAGGTAAAAGGAAAGAATAGACTTGGCTCCTGACCCTGGGGTAGATATTTCAGATGGACAGCCCCACCACAAATTGTCTCAAATATGAGGAAAAAGCACAGGACAGGTATAGGCTTAGAATTTTCAAAATCTGTTTTATTAAGAGTTCTCAAATGCTTTGACCATATTTCTATCCCACCATCCAAATGTAAGGAGGAAGAGGTGGTAAATAGGACAATGGGGGTGTAGACCTGTTTAGAAGTCGTTTTGAGGTGGGGGAGGGGCAATTCCAATCTCTGTTGTCAGGACACCAGTAGTCCAGACACAAATCAGCAGTGGTAGCATGATCCAGCCGAAACAGCCAGGCCTCCACCAAATCATCATGAGTCAGCACAGTGATGAGAACCAGCAGGAATGCCAGGAGACGTTCTCTGCTGTGCCTCTCTCAACGAAGTGATGATCAGCGAACATGCGAGGCCAGCAAAGCATTGCAAGGCTAGCTATGCAAGCGTGCCATCGCTGTCCGTTGGGTCCTACTTATATTCTCTCCAAATATCATGTGTCCTCTCAGGGGTCTTGCTTCAGGAAAGCAGCACGTGACACAATCAGAAATTTCACTTCAGACAGGTTCTAAGTACTAAGTTGGCAGGAGAGAAGGTTAGTCCTCTAGATCCAGGAGTGAGGTTAGTCCTCTAGATTTAAAGCCCAAGGCTGGTGACATAGGTTGGGGGTGTGTATGTCCTATGGAAGCTTTGGCTGGGCAGCACACCCAGGGAGTGAAGCTTCGGCTGGACAGGAGCTAGGCATCACAGGACCATGAGGCTGGTAAGGTGGCTTTGGAGTAACATTCTGTGGTCTCTTATTCTGCTGGAAGCTCAATTGAGATTCCCCCACCGCCCACCTCCAGTACTTGGAATGGAGCCCAGGGTCTGTGTGTACATGCTGGTCTTCTGAAGGGAGATTTTGGGTAGCAGAGCAAAGGTGGCATTGCGCATCCCAAGCTCAGCATGGAAATCACACAGCACAGCATCACTGTGATGACAGCTCAGCATCACTGTGGTGGCACTCACAGGCCAGTCCTCACTGGGTCAGTCGGGGCTGCCAGTCACCAAAATACATGTGTGTACACAGAAATAGCCTGGGAAGCACTTGGAGTGTTGGCTTAGGCAGAGGGATGTGAGGTTAGTGTCAGGGAGCCCTTTCAGAGTGTGTCGGACGGGATTTCAGGAGAGAGAACAGAGTGGAGGAGGAGGTGCTTTAGCTTGTGACTGGGAGTTTCTTAAGGTGAGTGATGGAGTTTGGGAAGCCCACATCCCAGATAGATAAGTGGTACCAAGCGGGTCCATGAGTGAGACTGTGGGTAAGACGAAGCAGCGTCATAAGAGACAAGGCTTAGTCGGGCAGTGGTGGCACGTGGCACACGCCTTTAATCTCAGCACTTGGGAGGCAGAGGCAAGCAGATTTGTGAGTTCGAGGCCAGCCTTGTCTACAGAGTGACTTCCAGGACAGCCAGGGCTACACAGAGAAACCCTGTCTTGAAAAACCAAAAGAGAGAGAGAGAGAGAGAGAGAGAGAGAGAGAGAGAGAATGAGAGAGAGAGAGGCTTATGTGCCTTACAGTTTTGGAGGTTTAAGTCTGTGCTGTTTAGTTTTGTCCGCTTGACACAAGCTAGGGTAATCTGGGAAGAGGGAACCTCAAATGAGAAAATGTCCCCTTCAGATTGACTTGTGAGGTATCACAAGGATATCACAAGAAGTTCTTTGGTGAGTTACTCTTTATGAATTCACAAGAAGTGAAGATCAGCAACGCAACATAAGGTAAACCAATACAAAAGCATTGTCAGCGAAGATTTGTGGGGCAGAACAAGGCAAACCAATGCCTGAGCCTCGTCCCACTGTCTGCGGGGTCATATTTATATTCTTTCTAAACATCATGCATCCTCTCACCTGTGTCTGCTTTAGCAAAACATCCTTTTATCTGTCTGCCCCAGTAAAAAATATCATATGACATAACTGAGTTTTCAAAGAAACCAGGAATTTCTACTCCAACTCTCCTGTCAGTGGTCCCAGTGACTTAAGGACCTCCCACCAAGTCCCACCTCTTAAAAGTCCCATCTCCCAAGTTTTCAGTTGCCATAGATGCTTGGAGGACACTACCCATACCTAAACCCTCACATTGCAGAACACAGAAATCTAAGGAGCCAGATTAAAATGCTGGGCTGGTAAAAGTCTGTCTCCTCTTGTGTTAACAGATGAGATGGGTAAAGACTGGAGGCCCAGAGGTCCATGGACAAGATCTTTTTGGGCTAGAGGAATGGAGTCCTTGTTTCAGCTAAGCTGTAGTTTTGAAAGAAGACTGGAATGGAAGACAATTTTAGATGAAGATAAAAAAGTAACCACCCCCAAATCCTTGCTGAAAAAGCCCTGGAAAATAGTCTCCAAAAGAAATCAAAGTCAGAAGGAAGGAGTGGGAGGCAAGAAGTGCTGATGGGCAGGGATGCCTGAGTGCATGTGGGCAGAACCAAATAGCAGTTGCTGTGTGGAATGATGGGAGCCCTGCCTCTCAAGAATGAGATGAAGGCCTGATGGGTGTGAGCAGGTGTGGGATGTCTAAGATGGCTGACTGCAGACCATGATTTTATTGTATGAATTAATGCAGGGCAAGGACTGGGATAATGGGTCCGGTAACTTCAGGAGAGAAGGAAAGGAGAGCAGGAAGATGCCATCAACTGAAGCAGCAAGGAAGGGACAGGGCAGCACAAGCAGAGCTTGTGCGAATCAGAGGAAGCGGCAGTGCTGTGTACTAACAACACATGCATTGGCTGTTGTAACTGTGAGCAAAGCTAGCCCACCTGGCCAGACTCTTAGATGGTGTTTCAAAATCCTACTGTGAGCCGTAGGCTGCAGCTGATCCCTGGGATCTACAGAGTGGTGGAAAGAGATGACTTGCTTGTCATTTCCCTAAACAAAGGGAGTGAGCCTTTGTTAATGTTGGCAAGCTGCCTGCCTGCTACAGAGCCTGGAAACCTGGTGCAAGCTGCCTGCCTGCTACAGAGCCTGGAAACCTGGTGCACATGTGCGTGTGCGTCTGTGTGTCTGTGTGTCTTTCTATGTGTGGTCACTGGCCTTGTTGGGGAGCTGGCTCTGGGAGGGAGGTTGGCCTGCAGGACATTTGCTGAAGCCTTTCCTGGAAGGGAAGGAGGCAAGATTGGGAATAATGAAAGGTGGGCTCCAGTGCAGGCTTAAGGGAGGCCTTAGCTGACCCAGTAGTTTCTAGAAGCTGAGATGACTCTTCAGGCTAGCCCGCAGCTGGACCAGACTTCTCTACTTTTGATTGACCGGTTGCAGATGGGGCTACCATGCAGGAGCCCTTCCCTAACAGTGGATGGGTGGGGGTGTTGGCTACAACACTAGAAACACTAGTTTGTAGTGTTGGTTACAACACTAGGAGCTCCGGGGAGCAAGGTCTTTGGTGTAGACATGCTCTACACAAGCATTTTGGGGTCACCTGTCCTTGTCACTGCTGGAATACTCACTGATGTTGACCTTACAGCCTCTTTTGTCAACTTGAAGTGTCTGGAAAGGCCAGGCTGACCTGACAGCCGGCAGAAGTTTATCAGATCAGCTATTGAGTGTGGCAGATCAAGAATAAGCATTCCTTCCTCCTGTTTGAACCTGTGTTTGGAGAGAGACGGCCACATCTAGTTCTTAGTGGCTACTCAGTACTGAGACCTGTCTCCTGATGTGACCACAGGACTTTTTGCTCTGTTGGGTGCCTGTTATTTTGTGGTCTTGATAACTTTAGGCTTTTGTCTCAGCATTGTGAGTAGATATCAGGAGTAGCTACATTTTCCAAGGCTGCTGGGATTCCCGAAAGTTGAATAGAGTTGAAGGTCTCAGTTTCCTCTGCTGCAAGGTGACAGACAGATCCCTCATGCTTTGAACCAAACACAGAGGCTCCCAGAAGACCCAAGGACTACCCTCTACTCCAGCAGCTGTACACTGGCCCCTGGGAACAGCCAGCTTTGTGCTAAAGCTGTTCTCTGAGTCTAATCGGCCAGGGCTCTGAGCTGGGTAGACTGGGAATGGGTTTCATGGGTCAGATGGAGCCCTTAGAGAACACTGGTCCCTCTGATGCCTGAATTTTTTGACGTGCTTGTGGGTACCAGTTTGGTTTTGGGTGGTTTCCCAGTAGTGGGAATGGCAAGGCTGAGAATCCCTAGCTCTGAGTGTCCCTATAAAGTCTTTCCCAGGTGGCCCCCAAGCCAAGCCATGTCAGGGATCCTAGAGCACTTGGGGGACCTCTCTCAGCACTGCCAGGACTTCTGTCATGGATTAAGGGTGTATGTCATACACCTGGCAAGTTCTATAAATTTTTGTTGTTGTTTTTGTTTTGACATCTAGCCTTCATCCATGTGCCTCTTCAGCAGTGCTGGTGCTGGCTGGCTGATACCATCTGCCCACTTGCTCCCTCTCCATGTCACTTGCTTGTTGTCTTCCTGTGGCTATTTTCCATCAGGCGCATGGGTCCCTCTATAAAAACTGTGACAAAGCGGCTATCTTTCTGATAGCAGCTCTGGCTTGAGAACTTCATTTGTTGGGTTTCTCCTCGTTGCTGGTGCTATTGATTCTGCCTCAATGACAGCCCTTCAGAATCTGACGGATCAGAATCTGCTCCACTGTGTTTGTGCCGTGTATGTAATTTAATTGGGGGGTTCCAGGTCAGAGCTGGTGTGATCATATCTGAGTGAAGAGGGGAATTTCAAGCTGACTAGGAGTGCTGGATTCTTCCCAGCTCTGCACAGATGGTATCTCACACTGAGAGGCCACATAATTTCATCCACTTCTTGGAAGGAAGATAGCTTTTCACAGCTGAGTGAAGTTGTAATGTTCACGGGAAAGTTATCCACCATGGTGCCCTGCCATATCCTTGGCACTGGGTGTCTGTACTGTGCCACTACCATGGTGGGTGCTGGGCAGTCTGAGGAGCAGAGAAGAGTATGCGCCTCCTGGTGCCTTGGTGGATGTCAGCATGAGGACGCTGATTCAAACCCTGTGCTGTGTGGTGACCACTCATATGCCAGGAGTCTACGTGGACCCAGAAACCAAGTCTTGGGGCTATGAGCTGGCTTACAAGCATTCTCCTTTGATAGGAGATGTGGTATCTTTATGTATACCAGGTGCACAGAGTCCTCATATTGAATGGTGTTTGACTCTGCTCACACTCACCTTGGACAAGAAACTCAGTGGCTTGAAGAGTCCCAGGACCACAATTGAGTCCCCCTGCCGTTCCTTTGGCCTTGCAAAGTCCTTTAGGCCAGGTCCTAGAGAGCCTGGCAGGCTCCTGGGGGTCTGAGCAGAGCAGTGCAGTGCAGCTACATCTGGTATAACCGTGGTCCTCAGATCCTCCTCTCAAATCCTTGGAGACCATGGTGGAAGGTTACACTGTATAGAAGGTGAACTAATGGAACTGTGGCCGCTAACCTGGTGTCTCTTGGTTCGTGGGATTTCCCCAGTTAATTGGGAAGGTCCTGCAGTTACAATTGTCTGATGGTAGTTGGGGGAAGTGAGAGTAGAAGACGGGGTGGGGGGGTCAGGGGGAGGTGGGACAGTGGAGGACCAGAGAGACACTGTTGCCTGCTGTGAATGGAAGTGGCACGAGAAAGCCCAGGGCTGCTTTGCTGCCCTCTGGTCTTCTACACAGGAGATAGTATGCTCAACTGTTCTAAGGCACAGAGTTTGCCGCAGCTGATTAACAGCAGCTGCTGGAGCTGGCTCTGCCTCCAGGGGTACACTAGGGTTCATGAGTTCACGAAGCCCTGCTCAGGATAGTAAGAACCCAGGAGTCCCAGGTATCTTTCAGGGCATGGCTGAAGGACCATGGAGTGTCCACCCTGAGGCTGGGCTGTGGTATGAGTCACAGGGGGATGGGGTGTGAACACGTCTCAGCAGCATCGTGGTAAGTGCAAAACACCAGCCTCAAAATATTGCATACGCATGACATCCTTTTTATAGAGTTAAAAACAACCAAAAATACACTTTAGGATGGATGACATATGGCAACAACCAAGCTGTCTGGAGGGGCCAGAAGAGCTGGGCTCAGGTGAAGTCTGCATTGGGAGGTGGTGCATGAGGGCGGGCGGGGTGGACGTGGCCGAGCGAGTTCCAACATTTTGAGTGTTGGCCGATGGGCTCAGGCCTCTGGTCTGAAAGAACATTTGCAACCTTTAACTTGTTTGCAGAGTTGAAAAAGAGTGTGTCTTCAGCCCGTGCAGCCTCCCTTCCAAGGAGTTCCCAGGCCAGGGATTTAAAAATAATTGTTGTCCACAGCACTGAGAGAGAAACAGCAAGCTTTTGAGAGAGTAACATTATCCGTAATTAGGCAGGTGAGCAAGGTGGTGTTTGACTGGTGGTCAGCTATGCAGAAGTGACCTGATAGTCCACATCCTTCCCCAAGCTGCATGTCCAATGCCAAGGAACTGTGGGAAACCCTGGGTGCTCGGTGCTGAGCATCTTTGTGGGCCCCTGGGTGCCCTGAACTGAGTTGCCAGGGAGTGCTTTGGGTGCCCTGTGTGAAGGAGCTGCAGGGGCTCTCAGTCTCTGCAGATGAGAAAGAATTGACTGGCTCTAATCAATGAGATGTCTTTGGTGGTGAGAAGGACGCAGCCTGTGGTCCTTTTAGGGGGAGCTCTGTAAATTTGCTTCCTTCCAAGACAGAAGCAAAAGGAGCCTTTTTGCTGAATATAGAAAGGCATTAAAAACTCTCTTCTCGGAATGCCAGGATCGATCTACTGGGCCCATTTATCCACATTTCATGAATTCTTCCAGCCGAGGTGTGTGATGCATGACTCTCATTAAGCTGACGGGTCAAAGCTCCAATGATGTCAGTTTAAGTATTGGGTAAGGGGAATGCCAGGTGGGCGTTTTGACAAAATGATTAAGGAAACCTGATGTCGTTCCCCTCCATAACAGTTATGTGAAGAGTTCAGGGAAGGGAAGAAAGCTATAAATGATGCAGTGTGAGCTGTGGGTCTTAGCTGTATTAAAATAATTTTAGGTGATGTGGGATGCTGCACACCTGTAATTCCAGTTTACTGGGAGGATGAGGCAGGTGGATTCTCCAGTTTGAGGCCAGCTTGGACTAGGTAGCAGGGTCCTGTCTCAAAAACATTTTCCTTTTAGATGCATGAACCAGTAAGACACAGAAAAATGGTCTCATTAAGAGCCCTAATTTGGGACTGGAGGGCTAAGAGCATTTGGCTGCTCTTCCAGAGGGCTGGATTCCCAGCACCCACGTACGTGCCTGTTCTCAACTGTCTGTAACAACGCCAGTTCCAGAAGATCTAGTGCCCTCTTCTGGCCCCTTCAGGCACTGCATGTGTGGTACACAGAGATAATATACAAGCAAAACACCCATATACATAAAATACAATTTTAAAAGGCCTAAGTTTATTTTCTTCTACTGTAAGAGATAAACCTGTCCTGACCAGCTTTGTAAACATTGAATTTAAATGGTCTCTTTCCTAAATGATTATACCCACTGCACATATGGATTAAAAGAGCCTGGTGTAACTGTCTTGTCTGATTCCTACCTTTTGGTTCTTGTCCGTTTGTTTCTACTGTATCACGGAGTTTGCTTGGTTACTGGGAAGTGATTGCTGCTCATTCATGGGGAAGGTGGGAGGTGCCAGATGCTCCCACACTTCGACTTGGGCTGTAAAGGAGGCGGCTCCTCCAGGCTGCATCCTTACAGGGAAAGCCATGTTCCTATCTAGGACTTCTTTGTTGTTGTTTTCTTCTTTTTTTTAAACAAAATTTACAGTTGGATAGTTGGCTCAGTGGTTAAGAGCATTGATGTTCTTGCAGGACTGACGTTAGATTCCCATTATCCACACAGGCAGCTTATAGCTACCTGCAACTCTAGCTCCAGAGGATCTGATGCACTCTCCTAGGCTATGTGGGCATCCATGCATGGGCACCCGTGCACATGTGGCATATATAGTTACACAGATACACATAACTCATAAATAAAAAAGAAAATAAATCCTTTTTAAAAAATATTTATTTATTATATCTATATTTGTATACATAAGTATATTGTTGTTGTATTCAGACACACCAGAAGAGGGCATCCAGTCTCATTACAGATGGTTGTGAGATACCAAGTGGTTGCTGGGATTTGAACTCAGGACCTCTGGAAGAGCAATCAGTGCTCTTACCTGCTGAGCCATCTCTCCAGACCAAGAAAATAAATCTTTAAAAAGTGAAATCCAGGTAACATAAAATTTACTTCTTTTTTTTTTTCTTTTTTTTTGGTTTTTCGAGACAGGGTTTCTCTGTGTAGCCCTGGCTGTCCTGGAACTCACTCTGTAGACCAGGCTGGCCTCGAACTCAGAAATCCGCCTGCCTCTGCCTCCCAAGTGCTGGGATTAAAGGCATGCGCCACCACCGCCCGGCCTAAAATTTACTTCTTTTTCTTCTTTCTCCTCCTTTTTTTTCTTCATTCTTTCTTCTGTGCTAGGAATTAGAGGCAGGGTGCTATGCACTCTGGCAAGTGTCCTACCACTGAGCTACACTTCAGCTTCAGAATCTAGTTTTCCACATTGCATCTTCTCAAAAGGAAGCTTTGTACTGGTTAAGCAGCCTCTCTAACCGCGGACCTTCCTGAGTCCCTTAGTAACATGTTTCTAGAAGCTGCAGTGAGGAGCTGTCAGAAAGATGGTGTCAGTGTGTGATGACTTGTCACAGGACGAGAGGTGAACAGCCCAGGACAACGGGGAGCAGGACCTGCTCCATCAGACCCACAAGTACCAGGAGCCACTGTGTAACTTTGACCAGAACTTGGTCTTTCTGTTCCTCCGTTTCCCACCCCATCAACAACATCAATTTCAGCACCTCAGACCGTGAATAGGTGCCTGGGGAACAGAGCCAAGTGTGCAGATCTGCTCTTGCTTCCAGAAATGCAAAGCGTTGTGATGGGAAATAGAACCCAGCACTGAAGAAAAACACGCTGTTTGTCTGTAAACAAGCTAAAGATATAATACACTTGAGAGTCTTAGATGCAGTGGGAGGACTGTTGCTTGCACTAAGATATGGAAAAACCTCAGGGAAATAGCACATCACCCCGAGGAGGGGAAAATGACAGCTTGCACAGAGAGAGAACTGAGCTCATGGGGCAGGGCAGAACATGGGGTGTGAGAACCACATGTTAAAACTGGCCCCTGAAATTCCACACTCTAGCTCTCTTGTCCCTGAAGTATGCGATGACTTTTAGGTCCAACTTCATGTTGTGGCTTGGTACTCTCCTCTTAGCCATCCAGTGAGTCCAGCTCAGTATCCACCAGAACTGGTACTCTCTCCAGCAGGGGGTAGAGAACAGAGAAAGGAAGCATGTTAGGCCACTGCTGAGGGAGGGGCACATCACAGGCATGTTGGAGGATCAGCAGCCAAGAGACACGCTGCTGACACCCACGAGCAAGGGGACCTCATGGGTGTCACCACCCGGTATTGGATTCTGTCAGCTACCTGGCTGAGTGAACCTGGATGTGGTTTCTTGTCATAGATTCTCACAGAGCAGAGCACATGAGCATGTGGTACCTGGCATCTGACCCATGAGCTGTGCCCTAATAAAATGGGTCATTTCAAGCAGCAAGATGGCTGGCAATTTGTTACTTGGCATACAAAATATTCAGGATGACAGATGGACTGTATTCTCCTGGGGTAGCAAGCCCTTCCCGTAAGAACTGCCCAGGGACCCGTTCACCTGGGTGGAAAGAGGAGCTGTTGCCATAGAAGTGGGTAGGAAGAAAAAGCAGACCCTAAGCGTATTCCATTTTAGTACTCACTGCTTTCCTCCTTGTAGTGACCACTCGACATAGCTGAATAGACGGAGGAGAAGTTTGTGTCGGTTGGCAGGCACATGGTTTCAGAGGATCCAATCCCATAGTCCCAAATACCCATGTGGTTGGGTATAGTTTCTTGGTGGCAGACGATGTAGCGAAGTCTGTGGTGTCGTTTCATATCCAGACTACATCAGTGTCTTTTCCTCATTCACTCGCTCATCTCCCCTGATTCATTCTTTCCTTTCTTTTGACAGTATCTGATGGCCATTTCTGAAGCCCAGGCAGCATGGGTCCTCGGAGGCCGCGAAGGCTAAAGCAAGTAGGCTGGCCTTGAACTCACTATGTAGCTAAGCATGATCTTGAACTTCTGCTCTACCTTCGCCTCCCAGTGTTAGGATTATAGGCACACACTGTCTGTCCTGGCTTATGCAGTGCTGGGGTTTGAACTCAGGGCCTTGTGCAAGCATTCTATCAACTGAACTACGTCCACAGTACTCCACAGTAGGCTCCTAAACATCTGGCTTGACTGTATAACTGTGGAGTCCTTGGGAGCACTGGATTCAAGCCAGTGAACAACAGAATGAATGTACAGAGTTTTTACTGCCTCATGAAGTCATTAAAATGGACAACTCCGTAGAGACACAGAGCACAGAGGTTGCAAAGGGCTGGTGGGGGAATGGGGATGAGGAGTCACTTTAATGAAACTGTTTCATTTTAGGATGGAGATGGGTTGGGGAGGGTGTTAGACAAAGGTGTGAACTGTTTAACATTAGTGAAGTACATGCTTAAAGGTAGTTTAAATGGTAGGCCTTGCTATTTGCATTCACTGCTATGAGAAAAGAGAAGGTTGAACTTAGTGATAGTTGACCTTAGACAAAAACAAAACAAAACAAAACAAAACAAAAAAACAGTACTTTCTGGCTTTGTAACTCCTGTAGAAGTGGATGTATGCCCAATAACAATGCTGTGGCCTCGCCTTCTCAAGGGACTGAATACAAGTCTTTTAAAGAGATAACAACAGAAAACTGCATGTTTACTTACCTCCATCCTGCCTGGGAGTACCCCGGAGCACGGAAAGGCATGATGAATCTGAACACAGGCTGAGGGAGCCTTGGGTGGTTTACACCCCACAGCAGCCATCCGGAAAGAACTACCTCCAAGTGGCTCGTGGGAACGACGTGGCGCTTGATGGTGGAGAAAGTGGGAAAAGAGAAGGGCAGAGAGTAGCTAGGACAGTGGAGAGTGGAGTTGTGGGTGGGGCGGGGTGGGTGGGGTGGATATGGTCTGTCAGTGGTCTTTCAGGACATGGCTGTGTGGGATCATGGGGTGGCACTGAACACCTCTTGATGGCCTCAAGTTTGCTCCCGGTTCTGAGACGGCCTTCCTGGATGAAATGACTCCAAGCAGGGAAAGAACCAGCCCGGGGCCTGTCTACATGAGGATCCGTACTTCATGGTTACCTTTACCTTCACAACATGTTTTAAGAGGGGCTGCATCTCAGCCAGGAAGTCCTGGCCTGGTATGTATGAGGTCCTGGACTCAATCCCAAGCACCACACACGCACGCACAAGGATAAAGCACACCCACACTGTGAGTTGAAGCAGCTGCTGTTCGCTTGCTGCATGGTTCCGTTCTGGTGCCTGGTTCTCTGTAGCTTTCTCAATCTGACCCCTGGGAACTGATCTCTGAAACCTCCAGTGTCCCCAACATCTAGGACATCTAGTGATACCTACCGCCCACCAGTCATTTTAGGAGACATTCCACTCCCCCAAAGCCTTTCTCCAAATGTAGCTGTCTCATGAGCAGGAAGGAGGCCGGCTGAGAACAGACTTGGGCCTGCTCTTCAGAGGCGCCCCTCCCATTGTTGTGTAGGAAGTGCATGGAACATTCTTCTGAAGGGAGCTTTAAAGCCTGTCTGAGAGACTGAGCTGTCTCATTGCTGTCTGTGACCTTTTTCTTTGCTACTGAGATTTTATTCCCTGAGATAATTGTGCTTGGAGTCAGCATTATTAGGAGTGACCTTGTGGGACTAAGTGGGGAGTTGACTTTGTGAAAGGTTTCCATTTTCCTCACTTGATGGGATCTATGTTTAATATCATTGTAATGGCTTAGTTTTATGTGTCTTGATATCTTAAAAATTTATTCCTGGCTTTGAAGGGAACTTATTGCAGCACCACCCTAGGATAAACCAAGACAGGCTTTCTCCATGGCTCAGAGGCAACATGAGCTGTGTCTGTCCATCTTGCTGGGTTGGATATACATTGAAGGGAGCCCGTTGTAGTCTAGTGTTTGGGTTTCTTGCAAATCAGTGCTTGATCTGTGAGGAAAAACAAGGTCAAGTCAGGACCATGCTCTATAAGAAAAATATGTTCTAGATGGTTAAACATCTCACTGTACCAAAATAAACCAAAATTATGACAGAAAGATGCTTAGGCAAGTATCTCTCTCGTGGAGCAGAGGAGCTCTGTAGACACATGGGGTTGGAAGTGGGAGAGGCAGCCTGAGAGTGGATCTTGAGTCTTGACAGCTTAGACTGGGAGAAAACTACCACATAGTTCAAAGACAGGGGTCAGAGAGGCCAACACTGCCATCACAGTGACAGAAACTACCACAGGCCACTTAGGAATGCAGCAGGGAAACACAGACAAAGGTCAAAGCCTCCACAAGTCAGGCCTCATGCACACAGTGCAGAGCAAACTGCAGCCCAGGGTGCAGTTAGGGTAGCACCATCCTCCTCCGCTCAAGCACAGCTTAGAGACCAAGGTGGTTTCTGAGAGCAGTCAGGATCCAGGGCCACACCAGGCCGAGGCTGAGGCCATTTCCTGCTGACAGTAACCCCACTGGCTTTTCACAATTATGAACTCTATTTCACCTTTGTTACCTCTTCCTTGTTATCAATCTCTGCTGTTTTAGGTTCCAAGCGTGATTTCTGTTTTCTAGTTTGGATATTGCTCATGTTAGTAAACTTTCCACCCTTATAACAAAATACTTGAGAGTAACCAACATATAAAGAGAATAAATAGTTTTGGCTCATGGTTGAGGCTCCAGCTACAATTTTTGTTGTTGTTGTTATTATTTTGCTTTTTTTCTTTAAGACAAGGTTTCTCTGTGTAGCCCTGGATATCCTGGAACTAGTCCTGTAGACCAGGCTGACCTGGAACTCCGAGATCCGCCTGCCTCTACCTTCTAAGTACTGAGGTGTCTGCATGTATGTGTGTGTATGTGAGTACAGGTACCCACAGAGGTCAGAAATGTCATTTAGCTGAGTCCTGAGTTATAGATGGTTAGACGTCTGGAGTGGATGCTAGGCCTCAGTACATACTCTTAATACTTGGCCCCCATGGTTGATTCTTTTTTTTTTGGTTTTCCGAGACAGGGTTCTTCTGTGTAGCCCTGGCTGTCATGGAACTCACTCTGTAGACCAGGCTGGCCTCAAACTCAGAAATCCGCCTGCCTCTTCCTCCCAAGTGCTGGGATTAAAGGCATGTGCCACCACCGTCCCGTGCCCATGGTTGATTCTTACAGTGAGGCTGTACATTGTGGTGGATGGCCCCACTCCCTCAGCTGAGAAGCAAAAAGGAAGATAGATGCTAGGATCCCACAGTTCCTTCAAGGGTATACCCCAGAGACCTAAATGCCTTTCCCTAAGCCCCACCCCCTAAGGATTCCTCCTCCCCGCTGGAGACTAAGTCTTTAACCCTTGGGTGCTTGGGGATAGTCAGCAACCAAACCTCAGCTCTGTTAGATGTAAGTGCCAGTGTGCAGACTGATCAACTGTGGGTCAGTGAGTTCTAGTCAACTCTGACAGGTGCCTTCTGTCACAGACTCCCTCTGGAAATGTATTCTAAGGAAACGGCCCGTAGGTGCGGGAGGATGTGGGAAGGGCTGTTCACAGTTGCAGAATGCTGGCAAAATCCTCTCTTTGAAAGCATGAGGACCCTGAGTTCTATTCCCAGCACCCACACTAAAAAAAACAAAAGAACAAAAACCGAAACAATCCAACAAACCAATAGACCTGCATACAGTGGTGCTATGATTGTAATTCCAGCCCCGGGGCCCGGGGAGGGAGAAGCTAAAACCTGTGCTCACTGCCCAGTTGCTTTAGCCTACTTAGTGACCCCCAGGTTCAGTAAGATATCCTGTTTTTTTTGTTTGTTTGTTTGTTTGTTTGTTTTTTGTTTTTTGTTTGTTGTTTTTTTTAAAAGTAAGAGAATGGGGCTGGAGAGATGCTCAGCAGGTAGGAGCGTGTACTGCTCTTTGAAGAATCTGAGTTCAGCGTCTAGCACCCACATCAGTTATAGACTCACAGTTACCTATAACTCCAACTCCAGGGGATCCAGCACTTCTGGCCTTCTCTGTTTTTTACAAACACATGCACATAACCATATAGAGGCACACACACATACACGTAATTAGAAAAAGAACTTAAATCTTAAAAGTGGAGAGTGAATGAGTGTTCACACACACACACACACACACACACACACACACACACACACACACACTTACCTGCATACATATATACACATAGAAATGTACATACGTGTACACAGTTTCAACATTGCTATGACATAAAGCTTCATGCAGCCAAAGTATTAGTGTAGTATTAGTGTATTAGTGTAGTCCAGAGAGCTGGCGAGACTCAGATTGAGAGGTGTAATTTAGAGAGTGTGCATCGCTGTGCATTAAAAATGATTCTCCAGTTGTGCCTCTTGATGTACATTTTTTTTCTCCCATGGCAGTGCTTGTGGATAGTCCTTGTTTTCTTATATTAAAGAAAATATTTTGTGTCAATCACATCTTACTTGTATAGAAGAGCACTAGAAAAAGAAATAGAAGGATTTTTCCAGTTCTTCCATCACAGGCATTGTCTTCAGAGTTTGTGAGGGGCCCACTTCTGTGGGGAAGTGCAGGAGGTGTTGCTCCCTGCGAGGGCAAGCCGAGACTACATAGTATGTTCCTTGTGGGCAGCAGGCAAAAGTAGTTCCGTCCACGGTGGGCCTCTTTGCTCTCTGCTTCTGTTCTGGCCTCTCCAGATCCTGTCAGTTGCCATCAGTCATCCATTTTTTCTCCCTGCTGCTCAGATCTGCTTATGTTCTGAGGAAGGATTGATGGCATGGGATGAGTCTCTGGGGCCCCTGCAGATGAGGAGGGGTACATAGCGGGTCCCCCTGGGACTAGTCAAAGCCAGTCAGTCTTCCCTGTTGTGTGTCTGGCTGTCCAGGCTGGGCCTTTAGAAAGCCCATTTTACAGTTTGTTCCATGCCCTGGGCTGGAACCACTCAATTTTATAGTAAACGAAAAATAATCAGGACAGAGTCCCTACCCAAGATGGTAGAATTCTAGGACTTGTTCCCAATTCCATCGTTTTTTTGAAAAGCCAGGATTCTGTTTTGATTCTTGTCAGGGTAGGATTGTTCTGAGTAGGCCAGAGAATGATATACACTATCTGTGCTTTTCAGTTTCCAATTAATGAGTTTGCTAAGGATAGTCTGGTATAATAGAAGCATAAATAGTGAACAGCAGCCGATAGAAAAAAATATGACAGCAGGTGCTTGCAGCATCCAGCAGAGACAAGTGCAGTAGGCTCACAGGGAATGAACAGCCACACTGTCATATCAGAGTCTTAAATCATCCAGCAGAAGTTGACTGGGGAAGTCCTGTGGAGGCTGTCACTGGGCATTCCCCAGGGAGAGCTCAGGATGGAGTAGAGTATCCCTAGGGTGAGGCTTTAAAGTGGAACAGAAATTAGCAAATGTAACACCATCGAGTCATTCCTAAGGTCATCCACCAGAAATGACAGGGGAAGCCTGGGACGGTCAGCTGGCATTCCCATTGAAAGTTCCAGGCAGAAGAGAGCTTCTCTCCATTAGCAAACTTCTGGCTTCTTTTCCCCACTGCAGGCGTGTGTGTATCACAGGATAAACAATATTAGCATCGGTTGGAAGTTCGCCTTCCACTGTTCTCAAGCCCACAGTCCTTTCCCTATGGCTCTTTTTCTGTTATACACTCATCCTTCCAACCCGTCTGCTATTAAAAGCTTTGGGCGGCAGCAGGATAGGGGACCTTGGAGAGTAAAATGCTTGGGTCTGATGTAGGGAGGGGAGAGACCAGCTTTTAAGGCTAGCTTCCCAGTGCACTCAAATAGCCCAGGACGATTTCCCTTCAATGAAATGTACGTTGTAGAGATGAGGCTTGGCAGGTGTCTGGCATCCTGGATAAGGGAGATGGCTCTAGGCCTTGGTCTCCTTTGCCTCTGCAGAGTTTTTTTTAAAAAAATATAAAGGTGATTTACTCCTCTTTCAGTTCACAGTCTTTTTTGTGTTGCTCTGGGATTCCTGTGCTGCTTGCTGTTCCCCAGTGCTGTTCCCGCTGGCACCGTGGGGAGCTTAAGTCAGGGCTTTCCTTGGTGACTCAGGCCCACTCCTACTCCCAAACGGCTTGTCACACTTTGACCCCTGCATGTCCTGACCCTGGCTGCATAGAGCACTAGTCCTTCTCTTGTCGGGATGGTCACTTGCACCTGACTATCGGCAAAGTCCAGAAACTCTCAGACATTGTAAAAAATGCTTTCCTTTTCTCAGACGAGGAAGATTTCTTCTAGACAGTTCATTGTCAGCAGTGGGCCTGGGTTCCTCAGTGTTTCTCTGAGATGCCAAGGGAAGGGGGCTCTTGGGAATAGACCCTTTACCAGTCTTGGCAGCCATCTCCCCTTAGGTGGGTCTCAACTCTGATGCCACATCTTCTGTGATTCCTGTCTCCTCAAAATTGCTCTGTGTGTGTGTGTGTGTGTGTGTGTGTGTGTGTGTGTGTGTGTATGTATTAGGGTGGTGGTGAGGTAGGGATGGGCTGGAGAGAGAGCTTAGCATTTAAGAGCATTTGTTGCTCTTCCAGACACTCAAGTTCAGGTCCCAATATTGCATACACTGACATACAATACATATAATAAAAAATAATATAAATAAATCTTTTTAAAAAAATCACTCTTTTTTCAGGGATGTAGGCCATAGCTCCCACCTTGACACCTCCTTCTGAAAACCCCTCTGTGCGGGTTGGCAAGCCTGGAGGAGGCAGTGCTAGTGTTGGGGAAGGTTGACTCTAAGGAGTCAGCCTTCTCATGGTGCTAAGCTGAAGTCTCCGAGCCTGAACACTGCTGGAGACTGTCCTCACACTGCTGAGAACATTCCTACTGAAGCTTTGCCAAGATTTGTGCCATGTTGTGGCTCGTTCAATTGTCTGCTAATACTAATAACTCAGTGTAGAAGATCTGAGAGTCATTGGAGACTTTGAAAAAAATCTTAATTCCATTTAAATTTGTGTTGCTGAGAAGTTTGATAATCAGTAAAATACTTTTATATGTAAAAGTATTTTGCATATAAATACAGTTCTTGGGGGAGGCTTGGTGGTATACACTTTTAAGCCTAGCACTCAGGAGGCAGAGGCAGAGCAGGGGGGAGTTCTATCGTACATAGTGAGTTCCGGGCCAACCATGGCTACGTAATGAGACCCTGTCTCAAAACAAACAAACAAAAAGCAAAAATACAGTTCTTGAGGATTCTACGACATGGGAAGAGAGCTGGAAAGGAGGCCTCCAGAAAGCTGAGGATCTGAGTCTATCTGCTTCCAGGAATCTCTGTGCTTCAACTGCTGAGGAGTTTCCAGGCAGGAGAGAGGTTATCAGAGGGCAGCAGTGATAGGCAAAGGCCTGTTTGTATACATGTATACGGAAACAGGGGCTCCATATTAGCTTAGACTAGTATCAGACTCCGTATGTGGTCCAGGCTGGCCTCAGATTCATGCGGTGGGTCAGTTATAATGCTAAATGTTAGCAGTGTAAATCTCCCAGAGATCACAGCAGTTTTGGAATCCTAGTTGAACATTTTGGCTGCTGGTATGATTTTTTTTTTCCTGATTCTCCCAGAAGAGGAGGACTTCAGGTTTCATATCAGCATGAGGGACAGCCCCTTCATGGTCTTAGAAGGCAGAGTGCTCCTGGGTTTTCAGCTGCAGCCCCCCCACACACCCCTACCCCCAAACCCCAGGCCCACTGTGGGCAGAACCTTGGATTCTTGGTCTTGCTTTCATTGCCTGGTGAGGAGGATGAATTCCCCTGCACTTCTGTCTTGGTCTTTAAGGACACATTTTTCTTGAGCCTCCACATGGGAGGTGGGACTCCAACCAGGTCCTCTGCAAGAGCGGCCAGTGTGCTTAGCCACTGAACAGTCGCTTCAGCCCAGCAACCTGCCTTCCTGGGTGAACACTGCATAGATTCTGGTTCTAGGTGAGTGCTCTCAGGTGCTTCTCAGGTGAACACCACACTGCTGCTCTTTGCTCATTCCCTCCACTCCGCTTGGCTCTGTGACTGTTTTGTCATCTGACCCTGACAAATATCCTTGATATCCTGTGCCTGGCCTTTCTTCTCACAGGCTAAGTGTGTCTGGGGACTGACTGGCTGTGTCCCAGGACTTCCCACTGGTTCTCTAGGCACCTACCTAAGTGAGCCGTAGCTACCCCTGCTTCATCATTGTCATTGTCATGGAGGCTGCAGCAAGACCAAGCTGCTGACTCTGCTGTTTCTGGCTGCTTTCCCTTGGCTGTAGCAACCGTCAGCTGTGGGCCCTACAACCCAGCCCTTTCCTGTCACCCAGCAGGCCTGGCTTCTTATGTCTCGGGCCTGAGTGACCTGCTACTGCTGTGCTGGGGAACCTCCAAGCATTGTTCCCATTGCACCATGGTGGCTGAAGCACAGAACAGATGAACTGTGCCCTCCTCTTCCGCCTCCTTGCTTCCCTTCTCTTTCTTTTCTTGTGTAGTTCAGGGTGACCTCAAATGTGCTGTGTAGCTGAGGATAACCTTGAACTCCTGATTCTCCTTTCCAAGTGTGGGGATGACAGGTGCTCAGCACTGTGCTGACTCCTAAATGAACCCTTTCCCATTGGGCATCAGCCTTTAAAGACACCATCTGCCACTACCTTCCCTGTCTAGTTTTATCTGCCTTGTCTTAGGGGTGGCAGCTTAGGTTTTCAGCCCAGGTGAGTTCCAGGTGGGTTAGGCAGACTCAACTCATGGTTCCTGGTCCCACACCTGGAGTCATCTGTGTATGGCTTGAATGACAGATATACCCCAAAGGTTCATGTGTTTGAAACTATGGCCCTGAGATGCCGACCTGGGGGAATTGTGGAAACTCTTAAGATGTAGGGCCAGCTGGAGGACATAGGTTTCTGGGCAGCATCATTGGAAAGTGTAGCCTGGTCCTGCCAGAATTACTGCAAAGATGAAAGCAGATAGCAGCTGTGGATGCTGCTGTGCCTTTTCTGCCATGAAGCTGACTGAAATAACTCCTTCCTTCCCTGAACTGCGTCTGTAGCATATCTTGTCAGTTACAAGAGAAGAAACTAATATAGCCCCCAACAGGGATACTGACCCTAACCCAGGATGTCCCCTTCTCAGGGACAGCTCACTCCTGCACCCCTTCTCAAGAACCTAGAGCTGTGATCCAGTCTTTGCAGTTGCCTCCATTGAGGTAAGACTGTGTGGGTAGTACTGGCCTGTCACCTCCATCCCACCAGTGATCTGTACACACAGTGCCTGCCGCCTTTATACAACCTGCGTGTTCTGAGACTCATCCATATTGTAGCCAAGTCAGTCATCTACTTACTGCCGAGTCATGCTGTGCTGAGTGGAGGTACTTCAGTCTGTTAGCCCATCCTTAGACTGAATTCACTTTGGGGGTTGTTTCTTAGGTTGGGATGAACATTTGTATCAATATGTGTGTGGGCATGTACATCCAATTCTCTCGGGGTTTCTAGAGTGGCAAATTATTCAAATTGTAATGAAATAGGATTTCTTGCCATGAAAATGTCTGGTGTTTGCCTTTTCCCAATGCATTCTCTCTGCTGTTGTATCTCTGTACATCCCTACTGGTGGATCGGTAGTTAGATTTAGTTACTTAAGTCTTTTGTACTTTAGAATTCAGTTGTTAAAGCCAGGTAGGTAGTGGTGGTGCATGCCTTTAAACTCAGCACTTGGGAGGCAGAGGCAGGTAATCTCTTAAATTCAAGGGCAGCTTGGTCTACAGAGAGAGTTCCAGAATAGCCTGGGCTACATCGAAAAACTTTATCTTGAAACCTTATCTTCAGTTTTCTTGTTAGTTCCTTGTCCTGTTGATGCCACAAAATACCCTGGCTCACAGTCTGAGTGCACAGTCTGCCATGGTACAGCCGTGTGAGGCATCTGGTCATGTTGCATCTGCAGTCAGGAAGGAGGGGAGTGGGAGGGAGAGAGACAGAGAGCTAGCAGTGTGGAGCCCTTGCCCATGGGATCATGCTACCCACATTTAAGATCGGTCTTCCCTTTACAATTAGCCTAACCTAGAAAATCCTTCCCAGATGTGCCCAGAGATTTGTTTCCATAGTGATTTGAAATCTCATGAAGCCAGCAACAGGAGGGGCATGCCTTTAATCCCAGCACTTGGGAGGCAGAGACAGGTGGATTTCTGAGTTCGAGGCCAGCTTGGTCAACAGAGTGAAGAAACCCTGTCTCGAAAACCAAAAAAAAAAAAAAAAAAAAAAGAAAGAAATCTCATTAAGTTGACAATCCAGATCAACTTTCAGCAGGTGAGACAGCTCAGTGGAGAAGTGCTTGAGGCGCAAGCTAGATAACCAGACTTCAATCCCAGAGGGAGCCCGTGAGGAGAGGACAGCACTGACTTCCCAAAATCGTCCTCTGATTTGCACGTTCATGCATGTGTAGGCACACAACAATAACAACAACAATAATAGTAATGGCCAATGAAATGGCTCAGCGGGTAGAGGTGCAGGCCTAATGGCCCAAGTTTGATTCTCAGATTCCACAAGGTGGCAGGAGAGAACAGACTCTGATTGTTGTCCTCTGACCTCTGTTTGCTATGGCATCTGTATGTCTGTAGTCACAACACATACACACATACAAAATAAGTAATAAATAAGAGATTCATTTTCATAATTCTTCCCACTAAATTGTATTTACCCCTGTTTCTGTGCATGTGAGTGTTATGCATGTGTGTATGCATGTTGACAAGTGTGTGGACACATGTTTTGGTGTGTTGCACATGTGGTTCTGGGGATTCAAAATCTGATATTCATGTTTACACAGCAAGGGCTTTTGCCACTGGGCCCTGCCCCACCCAGGCTGCATCTCCAAAGTGTAAGACCTCTGAAAAGGTCTGGCAGATCAGTACATAGTCTGCAGCTTCCCATTTCTTAACAGAAATGTCAGAATAACAGACCTCTTAGTGGTGATAAAGTCCAACTTTCTAGGTTTTTTTCCCCCCACTTTGTATAAAGTTTGTGGATTTCTATGTGACCTAAGACATCTCTTGGGAGACAGTCAGATTTCTAAGTTTGAGGCCAGCCTGATTTATGGAGCAAGTTCTAGGACAGTCATAGCTAGACGGAGAGACCTTGTCTTAAAAAACTAAAATGAGTAAATAAATTAAATAAAAAAGGAAACCTCTATCAGGCTGAGAGCTGGGTGGAGGGAAGAACTGGCCTGTGGCATCATGTGGTGAGGAAATGAGGTCATGGAAAGAGGTAATGGCAGGGATGCCTGCGGCTGCAGAGCAGCTCCCTGGTGAGCACACAGGTCTGCCACCTCCTAGCCCTTCCATCTGCAGATGGTGGAGGCAGCCCCCACCTGCCTCCTCTGCAGCGTCCTTTCATGTTACGTGTTGTTCAATTAATCAAATAAGGACCATAAAACTTAGAGGCCTCAGACTTCAACTGATGCTGTCATGATGGGAGATGATCCAGAATCCACAAAAAAAAATAAAACAGAATAAAACAAACAAACAAACACAGACTTGGTGTGTGTGCTTGTGATCCTAGTGCTGGGAGGAATGTCCCTGGGACTCATGGCCAGCAGACCTAGCCTACTTGATAAGTTTTAGGCCAGGGACAGACTCTAGGGATCATTCCATCCCTGTCTCCAGGCACCGAGATTACAGGTACACACCATCACTCCTGGCTTTTGTGTGGGTGCTGCAGATCTGAACTCATCTCTTCACATGCCCCCCCTTGTCTTTAAAACAGTTAATGCTGCTCTGGGCTCCCACACACATAACCTCACCCAACCCTAGCTACCTCTCAAAGGCTTTTCCTTCAAATGCCACTAAGGTAATGCTTGGGGAGTTGTGTTCAAACTGAGAATTCTGGCAACAGACATTCAGACCATGACATGCTTCTTGGTGGATAAACCTTTAAAGAAGCTAGACCCCAGAGGTTGTATATTGTATGATTCTATTGACACTACTGCCCTAAACAGGCAATCCACAGACAGCCCTTTTGGGACTGATAGGAGGGTGACTGCCAGGTGTGTGGGTGTGTATACACCCTCCCCTCCTCTTTCTCCCTCTTTCTTCCTCTCTCTCAATTTCCTCCCTTCCTCTCTCCCCACCCCTCCCACCTCTTCCCCCTCCCATCTCTTCCTTTTTTCCTTCCTTCCTGGATGGGGTTTCTCTGTAACAGCTCTGTCTGTCTTGGAACTCACTTTGTGGACCAGGCTAGCCTTGAAGTCACAGATATCCACTTGCTTCTGCCTTTTGAATGCTGGGACTAAGAATGTGTGCCACCATTGCCTGGCTTTGTGTGGTTTCTTTAGGATAATGAAAATATTCCGTAACTAGATCCTGGTGACAGTTACATAATTAGAAATATGCTGAACCCCATGAACCACAAGCTCTAACTGGGAGGATTTTACAGGATATAAGATACATCTTAATAAGCTGTTTGCCAAAGCAGATGCCTTCCTTTTGGGGGACTGGCTGCAGGGCTTGGCATCCTAGCCGTTAGACTGACAGTTGAGTAGCCTTGGGGAAATGTTGCAGAGGATAGGCTCTTGGGGGAGGGGCTTCGTGGCTACAGGAGGAGGTGGTAAGTTTAGCTGTAAGTCTGTTTAGCTTGCTCACTGTGGCATTGGTCTGCCAACCTGCCCTGCGTCAGCCAGTGAGGTCTCCATAAGTGCTGGCTTCTGGTCACATGCCCCTGACTCCCCTTGAATTCTGTTTTCTCTGAGTAGCAGCATGGGCCTAAGACCCAGGCAGGGCCATCCCAGGACCTTTTACCCTCAGTATGGGATAGGCTTCTTCCAATCCACTGCATCCCAGGCCCGTGGACCTGCTAGATGGAGAGCACAGGGCAGCCATAGACTGGGCCTGAGCCCACAGAGCAGACACCAGGGTGCCTGAGCTGGCTACCAAACCCACCTTCAGTAATCTGCTTGTCTTAGCTCAGGTTGCAGGCTTGCAGGACAAGCCCTTTGACCTACTAGCTGTCTGCACAGTCCCATCCAATGCACTTTAAGTGTCTTTTAATCTATTGAAGTTAAAACATATGATCTCCCCAGTTTCTACACCCACCTGCTGGGCAGGCTGTTCATTTACTGACAGCATCCTCCTTCATGGCCCCTCGTTGCTGGTGGTCTTTCCCTGTGAGTGGTTCCTTGGCTTCATTCCAATCCCACACAGCTGCTTTGTTGAACTGTTGGCAGTTAGTGTATGAACAGCACTTGATGGGGAGTTTTATTAGAAAATTAATTTTCCTTTCAAAGACCCTTTCCTTAGCCAGGCTTGTTGATGTACAGCTGTAGTGTGGGTTACTAGGGAAGCTAAGGCTGGAGATCCGCTCACTTGAGCCCAGGAGTTTGAGTTCATCCTGGGCAATACAACAAGGCCCTATTTCTAAAATCAAAACAAGACAGGATGAAGAGAACCAAGTTTTCCAAATGGCCTGTAGTGGTTTGCAGAAAAAGCATGACAGCCAGGCCAGGGTTATCACTTGTATTGCTGCTGCAGGGTCCTTGCCCAGTAGCTCTCTGGCACAGGGTATCCTGATAGAAGAGGGCTGTTCATCCTCATGATCAGCCCACCCTGCAGGGCTGGGATTGTCTCCATAGCCTCTTTCTCCAAGATGGCGTCTGTCTCCATGTCATAGAGTAGATTGAGTTCCAAAGGCCCCTTTGTTCATGGGCAGGGTGGAGGCTGATGCACTTGGCCACCAACTGTTGCTGGTCTTCAGCGGCCAGTGGCTGTGGGAAGGCTGCAGGCTCTCCCACACTATCAAGGCCTTCTGGCTGACTTTGGCATCTGTTGCAAGCAAGAATGAGCTGAGAAATGGGACCTATTTTGGAGAGAGACAGTGGGTACAGGGGATTATTCTTATTGGGGTGTCTAAGCTAGACCTAAAATATTAACTTGCTAGATTGCTGAGAAGCCAGAGAGGCATAGCATTGCTTGCAGGGTGGCCTATGTGCAGCTATGCATAAGCACTATCTCACAGAATATCCCATTGGGCAGTACTTGCTATAAAAGACTTTCAGGCAAAGTAGGGTTCTGGCTGTCAGAATTTATGGCGAATCTCTCAGGTATGGACCAGGTTTCACCACTATTGCTAGCCAGAATTCTTCATTCTCAAATCTTTCTGATGTGGCATATTTTGGTGGCTGTCCCTCTCTGATCCACCTTCAGCTGGTGTGTTTGGCAGGGGTTATGCTGGGGATGTCTTTATTTACTGTTAAGTGAGATTATGTGATCTTTTGGGTTGGTTTCTGCTGTGTTCAGCTGAGGAGGAGGTACGTTCCCCTAACGCCCGTCCTGTATACCTGTTGTACTGGCTGGTTCTGTGTGTCAACATGACACAGGCTGGAGTTATCACAGAGAAGGGAGCTTCAGTCGGGGGTGGGGGGGGGAATGCTTGTAGTCTTGGGTTCAATAAGAGAGTAAGCTGAAGCTGGGCGGTGGTGGCACATGCCTTTAATCCCAGCACTTGGGAGGCAGAGGCAGGCGGATTTCTGAGTTCAAGGCCAGCCTGGTCTACAGAGTGAGTTCCAGGACAGCCAGGGCTACACAGAGAAACCCTGTCTCGAAAAAACCAAAAAACAAAACAAAACAAAAAAAAAGCCAGGGGAAGCAAGCCAGTAAGGAACATCCCTCCACGGCCAGTTCCTGCTTCCTGACCTGCTTGAGTTCCAGTCCTGACCTCCTTTCATGATGAACAGCAATTTGGAAGTGTAAGCTGAATAAACCCTTTCCTCCCCAATTTGCTTCTTGGTCATGATGTTTTGTACAGGAATAGAAACCCTGACTAAGATACCTATGCACCTTCCCCCAATATTATGGACCACAGGGACCAGAAACAAACACATATAGCTTCTCTCGTATGTCTTTCCTTTCTGGAATTCAGCCAACAGTGGGGTCTGCCGGCGTCCACTTGTGTTAGATAGCTCAGTAACCCAGAGTCTAGCCAAGACTAAAGCTGGAGGGCCCCATTGGGCATATTGGAACCAATGCCTAGCTAGCTAGTGCTGGCCATCCCTGAGTCTGAGGAGGAAAAGCTCTGTGACAGCACCCGTGGGTCACTTGTCCCCAGGTCAGGATCAAAGCTCTGAAAGGTCAGAGATTGAAAATGCTGAGTGGACCAGAAGCAGAGACGGGGAAATCTGTGGGACAGGGCTGACTTGGGAGCCACCAGGGAAGGCCGTGAGGTGGCAGCCTAGGTTGCTGTGTGAGGGTGGAGAGGAAAGCCTCATGTGCCTGCCTACACCCTGAGGCCCTGTGGCAGGCAGCACACGCGGGAGGTGTGGGGTATGATGGCGTGTGGGCATGGGGCAGACTCACCTGGCTACTTTTCTGGGTCTATTCTTCAGGAATGTCTGTCTTTTCCCTTTCCTATATGACTCCATGGGAAGGAGTTAGCACCACTCTGTCACTAACTCCATGTCATTAAAATGTAGCTACTCTCCACTCTCTGCCTACTTCCACTCCAGGCTACCCCAGCCTCTCCCTTCCCTGCCTTTGTGAATCCTAGGAGTTCCAAGACTACTTTTCTGTCACTGGGATGCTCTGTGCCGCTTGTTACACTGCCTCATCCTTTCCCGAGGAGTGCCTTAGCCTCTGTCCTGGGGTAGGTAGGCAGCTCAGCTTGTCCCTAACTGGGCCGCTCAGTGGACACAGAGCACAGGTGCTTCCTGCTGTCTTCGTGGTTCTCACCGTCACTCTTAAGAGCATGCTGACTTGACTTGGCATCTTACCCGTCATGCGGCCCAGCCCAGCCATCCCTGGTTGGGGTCAGGGCTGCCTTGTGAGGGTGGGGCTCGTTCTTGTGGGAAGGATATATAGTATTTGGCTCCTTATCCTGGTCAGCTGTTTCTTGCTGTCATTCTTGTGCACACTAATGAGGGTACTAGGGATTGTACATGCAACTTACTGGGCATTCATGATACCTGTCACAATGTTGTAGGGTTACTTAGCAGGGGGTGGACCATGGAGGGTTTGGGATTTGAGCTTAGAGCCAATCCATCTGGTCCCTTCAGAGTCTATGCCTTGGATTATTCTCTTTCCTCACACCGTTGTTGCACATCGTTGAAGTGGTTTATTTGCATTTTACCACCGTGTCTGTGTTTGCTGATGTGAACAAAAACAAAAGTATCACTTGCCCTTCAGAGAGTGCTATGAAAGGCTTTGAGAGGTTGCGCTGTTACCTAGGGACAGACAGAACTCCCAGTGGCCCCATACCTCTGAGGACAGGCCAGCTGTGGATCTGGGTCAGGCCGAAGGCACGTGAGGGATGCTGACTGTCTCTAGGTACTTGTGTGAATGAGTCGGGTAAGGTGGGCCTAGGTCAGTGTTTGGAGGAACGAGCAGTTCCAACCATGGAGGCCTGTTGCCTGTGGGCTGAGCTGCTGTTGGGGTTGTTGTTGCTGTGGTGAGCAGCTGGGTTAGGGTACCTTGAGAAGCTTTTCTTGCTTTCCTGTGGTGCTTTTGGATTTGGAGAATTGGAGTGCAAAGTTTAGGGCTTTCCTGGAGACCTGGTCCAGGAGAGGTCAGGGCCCAGGATGGCACTATGGGTAACCATCCCTTCCTTGACCTCTCCATTCTCTTCTTGAAGTCTATGTATGACCACTGTCTGGGGATAGGCTGAGACTGAAAGGTAACGTGCCAGGGTTCCATGTTCTGAATGTTAGGGCAGAGAGTGGTCCTTACCTGGTTATGTGGAAGGGCTCTCGGAAGTTGATATTCAGACCCCAGCCGACATTCTGATAACATCTGCTTGAGGGAGAACGGCCTAGGCTTTGTGTCACTCGTGGGCTGACCTGGGGCAGGAGCTTCCTCTCTGGTCCACCATGCTTCCTGAGCTGCCATCTGTGCAGATTGTGTATCCAGCTGCCTGCCTGTTATTCTCTTACCTGGAGCCTGACCAAGAAAGATCATGAGGTTGCTCTCTAGAACTACAGGGCATCAATTAGTGTCCTCTGACTGCAGTATTCATGTCATATTTAGGAAGCAGGAGTGTGAACAGGGTCTAGCTCGGGCACTGGCCTACTCTTTTCTTCCACCAGAGAGGCCTGGTGGTTCTCCCTGTGGCCCTGGGCAGAAGTCCTAGCTTCATGGCTTCTAACATGCCAACCAGGCCATTTGTTACTTTCATGTGCTTCAGTCTCCCTGCCTGAAGAGGACCGGTGCACAGGAGACTCTGATGAGCAGTGTCTGACACAGGGCTGGGCCTGATTCCTCTGGAGGGGCTCTTGATGAGCAGGGCACAGGTGCTGTGATCTCTGATTCTGTCCCGCCCACCAGAAGTCCTCTGAACTATAGAGAAACACTTCAGAGTCACCCATGGCTACTCAGAGGGCCCCTGTGAGCATAGCCCAAGCTCACACTATTGAGTATATCCACACTGATAGCCACACTCATGAGGAACCAGGCACCTGAGTGAATAAATAATACAATCAACTTCTTGTAGTTTGTGCTCCATTGGTCCATTCTGTATTATGACTTTAACTTTATAATTGCTTGGTATATCTGTGAGTCTGCATGTGTGTGTGTGTGTGTGTGTGTGTGTGTGTATGTGTGTGTGTGTGTATTCGCATGCGCGAGAGTGCATGTGCATGATTACAGGCACATTCATACCACAGGGAAATCAGGGAACAGCCTCAGGTGTCCCTCCCTGCCACCCACCATGTTCGAGTCATCGTCTCTCTTTGTTGATTGATACTGCACACCCCAGGATAGCTGGCCTGTGAGCTACTGAGGTTTTTGTTTTGTTTTGTTTTGTTTTTTTAAAAGCTTTATTAATTGTAATACATAAGTACGCTGTAGCTGTCTTCAGATGCACTAGAAGAGGATGTCAGATCTCATTACGGGTGGTTGTGAGCCACCATGTGGTTGCTGGGATTTGAACTCAGGACCTTTGGAAGAGCAGTCAGTACTCTTACCCACTGAACCATCTCACTAGCCCCACTACTGAGGTTTTCCTGTCTCCACCTCTCTTCTCTCCCGAGGAGCACTGAGATTACAAATATGTGCCATCATGCCTGGCTTTTTAAGATGGGTTCTAGGGATCTGAACTCAGGTGCTCATCTCTGCACAGAAGAACTTTATCTCATGAGCTGTCTCCCCAGCCCTCAAAGAATTGTTTTAAAATAAAGTTCTTTATGACTAATTTATGAGTAAATATTTGATTTGTATACCTTTTTTGTTGTTGTTGTTGTTTGGTTTTTTGGTTTTTTCGAGACAGGGTTTCTCTGTATAGCCCTGGCTGTCCTAGAACTCACTCTGTAGACCAGGCTGGCCTTGAACTCAGAAATCCACCTGCCTCTGCCTCCCAAGTGCTGGGATTAAAGGTGTGTGCCACCACTGCCTCACTGTATACCTGTTTTACGCACTTATATATCCAGGGTGATCTGAAGGTTTGTTGGGAAAGAGATCACTAGTGAAAAAAAGGCCAAGACCTGTTCTAACCTTTTTTCCCTCTCCTTGGCTGTGGGTGTAGTTGAGACAGTATCCACACAGTATTGTTTTAAAGGCATTCCTATAGTTAGGTTATGTTTTTCAGTGTTGGAGTTTTTATTTCATGCTTGTTCACAAAGCACCTATCTCTTCCTACTTACAGTAATGCCTTTGTTGTACATTTTCTTTTGGGACATCAAAACACTTAAAATCTGGGCTGGAGAGATGCTCAGTGGTTAAGAGCACTGACTGCTTGCTCTTCCACAGGATCCCGGTTTAATTACCAGCACCCACATGGCAACTCACAACTGTCTATAACTCCAGTTCCAGGGGATCTGACACCTCACACAGACAGACATTCAGGCAAAGCACCAATGCACATGAAATAAAAATTAAAACAACAACAACAACAACTACAAAACCACAAAATCAGCATGCTGCCTCCCTGTGTCAGGCCTGTGAGCCAATCTGCATGGAGCCAGTGCCCATCAGGCTGGTGTAGCACTGAGTGGTGAGTTGGTGAATTGGCTCTTTGGGCCCTACTCTGCATACTTACAATTATAGACTTACTAACTGAGATTTTCTCTTGGATCCTTTAATCAGGACGAATTGAATGCCATTGGTTTTGTTAACTCATTTCCTGGGACCCCTGCCTGGAGGCTTCCTCTTGCACAGCACCTGGGGCCTGGGATAGGCGTGACTGGCACAGTAATTTAGAATTCCTTCTGCTCCCACCTCTGGCTTGTGGGGAGATAAAGAAGAACTTTGGTTCTTTAGTCTGAAATAGTCCCGAGGGGTCTGGTGCTCTCACTCTATTGGCAGCTAAAATTTAAAACAGCAGACATTTTCTGTTTTTATAACATTTTCTGAACATTCTTACTTTCTTCTGCTCTAGGTATACGTGCATGCCTGTGTGTGCATTATACACACACGTGTGTGTGTGTGTGTGTGTGTGTGTGTGTGTGTGTGTGTGAGTGAGAGAAAGAGAGAGAGAAAGAGAGAGAGAGAGAGAGAGAGAGAGAGAGAATGAGAATGAGAGTGAGAGTGAGAGATTGGGTCCTACTTTGATCACAATGGAGAATATAGGGCAGAGGGTGAACCTTGACTCTAGCAGGGATATGATTTCGAATGCTAGTGAGTATAGGCCTTCTACTTTAGTATACAGAATAGTTCTATACTGAACAGTTAACTCACACATTTGTGTACATGTAAATGCATGTACATACTAATAGAAATGCATGCAGATATGCACATGCACAATGCATACATATGCAAGCCATGTGCACACTCACCCATGCACACATGGATGCTGTTGGTTTCTGCAGAGCACAGACAAGAGGGAGGTGGGTGGGCCAACATGTTGCCCTCTGGAGGCTGGGTCCACTTCTTGATGATGGGTTGGTTTCAACCTGGGAAATTGTGACAGATGGGACTTGTCCCGACCACCCTAGGCCAATGTCAGCTGCTCTGCGCCTTGTCTGCCAAGCCTTCCCTTTCCAGCATTTCTTGCTGGGGAGCTTGTAGGTTTGAGGTCAGAAGGGAACTAGGGTTCTGTTGACCTGGTTGACCACCCTAAGCTGGCTGACCAGTAAAGTAGATCATACTGTGTGTACAGCACACGTCTCTTGGGTGAACAGTAAGTTGGTCCCTGCTTGAGAAGGAGCCAGACCCCTTCTAGAAGAAGGGGGTAACAGGAGGAAGATATTTCCATCTACTGAGAAACAGGTGTGTCTATGGCTGCCCCTCCTTCCTCAGGGAATGCCAGCAGGCCCTGGCACCTAGGAGGCAAAGCTAGAGGGCAACACAAGCCAGACTGGGATCCTGGGGTCTGTGTCAGAGAGTGAGATGGCCTTTGAAAGTCGTGGCCATTAGAGGGAAAAAAAGAGAGAGCGGTGGGAAGAGAGGAATAAATGTGTCTCTCGTCTCCCACCCTGCCTATTTCAAAAATGATTTTTATTTTATTTGTACATGCATGCAGAGGTCAGTTTGTAGGATGTGTTTCTTTTCTTCTACAGTGTAGGCCCAGGGACTTGAACTCTGGTTGTTGAGCTTCATGTACTGAGTCATCTCAGTTGTGTGCATGCACCCATGGCTTGGTGTAGTGACAATTTGGACAATTCTGGAATTTTGGTTTCCTTAAAAACAACACAGAAACATTGTAAGAATGTGTTTCCATTTTAATCCCAGGTGTGGGATGTGTGGCTGCTTTGGACTGTCTATAGCAGCTGACCACGATTTGCCTCGTGCTCTAGCAGAGGCATGGTTTTGCCAACTGCAGATAGGGTTCTGTGATTGTGTGACATTTGGAAGTCTGGGAACTTTCCAGAGGGTCCCGAGAGTCAAAGGGGTGGTTGTTGGTTATTTAGGGAGGTTGGTTGTAGTTTGTTAGTAGCTATGGTCAAAGAAGAAACAAAAGGAAAGAAATTAGATTCAGTGAATTTTTTAATTGCTCTCTCCCCTCCTCCATCCTTGTTTCTCTCCTATCTAAGTACTGAGGAGGGTGAGGTAGGGGGAGGGGGAGCAGGGGATAAAGGGTAGGAAAAAGAAGGACCCACAAAGTAGCAAAGACCAGCTACAGGTTGGCATCTGTGAATATGGGTGGGTATGCCATGATACACACGTGGAGGTCAGAGGACAATCTTGGACATAGGTCCTTGCCCTTGATCCTTTTTGAGACAGGGTCTCTCTGTTGTTATTCTCTGTGCACAGGCTCACTGGTTTGTGAGCTTCCTCACTTGTGAGCTTCTAGGGCCTCTCTTATCTCTGCCTCCTATCTTATGGTAGGAGTTCTGCGGTTACAGATGTGAACTACCATGTCTTATGTGGGTTCAGAAGGTCTGAACTCAGGTCATTATGCTTGCATGGCAAACCACTGAGCCATCTCCCAGACCCTAACTGTACATCTGTATCTCATCTCATCCCAGTCTCTGGTGTTCCACAGCCCTCCTGGATGTGACAGTAGCTTGAGAAGTCAGTCCAGGTGTGGAGGGGTAGGTGGCCAGCACTGAGTGCAGCATGTGGCACAAGGGCCCTTTCTCTCTCTGCCTAAGGTACTTTATCCGCATCTAGACCAGATCAGGTAAGTCAGTTCCCACTCAGCTCTCTTCAGGATGTCTTGGGAAGGTCTGCTACCCATCCTGACTAGGCACTGTAGCTGGCTGTGATGTGCTATGCACATTCTGATTGGTCACTTTGAGAGCTCCAGCCTCAAGAGGGGCTGCTTGGCCACATCTGGGGCTTCTTTCTGTTTCCAATATCCTTGACTGGTTGAGAGGCTTATATTTGTGATCAGGGCCTTAGAGTTAAGGAAAAGCATCCCTGAGCCTTCTGGGAGGAAAAGGGAAAAGAAAAAAGAAAGGCAAGGAAAGAGAAATTACAAACAAAGCCCAGAAGTTAACACACTGAGGTAGAAACACAGTCACATGCTTGGGTGGAAGAGAGTGGGGCAGGTGTCAGCATGTGTGCTGTGTGAGCATGTATGCACACATGTGAGCAGCATTAGAGCAAATTTGGGTTGGTACATTTGTGCATCTTCCGCTCTCTTGGGCCTCTGTTTTTTCCTTCTGGTATTGGAGGCTGAGCCAGAGCCTTGTGCATGCTAGGCGAATGCTCTGCCTCTTGAGCCATATATCTCTCCTCTACCCTCTCCCATGTCTTTTTTCCTGCAGTCATGAGCATCCTTTACTAAAACATGCTGGTGCTTCACCATTTCTCCTTCGTTTCTCTGAACCCTGGACTGTCAGCTCTAGGGGAAGGAGTCCTTCATGCCTAGGAGCCTAGAGGACCATTGTGCGAAGGCTTACTGTGTCTGTGTAGAAAAATAAGCCAGGCAGTGGGCAGATATCAGGTGAATGGAAGAGACAGGGAGCCTGGGCAAGACCAGAACTAGAACACCTATGAGTGCTCCCCTCAGAGGTGAGGAAACTGGTGTTCCCAGTGTTAAGAAATGGGGCTGAGAGGGCAGGGAGGTGTCCAGAGGGCAGGGAATGGGGAGTGAATGCAAACTCTGACAGTCATTTTCATTTCAGTGGAGTGAAATAATAATAATAATAATAATAATAATAATAATAATAATAATAATAATAATAATAATGGAGTGAAATAATAACAACAACAACAACAATAATAATAATGGGTTCCTTCCTTCATTGATTGTCTTAGTCCTTTCTGTTTAGACTTGTGGATTAAACACTTTTTCTTGGACAAAGTCTCATTACATAACTCAGGCTCATATCAAATACACAATCCTCCTGCCTCAGCCTCTCTAGTGCTGGGATGGCAGGTATGTGCCACTAGGCCTTGTTTATATAATTTTTATTTTCCCTAAGAGGTTTTCTGTCATCCCAGGGCCCTGGGCCTCCCTCTTCCTCTTTTCTGGGATTCTAATGAGGATTTTAGGATGAGCCTGGCTTTTGCTCTGGTTGTATTTCTAAAGGTTCTTATGGAGAAATTTGATGAGATGGCTACTGCTTGGGGTAGAAGAGTTCAGGCTAGAGGCTTAGCCATCACAGGGGCAGCCTGCCCTGTAGGAACACGGCCACCAGCTATTGTGTCTCCTCCAGCAGTTACCACCTCCTCATGTTCCTGGCACCTCTCTCTCCTGCAGAGGTCAGACCCACAACTGCTGGCCCAGTTCTACTATGCTGATGAGGAGCTGAACCAGGTGGCTGCAGAGCTGGACAGCCTAGATGGGCGGAAGGAGCCCCAGAGGTGCACACTCCTTGTCAGCCAGTTCCGCTCCTGTCAGGTGAGTGGGATGGTGGGGGCATCGGGGTGTGTGTCCATCTTGGGGAGTTCTTAGGGGAAATTCTTGCTTGGGTAAGTGTCTGTAACTAAGGATGGATGCTGTGACCTGACCTGGTAAACATGTGGCTTTGCCACCCGATCCTACCCTGTAGGGATGTAATTGGGACCCTGGAAATAATGAAGAAATAATGAAGAGACTAGACCCAAGAGGAGGGCGGTCTTGGGCAGACCAGGATCATGTGGGATGGGGAGCTAGGTTGCAAGTTCTATCTGCACAGGACGCGTGGGAAGAGCAGAAGCTGAGACCAGAGTGAAGTGGAGAGCAGCTGGCTTGGGAAGGGAGGTCCTTGCTCTGGCTGCTCTGGGTAGTGTGTGCAGAGTTAGCAGTGGGGGATGTCACTGCACTCAGCGGCTGCTGACTCATGGTGCTGTGAGCTTTTGCTGCATAATTCAGAGACAGCTCTGGAAGCTGCTGCTAAAAATACCTTGCCAGCAGCATCTTCTTCCAGTGCACCAAACGTTCACGAGGCGTTTCCAGCAGGAACAAAGTTTTGTCAAGTGACAAGCACAGTTTTTCCCAAGTTCAGGAACTTTGTATAATTCTGCCTATATGTTCTTCCTGGGTCCTCTGTTCTGGGAGGTGGGCTGGTGCATGCTCACCTGACAGAGAGCCAGCCCATAACTCTCACTCTGGTTCTCCAAGCCTTGCTGCATCTGATCTATAGAAAGTAGCCAAGCTGGTCACATTCCAGGCTGCCTCTAGGTCATCATTCCCTCCTTGTGTTCCTGTGTACGGCCTGTTCCCCTGGAGCTCCAGGGTAAGGGTTCTTCTGACTGTGGGTCATGATCTGCTCCTCCTTTCTTTGGGCTCTGAGCTATTCAACACAGCCTTCACCTACCCTACGTCTGTTTGGATGTACCAGTAGATGCCCCAGACCCCTTCAGAGCCAGCCTCCCTGCTTCTAGGAACTTGTGTTAGAAACAGTCCCTGGGAGGGCTGTTACTAGGGAGCCACTTACAAAGGTGAGAAGCTCCACAGGAGAGATGCTCGGAGGGACTGAAGGCTCCTTTCCTCCCTTGTTCTTGTCTGTTGGGAAGCAGGACAGCTGTGGCCCACATTAGTCTCACTCTGAGCTAGGTGTTTATTGGTGTCAGCAACAAAGTATTATATTAGATTGGGAAAGGGGCTATCAAGCTGGTAGTCTCTTCTTAGGTCAAGGGTCAGGGCTCATCACAGTGAATCTTATAGTGTGAGAGGGGTCTGAGGGAACACTTAGGTCCAGGTTGTGTTCTAAAGACACACATTCTTTCCTTGTTTTAGGGCCTGGGAGAGAACATGGGGACAGGAGATTGTGCACACCCATCAGGGCACTTCCTTGTCACTTGGCTCACAGGACCCTGTCCCTTGCTTGCCCTCACCCACTGTCACTTCTTCTATGCTCTTCAGCCTCTTAGGCCCAGGATTCAGCTCACTGCTCCTTTTGGCTCCTCCATGGTCATGTTGAATGGCTCAGGCCCATCATTTACTGCTGGGGGCTCCAGCTCTCATCCCTGGTACCCCATGCAAGTTTTGCTCCTGAACCAAGAATTTCATGTTTCTTCATGGTGTTCTGCCTGGCATTGCTTTATCAAGATTAGTCTCTGAGTGCTTGATGCTGCTCTGTAGAGAGATAAGGGACGGCTATAAACTCATCTTGTGACCTGAGGCCTTACCGAGAGAAAGGAGGTTACACCGAACTCTTCTCCCTGCTCCCTGTCCTGCATTCTTAAAAGGCCCTCACCAGGGCTGGTGAGATGGCTCAGCGGGGAAGAGCACTGATTGCTCTTCTGAAGGTCATGAGTTCAAATCCCAGCAACCACATGGTGGCTCACAACCACCCCGTAATGAGATCTGACACCCTCTTCTGGTGTGTCTGAAGACAGCTACAGTGTACTTGTAATAAATAAATTAAAAAAAAAAAAAAAAAAGGTTCCCCACCACTTCTGACAGTAGAGACGTAAGATTCCTCCCGTGACAGATGAGTGCCCCAGCCCAGTGCTTCCAATGCTTCCTGTCAGAGTTGAGGAGAATGCTTCCTTTACATGTCAGATTTGTGATACGACATATGTACACATGTGCGCAAGAATGAAGAGCACTCAGGGTGATATCTGGACATTGCCTGAGCAGAGCATTCCTGTCTCTGTGGAGTCAGAAGATGCTCCATCTTAGATTACAAATCAGCTTGCCAACCCAGAAGCCCTCTGGAGCTTCTGTTTATGGAGGTTTCATGCAGGCGTGGTTGATACCCTCCCCTCCCCTCAGAGTTTGACAGTTAAAGTTGAAAATCTAGGTGTGTGTCCTGTAATGGCCAGCCCTGCCCTGAAGCTACTCAGAGCCTGGTTACCTGTAACTTCTTTAATGTAAGATCTGTTACCTCAGAGATGGCAGGGAGTTTGGGAATTGTATGTCAAGAAAATGAAAGAAGGGCTGAAGAGATGGCGCTGTGGTTAAGAGCACTGACTGTTTTTTCCCCGAAGTCCTGAGTTCAATTCCTAACAACTACATGGTGGCTCACAACCATTTGTAATGGGATCCGATGCCCTCTTCTGGTGTGTCTGAAGACAGCCACAGTGTACTCACAAACATAAAATAAATAAATCTTAAAAAAAGAAAGAAAGAAAATGAAAAAACACACACACACAGTTTTGAGGCAAGAGTCTCTGTATGTTGCTTAAACTGGCCTTGAACTTTTGAGAGCAAGTAATATTTCTGCCTTAGCAAGTAGCTCTACTGTGCCTGGTTCCTAAATGTATTTCTTGGGTCACTTTCTAACTCACTTACTAGTTTTGACATCATTCTTTTAGAGACTACTAGACTTTTTTTTTTTTTTATAAATTTTTTTTTGCAAATCAAGTTTTGTGCTTCTTTTTAAAAAGATTTATTTTTAATTAGATTGTGCCTATGCATGTGTAGTGCACATGAGTACAGGTGCCTGTGGAGGCCAGAAGAGGGGATGTCAGATCCCCTGGAGCTAGAGTTACAGACGACGGTGAGCTGCCTCGTGAGGGTTCTGAGAACCGAACTCAGGTTGTCTGGAAGAGCAGTCTGTACCCTTAACCTCAGAACCATCTCTCCAGCTACGGCCTTGTGCTCTTTCTCGCTTCCCTGGCTGCCTTGGTTTTGTGCTGTGTTCCACGCCCTGCTTCCTGAGAACCTGACTGGCGTTCCAGTCCAGTGCTTGGCGTACATGGCGAATAGACTTTTTCATACGTTGGGAAGGTCAGCTGTCAGTGTTTTATCTTCAAGCATGTTAGCTGTAGGATTTCTGCAGACTCCCTTTGTCATGCCAAGGAAGTTGCCTCCTATTTATATCTTGCTGAGGGCTCTTATCAGGAATGGATGTTGGAGTTTTGTCAATACTTTCTTTGTGACTATTGGGATAATCAGGTTTCTTCTTATGGAAAGTGATATGGAATGCTTTTATGTAAAGTACTGGCTGTTTCTATTATTATCCTCCCTGTTGCCCTCACAGCTGCATGAAGGTGCTGTGAGGACAGGGCTCTGTCTATAACATCCACTAGGTCACCCCCAGTACCCAGCACATATCAACATTCAATTATATGAGCGACTGACCTAAAACGCTTGTCCTTTTTCTCTTCTTCCTTCTGACCCTCTTCCCCCTCCCCCTGCCTCTATGGTATTTTGGTTTTTGTTTGTTTGGTTGGTTTTGTTTTTTTGTATAGGGTCTTGCTTAGTCAGGTTGGGCTTGAACTCATAATCTTCTTGTCTCAGTCTTCTAAGTATAGTTGCAGATCACCATGCCTGGATGTTTTCTTTCATGATGTCCCTTATCTATTTATTCACTTTCTGACCATAATCAGGGCATCACATAAGTTATGGTAAGCTGTGTCAAATTGTGAATACCATGCCAGTATTCACTCAGGCTTCTCACCATTTCTATATCTAGGGTTACAGTTATGTAGCTTTAGAAGGAATCTTGGGCTCATCTGGCCCTGCTAGTTCAGTATCTTCAGAGAAGGTGTCTCTTACATTGCATCATTACATAATCTAGCAAAAACCAGTGGCATTGAAAGCTGCCTGTAAGAAAGCTGACAAAGTTCCCAGCAGAAAGAGAGTGGAGAAACCAACCAGAGATCACACAAAAACCAGAAAGATGAGACAGCATTGGACCCTACTCTTTTTTTTTTTTTAAAGATTTATTTATTTATTATATGTAAATACATTGTAGCTGTCTTCAGACATACCAGAAGAGGGCATCAGATCTCATTATGGGTGGTTGTGAGCCACCATGTGGTTGCTGGGATTTGAACTCAGGACCTTCATGGAAAGCAGTCAGCGCTTTTACCCGCTGAGCCATCTCTTCAGCCCTGGACTCTACTCTTAACCAAAGTAGACTTTAATGGCTGGGATATAGCTCTATGATAAGAACTCTTTATATTGTGTGTAAAACCATGGGTTCAATGCCTGGGACCAGCCACAAATGGTAAAACAAAGCAGAAGTAGTCAGATGTACTATTAAGACGGTGCAGGATAGAGCGTCTCTCTCTACTCTCATGGCCCAATACACTTTTTATGGATTATTTTAATCTCAAATAATTTTCATATGTGATATAGTTAAATGTGCTATTGCGTACCTGTAATCCAGCCCTTGAGAAACAGAAAGATTAGGAGTTTAGGACCAATTGTGGCTTCACAGTAAGTTTGAAGCCAGTCTGGTATATATGTTTCTGCCTTAAAATATGAATTTAGAACAACAGAAGTTCTGCATCTGTATTCATGAGGATTACTCACCCAGTCTTGTTTGGTATCAGAATATCATGTGCATCTATACAATGTGCTGGAGAGAGTCTCACTTCTGCATTTTTGGGGAGAGGGGGGTTGAAAGTTTGTGTCAAATTGGTGTTATTTTTCTGTTTGAATCTAGAGGCTTCTCTGTGGGAATATTTTTAACTTCAGCTTCATTTCATTGAATACATACAAGGCTTTTCAGGTTTTCTAAGTCTTCTTGGAGAGCTTTGGTAGTTTGTGTAGTTCAAGAGATTCCATCTAAGTTGTCAGCATGGCTTGCTCATGGAGTTGTTTTCTAATATGTGTGGGATGTGCAGTGATGCCTTCTCTCCTGGCGTAAGCTGTGTCGCCCTGACTGTGCTGGTAGAGCTTTGTCAGTTTTATTCATCACCTCAACTGAACTTTGTTGATTTTCTCTTTCATGGGATTCTTTATCTTACAGTGTGTGTCTAGAGAGAGAATACACCTATGTCTGATGACCTACTCCCCAGGGAAGCTCTACTCCCTGATTGGTACAGGTAGCTCTACCCTCTGGGACCCAGTGGGAGGCCTCACATTCAGCCCTTCACACGTAGCCACTCAGGAGGTGCCTCTTGTGTTTTAAGGTCTTAGACTGATCAGAGCTGGGTTCGTCTAACTCTGCTCGCCATGGTAAAATATGGGGTACTCCTAGTTCCTCTGAGATATGGAAGACCTCTTACTCTGCTGGCCCCATGAATGTCCCCACTGCTCACCATCTTGTTTTGTCTAGTTCGTGCTGAATCCATGAGCGGTAGGTACCTCCCAACTTCATCCCCAAAGCCCTCTTCACATGTTCTCTGCTGCTGTCCTTGGAATCTAGCTGCCTTGGTCTCACTGGGTGCCACATCCCTATGCCGTACAGGGCATGCCTGTTTTCCTTCCATCTCAGGGCCACTGCCCATTCTCATCTGACATCCAACGCCCGTGCCTGAGAGCCATTGTTTCCTCTGCTATTTGGTGTGGAGCAGATTTAGTTCTGGCAACTCCATCTTGGCTGGGTTTAGAATTCCCAGTCAAGGGCTGGGGCGATGGCTCAGTGGGTAGGAGTGTTTGCTATACAAATGTGAAGTCTGTTCAAATTCTCAACTATCACATAAAAAGCTGGCTGAGCTATATAGGTGTATGTCTGTAAGTGAGGTGGGGAATAGAGGCTCTCCAGAACATTCTAGATGGTCAGCCCAGCTAGAGGTTCAGGGAGAGACCCTGCTGCAAGAGAATAACTTGGAGATTGATAGAGTGGGACACCCATTATTCTCCTTTGGCCTCTCTGCGTGTGTGGACAGGTGGACACACACACACACACACACTCACACACACCCCTCATAAACACAGTGCAATGGGTGTGGTGTTACATTTGGAAGGCAGAGATGGGATTCCTATAAGTTCCTGCCTCCCCCAGTCTACAAAATGAGACATTGTGTCAAATAAAACAAACAAATAGCTGTGCATGGCTGGTTCCCAGGTTTTACAGACTTTAGTTTGTGTAGCCTCTAGGCTGCTGTGTGACTGTGGTTTCTGTTTTGCTGCTGAGAATCAGAAAAATCGGGTGTCCTGCCATAGTTTGCATAGCCTTTGGGGCCGAGGTGGACCTGCCCTTGTATGGACAGGCAGGGGCTTTGCTGTTGTGTCTGTTAGAGGGTCACTGCTTGGTGAAGGAGCAGTGTCTGAAAGGGCTGCCCCAGCAGACTTCCCTTGTGTGTGTTTGTGCCCCTGTGATAAAACTGAGATTCGGACAGGCCAAGGGTCCCCAGCTGGTCGTCATTGGTGCTTGGGACCCTTTTACTCATACTTGATGCTTACTCGGTTGTAAAAACTGACATTGCCTTGCCACTCTGGGGAGCTTTTCACAGGGTGAAAGGGCTGGCTTCGCTGTCACTGCCTGGAAATAAATGGACACATGAAGGATAGCCTAGGCTTGTTATGGGGATAATAGTGATGTAGAAATGTGTGCATGTGCCTGTAAGTGCACATGGCAGGTGTGTGAGATAGGGTCTCTGCTGAATCTGGAGCCAACAATCCCCAGGGTTGTCCCGTCTCCACCCTAGCCCCCCATGCTGGGATTACAGATGTACTGGCTAGTTTTGTGTGTCAACTTGACACAGGCTGGAGTTATCACAGAGAAGGGAGCTTCAGTTGGGGAAATGCCTCCGTAAGATCCAGCTGTAAGGCATTTTCTTAAATAGTGACCAAGAGGGGATGGCCCCTTGTGGATGGTGCCATCACTGGGCTGGAAGTCTTGGGTTCTCTAAGAGGGCAGGCTGAGCAAGCCAGGGGAAGCAAGCCAGTAAGGAACATCCCTCCATGGCCTCGGCCTCAGCTCCTGCTTCCTGACCTGCTTGAGTTCTAGTCCTGACTTCCTTTGGTGATAAACAGCCATGTGGAAGTAAGCTGAATAAACCCTTTCCTCCCCAACTTGCTTCTTGGTCATGATGTTTGTGCAGGAATAGAAACCCTGACTAAGACACAGATGAGCTACTCAACCCTACTTTTAAGAGTAGGTGCTAGGGATCCAGACTCAGGTCTTCTCACTTTCACAGCAAGCATTATATCTGCTGAGCTGTCTCCCCAGTCCCCAGGGTCAAGATTTTATAGGAGTCTACTGACTTCTTGTCCAAGGGAACTTGTATGGGTGTTCAGGGGCAGCTGGGATAGCCATGGTTCTAGGGCATTTAGGGGGACAGGCATGGAGGGAAATTGAAGTCTTTTTTTTTTTTTTTCTAAGAAGATGGTTCAGTTGTTACAAAGAGTGATGTGGAATCTACTCCTCAGCCATCAAATGAGCTCAGTCACAGGACTGTGTGCCAGCAACAGACCACTGTTGTCCCAGGAGGGGGGTGAGGCAGGATATGCTGCCAGATCCCTTATGTAGTCTGGATGAGCAGTCTTTCTTTCTGTTTCAGGACAATGTGTTAAACATCATTAATCAGATCATGGAGGAGTGTATCCCTCAGGACCGTGCCCCTCGGGATTTCTGCGTCAAGTTTCCAGAGGAGATCCGGCATGACAACTTGGCTGGCCAGCTGTGGTTCGGGGCTGAGGTAGTGGGCAGTTGCTGGGATTCCGGGCCCTGATGTTAGATACCCTTTTCCAGCCAGGTCCATGTGAAGCCTGGTGTCTCTTCTAGGGCTTCTGTCCGCCCTTTGTTTTTCAGAAGGTGTGATCTGAGTTTCCTTGGCCACCAGCCCTAGGAACGTCATGGGGAGCCATAACCCTGTGCTCCCCACCACCGCTGGTGCAGATGAAGTTTCTCGTGTGATTGTTAGGAGACGGAGTCCCCAGGCATCCAGGATCCTATCACTGCTCCTCAGATATCAGTGTAAACAGTTCTCACCCACCCACTGCATGACAGCAGCAGGGGCGCTCTTGAGGGGGGCCTTACCCCACCACATTCACATTAGCTTACTTTCCAGTAACACAGGAAGATGGCTTCCCCATAAGGTAGTAGGACACTGTCCCCCCTGTCTGGGAACTTCCTGTACCCTTCAACAAAGTGAAGCCCCAGCATATCTCCCTTGACTGTGCTCTCAAAGCACTGGGGATCCAGGGCTCTGACTGCAGCCTGCCATCCGTCATCCCTCTGTGCTGTCCCCTCTGACGCCCCTCCCCGTGCAACTGTGGACCTGACCTGCCTCATGCTCCATTTTATCTCACCTCTCCCCATCCTACCCACGCCTCTCCACTGAGCCATCTGGCCAGATCTCCCTGAGGTTCTGATTGGTCTGGCAGCCACAGCCTCATCAGGCTTTAGTATTTACTCTGTATAATGTGACCCAGGGCAGAGGCTCCTGTAGACCTGTGGAAAGAGAGGCCCTGCTCAGTTAGTTTAGCTGCTGTGTGTGTACGGGGAGTGCTGCTGGAGGCACCTGGAGTTCAGTGCTCCCTTTCAGGATACACCTGGGAAGTCAGAGACCCCCTTCCCTCAGCTGACAGGAAATTGCTTCTTATCCTGATGGATGCTGACAGGATTGGCTGGCAGATTGGTTCTGCCCTCAACTGGTGAAGGCTAGTTAGTGGACTGAGCATTTACACTGGAAGAAGCCAACTGGGAGCTGTCTGTACTCCTTGGTCCCCACCTTGAGAGCAGCAGGCAGACTCCTCAGCCAGGCTGGGGTCTTTCACAGATGTAGGGGGGGGTTAGGGTGCATGGAGGCCTCTTCACCAATAGGATGATTCTTAAATAGGTGATTTTGGTTATCAGGGAGATCATGTTCTGTTGCGGGAATTAATAAAAGATGCATCCACCCACCCGGCAAACTCCCTTTCCCGCGGGGACACTTTCTTGAGCCGGTACTGTCTGGCATCACCATGTCCCGGCGGGCTCTTGTTATTTTCTCCCAGCTATTTGCAGCATCTCGCTCACATGCAACGCATTACATACCCCCACAATCATTCATCTAGCTAGCGCCTAGGACCCGGTAAGTAATGCATGACTCTTAAGGCTTTAATATCCAGTCAGGTTTAATAATAAGATCACAATTTACAAGATACCAATACAATAATTTCAGAACCAAATAATAAAGACAATATTCTAACCCAATTAATCTATTTTGTAAAAACCTTTGCTCGGTTGTATAACCACTCAGGGTCTGACTCTTCCTCATCGTCTGACTCCATGATCAAGATCCTCCTCTTCCTCCTCCCTGACCTTTCTCCTCCAACTCTAGTTCCACCTCTCTATTCCTGTCCAGTCACAGGCCTGTCACTACCCTCATGTGATTGGACAGATAAAATGCTGCAACATTGTTCCTATTAATTTTAGGTGTGTGTGTGTGTGTGTGTGTGTGTGTGTGTGTAAGTGTGTATATGTGCAAGTGTGTGCAAGAGGCGCCTAGGACTTCCCAGAAAGATTATGGCCTGCAGGGTGGCTGGACCCTTGTTGACATCCTGTTCCAGGACACAACCCCGAGTGTGGCCTTTAGACACTCTTGGCTCCCTCCTGGCAGCCACCCTGGGCTAGGAGGCAATGAGAGTTACATCACAGGTCCCCCTGTATTGAATCCCACACTGAGCACTGAGGCCTGAGTGCAGAGTCAGGTTCCCTGAGGACAAGCAGTGTCTCAGAGCTGCAGGCCACTCTGAAGCCTACCCTCCTGCCCACAGTGCCTGGCAGCTGGCTCCATCATCATGAATCGTGAGCTGGAGAGCATGGCTATGCGGCCGCTGGCCAAGGAGCTGACACGTAGCCTGGAGGATGTGCGGGGCACTCTGCGCGACCAGGCACTGCGAGACCTCAACACCTACACGGAGAAGATGCGGGAGGCGCTGAGGCGCTTTGATGTCCTGTTTGCTGAGTTTGAACTGAGGTGACCTTGATGGCCCCATGCATATGCATTAGACATTTGGAATAATGGCTTTTGCTCAATATTTTTGGGGTACCTGCTCTTTGGGGCCATATCTTGATGTTTCTATGTTGAAAATGATGAGGGAGGAGCTGGGCGGATAGCTCCTGGGGATAGCTCTTTGTGGGTGGGGGTAAGGGAACCTTCAAAAGGCAAAGGAAAACAGAGGGTATAGAGTCCAGCAGGACTCTGCCAGTCACAGCCCCTGGGGGACAGGGCTCAGGACAGGCTTAACAGATAGGCCTGGTGTGCTCTATGCACCTACTTTATGATGCTTGCAGACAGGAAATTCATGCCTTCTGGTTGTAGGGTACCCTGACTGACCTCTAGAAGGAAGTATTCTCTCAGAAGTCCGAGTGCAGAGGAGGATTTTCTTGTGTCTCGTAGTGAGAAAAAAAAAATAGAGTTCCTAGTTTAGAAGGCATGAAAATGTTCTCACCTGGAATCGGGTAAACAAACTGACAAACGTCATGTAAACAACACCCCCAGCTGCTCAGCCAGCACCCTTTCAGTACTGTATACATCTGGGGCCACGCCTGGGCAGCTGAGGTAGGCAGGGCCAGAGTTCGTACTCCATGGGAAAGGGGGTCTCCCAGGAGCCTGCTCCCCATCGTGGGTCCATATAGACTAATGCTTGCTCACAGCTGGGGCTAAGGTAGGAGCAGTCCCTTAGGTGGAATGGTGGTTTCATGGCAGTCAGGGCTGAGCTGGGGCAGGACTGGGGGCTTTGGTTTAAATGATCCCTGTAAACCTGGGAGCTGTGCATTTATGAAACCAGCGGCACGGGCGGGGGTGACATTGAGGGCTGTGGTTGTAATTTCATGTTCTTGTTTGGGGAGGCCTGGGAAGCTGGGGAACAAAGGTCTGACGCCTCTGCCTTGCAGCTATGTCTCAGCCATGGTGCCAGTGAAGTCCCCCAGGGAGTACTATGTGCAGCAGGAGGTCATCGTGCTGTTCTGTGAGACGGTGGAGAGGTAAGGTCAGGCTGCTCAGGGTGGCATCTTGTCAGGGATGCCCAGGTGGGAAGACAGCAGCCTGCTGCTTCTCTTCATGCCTATTGGTCCGCAGAAGGCAGAGCCCATACTGACTCACACCCCAGGTTCCCTCTGCTCTGGCTCCCAGGGCAGGTGCTCACAGGTCAGTGGAGTCATGAGACAGACAGACAGAAGTGTGTGCCCTAATAGGCAGCTGCTGTCTAGCCCCTCCCCTCCCTGTCCCTTACCTCCCTCACCCTCTGCCTCCCCCACTTCTTTACTTTCTTATCCCCTACTTCCCTACTTGTTGGCTGCTCACCTCAGAGCTTCTGTGGGCCCGTGAGATCTCGGACCTATTCACCACGCACGGGTGGATTGCGACTGCGGCCATGAGGCCTTGTTTGGCAGTTCAAAGTCAGATTCTCCAAATAGTCTGGGGCCAAAATTCACCACAGAGAGTCGACTGTGGTGCTCATTTTGAAACTGATTAAGTCACACCATAAGTTGTTATTTTTAAAAGGCAGACCGTTTGCTGTTTATGCCTTTAGAAGTGTCTCAAATTGCCAGAAAACAAGGTGGCTGAAAGTACATTTTGCTTTGAAGTCCTGATGGCTCAGCACCTGCTTGTGGGGTGTTTGTTGTACTGGAAAAGCCACCTGCTTTTTTTTTTTTTTTTATAGTGGGGGAAGGGAACTAACCTATATTTCATAGGAGATGCTAGATTGGAGAATATTCCTGCCTTATATTTGTGTGTGGCCCTTGAGTTGTCTTGGCTTTCAGGTTAGGCAGAGTACTGGTAATGACAGATAGACATCTGACAGAATGACAGCTATCTTCACACAGATTCCCACACTTCTTGCCCTTCCCTTCCTTATTGGGACAGAGGTGGAACAAGAGGAAAACAGACTGAGCTATGGCCACTTGTTTGGGACTTTCCAAACAAAAGAAAAAAAAAGTCTTCTGTGTGTGACTGAGGTGGCACAGGTCACTCTCCTCACCTGTCCCCTGAGTGTGAATCCTAGAGAGGATTGGGTACGCTGCTCCCCCCTGTACTTGGAGTCTACCCATGGATGGCCTCTCACTCCCCTTTCCCTCTGCCAGAGCCTTGGATTTTGGGTACCTGACCCAGGACATGATTGATGACTATGAACCTGCCCTCATGTTTACCATTCCTCGACTGGCCATTGTGTGGTGAGTGTCTTCTGCTTCCTGAGTACTGGTAGTGGTCCTCACACACTGAAGACTCTGCTGTGGTCAACCCCCAGCAGTCTGCAGTCTGGCTTCCTCTCAGCAGAGAGGAGCCAAGTGTTCAGAGAACTTCCTGCTTCCCCGGTTGGCGAGCGTGGCTTTATTGCAGACTGGTCAGTGAGTCCTGCTGCCTAGTACTGGGCGGGTGAGGTAGACACACACCCAGTGCAGGGTCTCGGGTATACGGTGCCGGGCTGTAGGAAGACAAGGGGCCCTCGTTCCCAAAGAAGAATATGGTTTGAGTGAGTGGTTTCTGGTCCATAGGAAGATGGAACACATTAGTTCAGGTGAACTGTGGTCTAACTTGTACCTGGTCCCCCCAAGGGACCCTTTCCCACTAGCAAGGCAGAACATATGTGGGGAGAATACAGAACAAACTGGTCAGCCTGGAGAGTCTGGTGGGGTTAAAGATGTCAAGATAGAATGTAGGATTTGGGGGTTTACATACCTCAAAGACAATATGCTCAATTGCTTGCTAGGATTTCTGAGTGTCTTGGACCAAGAGCAGAGCCTAACTGTTCGAGCTTGTTCTACCTCTGTGTTCCATCTTTCTGTTGAGTGGGTGTTCATGGGGTTGGCAGGGCTTGGTGATGGCTATCTGGGTATGAAGTCTGGGAGATGGCCTGGCATTCGGGAGTGTAGCTAGGATAAGAGTGGGGATGGAAAGTCCTGTAGGAGAAAGAGAGGGAACAAAGATCAGGCTGGGTCCAAGTCCAGGCCATGCAAAGGTTTCACAGCAGGGCCTCAGGGAATCTAGAGCATAGGCACATAGCAGCCTCCCATGGGAGGTGGTGCTTAGGACAGCCAATGTTCTGGGCCTAAAAAATGGGGGCACTTTCCTCTGTTCCATAGGCAAGCACTGGGGTAGATATTAGGAGAAGCAGAGCGGGGGCTGGCTGGAGTGTAAAGGCCTTCAGGGTTATGTTTGAGCACTGTCTGGTGTTTCTAGAACCTTCTGACAGCTCAGTCCCACTCAGTCCCTTCCTCATGTAGTCCCCCCTTTCCTTACAGGGTCTCTTCCTTCTCTTCAGCATATCCAAAGGGTCACATCACAGCCCAGGGGTGTCAGCAGAATCTGGGGACATCATGTCTTCTGAGCATGTTGAGCTGGAGGACTGCAAGTCCCCAGTAGCCCACATAAAGTGGGTGGAGTGACTGTTTCCTGGTGGCCCCGGGGGCCCGTGCTGGCTCACAGGTGTCTCTGGTTCATTAGGGGGAAATGGTGCAGTGGTTTGTACTTACCTCTCGTCTCCGTCTAAAAAACAAAACAGAAAATTCTTTGGAATGTGCATCTTGTTAGTGCTGACCAGCAAGGGTCTGAGAGTGTTTAAGAATAGGCACTGACCTTTATCTCAGTGGGCAATGCATCTCTGAGAATGGATGCTGTAACTCAGAAAACCCATCTCTCTCTCTCTCTCAGATTTATTTATTGTTATATGTAAGTACACTGTAGCTGTCTTCAGACACCCCAGAAGAGGGCATCAGATCTCATTATGGATGGTTGTGAGCCACCATGTGGTTGCTGGGATTGAACTCAGGACCTCTGGAGCAGTCAGTGCTCTTAAATGCTGAGCCATCTCTCCAGCCCCCCATCTCTCTTTTAACAGACCATTGTAAGTGCTTTGAAGTGCAGTACCCAGCACTTACCTGCAACCTAGGAGAATACACCTAGGATGTGCAAGGGCTGGCTTCCCTGGGAAGCTCTGCAGAACCAGCTGCCATTTTGGACTACGCATTTCCTTCCTCCTCTGACCCCTGTACTCCTGGCTGAGTGCAGGTGGGATTGGGGGACAACTTATTCAGAAGCCCTTGGGAGCACCCTGAAGTTTATCTTAGGCAGCACACTAGTTTTAAAATAAACAGAGGTGTCAGACAGCCCCTGCCTGTGCTGTTTCCAGATTTAACTCTGGAATCTGTTTTCTTTCTTGTTGGTTGGTGGGTTAAGACAGTTTCATATGCCCCAGCTGGCCTTGAACTCATCATGTGGTCAGTGAAGACCCTGAGCTTCTGATCCCTCAGCCTCTACCCAATGAGTACCGGATCACAGGGTTACCCTACCATTGCTCAGTTTTATTCTGAAGTCTGTTTTCCATGTTTATTCCACTTTTTACCAGTGGTTCCACACCCATCTGGGCCTGAACAAATGTGGCTGATGAACAGTGGCCACTCCTCACTGGCCAGTATCTTGGATGCCATACTGCGGCAACTGGATCTGTAGCCTACCCAGAACACTAGTCCTGGAACAGAGTATAAGGCCATTGTGGGTGTGGCTTTATTCTGGGAGGCTCATCCTAGAGGTAGACATGCAGTTCCTTCTCCTCAGGGTGTAAGGAAGGCCTAGAAAGGAGCTGAGAGGATTGAAGTGATCTCCACAAGGTGGAGTATACCCAGGGTATATGGGAAAGGAGAGCAGACAGAGGAACATGGCGCTCAGAGTGCAGGAGCTTTGGCTCATGACAGGGAACATTGCATAGTCAACTGATAGGGTCCTCAGGAGAAGGCCCATAACCTCAGAGCCAAGTGTGGATCTGAGGGACCAAGAGGTGCAGTGTCTGATAGAATCCACCCAGGTGAGCCCCACTGTAGGAGCTTTTCTCACACCCCCACCTTTGATGCTCACCAGATCCACACAACCTACAACCCAGTGCTCTCTCGCTTCTCACACTTTGCACTGTACCAGGAGGAGGCCCTGGAGTATCTTCAGGTCTGCATCAGCCATATCTCCCCAGAAGGCCATATCTCCACATCACAGCAAGTCCTGTAGCTGGCTCCAGCACTTCTGTCCCTAGAGCCATCTGTGTGAGCCTGGCCCTTGGCCCCACGTACTGTTTGTCAGAACAGTGCCACCTCTTAGCCAGGGGGACCAGTGATCCTGGAAATTTTCAAATAAGAGGGGCACTGCACCTGTTCATTTCCTGCCAAGGCCTCACCTCCTGGATAACAGATCTGCCCACACCTGTGGCTGCCACAGTCTGGCCTCTGCCTCAGTGACCCCTTACCTCGTATCCACCTTCTCCCCAGTTCTGCCTTCTGTGTGCTCCTTACCTCCAGGTTCACATAATGATATACTTGCTCTATTTGGTTTTAAACATTCTGTAAGTTCAGCTTCCCACTCTCCAACCCATCCATGAATTTTCAGATCACAGTTTCACCACAGCTAGACTTGGGTACTGGTTGGTGCTAACTTCAGAACACTGTATCACAGACACCTCACACTCCTTACCCTTCATGGTAATGTAGTGCCGCCTACATTCACACATATGCCCGAGTACATGCATGGATGTATTCATTCATTCATTCATTCATTTATTCTCTCTATCTCTTTCTTTTCTCTCTAAAGCCTAGTTTTTGTTTCTGTAGGATTTCTGGTCCTGCAGTTGTATAAATAGGGTTTGTGTTGTGGGTGTATCTCCCCACAGGAAGGCAGGCTCCCTTCCTGCACTTACTGGAGGGTGGGGCATGGTGGGCTTTGGTAGAATTTTGCCACTTTGATCTGCTAAGACTCAATGCATAATTATACAGATTACCGAAGAGTTAGCACTTGTAATAAAAATATTTGAGGGGATGAATATCTAAAAGTAAGGCACTGATGTGATACTGCTGTCACTAAAATATGAGAACACTGGTGTTAAGGAAACATCCTCACTGTGATAAATACAGAATCAGAGCCAAATGCTGTCAGTACAAGACACTGTTAAAAAATGATTTCCTTACTTCCCATGCACTGCTGTCTGCCTGCATGTATGCCTGTGTGAGGGTGTCAGATCCCCTGGAGCTGGAGATACAGCAGGTGTGAGCTGCCATGCAGGTGCTGGGAAGTGAACCCGGGTCCTTTGGAAGAGCAGCCAGTGCTCTTAACTGCTGAGCCATCTCTCCAGACCTTTTTTTTTTTTTTTAAGTTTAAGACAGGGTCTCACATTTCTCAGGCTGACCTGGGATTTGCTATGTATCTGAGAATGACCTAGAACTGCTGGTCTTCCTCTCTCCACCTCCCACATGATGGGATCACAGGCATGCACTGCTGGGGTTAGAGCTAGGGCCTCATGCATGCCAGGCTCATTACTTGCATACCATGCATACCACGTGAGTTACAGCCCCAGCCCTCTGTAAAAATTAACACTTGTGTAAACAAAAGACAAAGAAATAAGTGTTTTTTCCATGGTGATAAACTACACATAAGATAAAACTTAACATTTTAGCCCTTTAAATTTTTTTTATCAGTGGTGTGTATGTATGTAGTGTGTGTGTGTGTGTGTGCACGCATGTGTGTGTGAGTGTGCATGCGTAGGTGTGTGTGTGTGTGTGAGAGTGTGCATGCATACGTGTGTGTGTATGTGAGTGTGCATGGGTGTGTGTGAGTGTGTGTGCGTGCACATGCACGTGTGCGTGTGTGAATGTGTGTGTGCATGCGTGTGCGTGCATGTGCGTGCAAGTGTGCATGCGTGTGTATGTATGTGAGTGTATGTGCATCTGTGTGAGTGTGTGCGTGTATGTGCGTATGAGTGTGCGTGTGTGTGTGTGTGTGAGAGTGTGCATGCGTACATGTGTGTGTGAGAGTGCGTGCGTGCATGTGTGAGTGTGCATGGGTGTGTGTGAGTGTGTGTATGTGTGTGTATGAGTGTATGTGTGTGCGCACATGCACGTGTGCGCGAGTGTGAGTGTATGTGTGCGTGTCCGTGCATGTGTGTGAGTGTGTGCATGTGTGTGTGCGAGTGTGTGTGCGCATGTGTGTGTGTGTGTGTGTGTGTGTGTAGGTCAGTGGGCAGCCTGCAGCATTCAGCTCTCCTTCCATGGTGCGCATTCTGGACATTGAGCTCAGCTCAGATTGTGAGGCTTGCCAGCAAGTGACTTCACCTGCTGAGCCATCTCTCCCCCACTTTAACCCTTTCTGAGTGTTAATACTTTCTGAGTGTCAGATACTGTCCACCTCCATCCTAAAAATCCCTGTCTGGATGGGATGCCACCATCCCACCCCTCCTGGCACTCACTGTTCTTCTTCCAATGGGGATCTGACAATATGAGGACTTTTCTATTAGTAGGAGCACATGGAATTAGCTTATTTTCTCTCAGCACATTAAAATGTGTTAGGATTTCTTTCTTTCTTTTTTTTAAGGATTAATATTCCATTGAATGTAATTAAATGTTATTTGAAACATGAAGTTTTTGAGTGTTTGTTTGTGTTTGTTGTTTGCTTGTTTTTCCAGTGCTGGGAATCTCTCCTGGGCTTAGAGCATGCCAGGCAAGTGCTGTATTACTAAACCATACCCTCAGCCTTAACTACAAGATTTAAAAAACAACACTCAAAAGAATAAAATGGTGGCTGGAGAGATGACCCAGCAGTTAAGAGCACTGACTGCTCTTCCAGAGGACCTGAGTTCAATTCCTAGCAACCACATGGTGGCTCACAACCATCCATAATGAAATCTGATGCCCTCTTCTGGTGTGTCTGAAGACAGCTACAGTGTACTCACAAACATAAAAATAATTTTTTTTTTTTTTAAAGAATAGGCCAGGTTGTGGTGGCGCATGCCTTTAATCCCAGCACTTGGGAGGCAGAGGCAGGTGAATTTCTGAGTTTGAGGCCAGCCTGGTCTACAAAGTGAGTTCCAGGACAGCCAGGGCTACACAGAGAAACCCTATCTCAAAAAACAAACAAACAAGCCGGGTGTGGTGGCGCACGCCTTTAATCCCAGCACTTGGGAGGCAGAGACAGGTGGGTTTCTGAGTTCGAGGCCAGCCTGGTCTACAGAGTGAGCTCCAGGACAGCCAGGGCTATACAGAGAAACTCTGTCTCAAAAAAAAAAACCAAAACCAACCAACCAAACAAACAAACAAAAACAAAACAAACAAATGAATAAAATGACTAGGAATAAATTTAACCAAGGAGGTCAAAGACATAGCTACTAAGGACTGCAGACCATTTATGGGGAAAAAAACATAGAGAAAAAAACCTCTACTATGATAGAAAGACAGCCCATAGCCTATGTCCATGGACCCGGAGGCTCTCCGAGCTCTCCAAAGTGACCTTCAGATTCACAATCCCTGCAAACCGCCCCCCCCTTGCCCTTTTATGGAAGAAATAGAAAAGCCATCCTGTAGATTCTTATATGGAGTCTCCATGGGCCCTACAGAGCACAAAACAACTTCAAAAAAGAAGCACAAAGAAAAAAGAAAAGATTTACATAGTCTGTTTCAAAACTTACTGCAAATAAAAATGGCGGCCCTGCCCACTTAGGAAGGTCTGGCTGCCAGTGTAGTGGAGTTAAGAGATCAGAAACCCTTCCATCTGCCCAGATGATTCCGGGCCACCATGCCAGGTAAGGAGGAAGGGATGCTGTCTTCAGCGAATGCTGTTAGGACGGGGCTGCCACATCTCCAATTACCATGGATTCGTGTGTCAGCATGGCCACTGTACCCAGATAGTTAGCATGCATGCCAGTCTGGACGTTGTAATGCATTTTAAAGATGAGTTACCATTGAAATGAGTAGTTTTGGGTTCAGCAGATTGCCCTCTTTAGTGCAGTGGACCTCACATAATCAGTTGAAATCCAAGGAGAAAACAGGCCAAGGTCCCCTAAGTGAGAAGGGATTCTGCCTGTGACTGTAATGACCACCCTTACCACGTCTCCAGCCTGCTTGTCACCTACCCCATGCAGTTGGAACTTACCCTGCTCTCTAGTCTTGTAAGCCAGTTCTCTCTCTCTCCCTCTGTCTCTCTCAGTCTCTTTGTTTCTCTGTGTCTCTCCTCTCTCTGTCTCTGTCTCCCTCTGTCTCTTTGTTTCTCTCTCTCCCCCCCCCTCTGTCTCTTTGTTTTTCTCTTTCTCTCTGCCTCTCTCTGTCTCTTTGTTTCTCTTTGTCTCTCCTCTCTCTGTCTGTGTCTGTCTGTCTGTCTGTCTGTCTCTGTCTTTCTCTCATACACACACACACACACACACACACACACACACAGCCTCCCTGTCTTTCCCCTTTCTCTGTTTGACCTCATGTTTCCAGGGTACAGTCCCCACCACAGCCTGCTTCTATTCAGTGTGAGCTCACCACTCAGCAGGACCCCAGAGCCCAGAGGCTGCACAGTGCGTTTCTATTGTGACTTTTGATTCTTGTTTTGCACACAGAACCTTTCAAGGGGAAAAGAGTGCCTTTGATTCTGCTTGTCACTTTTTCTTACCAAACTGGGTATGTTAAAGAAGACTGTTACAAATGGACAGGGACTCTGTGGAATGGTGATAACTGGGACTCTCCTGGCAAGGAGACCATGTCACAGTGGTGGAAACAAATAGGGTCTCCAAACAGAAAGCCCAGTAGCCCTAAACTGTGCTCAGATGAGGGAGTAGAGGCACTGGTGAATTATATTCTGTGGGCTCCTGAGAGAGAGCTGAGCTGAGGCTTGGTGCTCTCAGAGCTGGGCAGTAGACCTTGGAGCTCCCAGAGGGTGAAGGTGGCTGTCAAGGGGATGAATTGATAGAATCAGGGCTGCCCAGAAGTGACACCTGAGTGGAGCTGGCCTTCAGCAGGTATTGAGCTGGGTGCTGGATGCTAAGTGCTGGGCTGGGACAATGAGGAAAGCTCCAGCCCGCGTGTGGAGGGACCATCCAGGGAAGGATCAGTCCTGCCTGTGGGTAGACAAGATGCTGTTTCCTGCCCTGAAGGGTGATGAGAGACTCATGTGGGTCTCTAGCTCATGCTTGGGTTTCGACATGACAATTTTAGGCTTGATTCCTACAAGCCTCTCCGGATCTAGTCTTTCAGTTTCAGTGAGATAGATGTTAGTAACGAACCTTGATCTCATCTCTCTGTAGCCCTGAGGTGAACAGATACACTCCACGGTTGTTAGATCCCTGCTGTGAACCAAGCTAATAAACTTGATGGTAAAGTCTGGACAGTAATTGTAGTCACCTTTTCCTTGACTTGTTAAAACTTTACTCATAGGTGAGGGGTGAAGCCATGACTTTGCTAAGTGCGGGTGCCCCAGCTGGCTGTCAGTCTTCTTGTAGATGCTGAAGCTGAAATCACAGAGCTCACTCAGAGGCCTACAGAGCCTAACCACACTGGCTTGTGTGTCTTGAATACAGTGGCCTTGTGGTCTATGCAGATGGACCCCTGAACTTGGACCGAAAGGTGGAGGACATGTCTGAGCTGTTCCGGCCCTTCCACACGTTGCTGCGGAAAATAAGGTGAGGGCTGGAGACAGTTGCTGAAGTCACATGCCCAGCCTACTCTGAGTCATGAGGGCTGGTAGGCGGGTACTAATGTCAAATGTTCAGCTCCCCACCCGGAGTCACCATAGCTGGCCACATCCTCCTGTGTGATACCTGTGCTCACAGTGGCTCAGGCTAGCCTTTGTCTGCTCTGCCTGGGTCTCAGAGTGATTGGCAGCTCTTGAGTGCCAAGCTCTAGGGAATTGTAAACTTCCTACCATGGGTGTACCACCCAGTTCGGTGTTTGCTCACAGTTCATAAAAGCTCTGAAGTTCCCTTCAGGAAACTCATATGTCAGTCCTGGTTAGCTAGGCTCCTGAGGATGTGTTGGAGCCCTTCTGCTATGCCACACCCTTCTCTTAGTGGACAGAGCACTGCCCAGTGGCTCTGTGGGATGGGTCTTCATACCCTAGGGATGTCCTCATGATGGGCTGGGAACAACATTGAGGCCATGACCACCCATCTTCTGGGTGCCTTACTGGTGTTTTCTCCTTTGGCTCTACATGTGGGTCCTGGGTGTCCAGAGCCTCCTTGGAACCTTTCAGCACAAGGTGGCCTCAGGTATAGTCAGTGAGGCCAGAGTTCCTTTGTAGACTCATGGAACATAGATCTATGCAAAACAGATTTAAGAAGAGACTCCTATGGTCTTTTCCTGGGAATCTCTTCGACTCAGCAGCCTGGGAGCTCAGTCTATTTCACAGTTCAGGTTATCTATCCTGTAGATGGCTCTTGGCTGTTTTCCCCCTCATTCTGGGTGGAATGCAGATCCAAGACCTGAGGACTTGCCCTTCCTGATTCCAAGACAAGGGATAACAATGAATGAGGAGAGATCACTGAGGCCAAGAAGGTAAGCACAGCCTGGCCTTAGCTGAGGGGGTTCTTATAGGAAGGATAGAGCGGGTGCTGGGGTAATAAGAGGATGTTCCGTGGGCTCAGGAGAGAGCTAGGCCCAGAGATCCTTAGCCCTTCTTCCCAGAAAACATCTAAAAACTCAAGGCAAATATTTCCTTGCCCAAGGTTCAGGCTGGACCTCATCACCATTGGGGACAGCCAGGCAGCACAGCTGCTGGGTTCAGATGTAGGAGGAGTCCTAAAAACCCTTAGGAGCCAGGGAGGTTTTTCACAGTCCTGCAGACTCTCAGGAGACAGATGTATGCCTTAAGCTCACTGCTAGTTACCCTGGAGATTTTTGCCTAATGTTGGCAGTTCATGGGATGGTGGGTTGGAAAACTGGAGGCTGAGTTGGAGCTCAGAGGGCAGAGCACAATGTCTGAGGACTCTGGTGTATGGGAAGATGGAAGCTCACTAGCTCAGAGCAGCAGTAGGCCTGTTGGATGTCTGGGCTCTTGTGACAATGGATCCTACTACCACTAGCCAAAGACTGGAATCCCCTTAGCATAAGACAGCATCACTTGCCACTGTTAGAATGTTTTCTGATGTCTGTCATGCAGTTTAAACCTGTTGAAAAATGTGAATCAACAAGAAAATGATTTGTGGTCAAGAGAAAAACATGTGACTCATAAGGTAGACTTAACATACAAGGACATGAGCACAGTTATCAGTATTGTACTGCGGAAGATACAATAAAGAGGGGATTAGAGAAGAGGAAGGAGAGTTTACCAATTTTAAATCAATTAAAACTATCCTAGCTGGGCAGTGGTGGTGCACGCCTTTAATCCCAGCACTTGGAAGGCAGAGGCAGGCAGATCTCTGTGAGTTCCAGGCTAGCCTGAGCTACAGAGCTAATTCCAGGACAGCCAAATCCACACAAAGAAACCATGTCTTGAAAAAAATCCAAAATAATAATTATTAATAAGTAATAGCTATTATTATTTTTGAGAGCTAAATGTTCACTGTCTGAAAATAAAAAAGTAGTGTATAGATCTGAAAGCAGGCCAGACCCAGCAGAACATAGAAGTAACTAACCTGAGGCTAGACCAAAAAGGAAGGACCAACTGAAGCACAAAGTCAAAAAGGAGTGAGGAAGCAAGTAGGCATAAGTAAGCATCAGTAGGAGAGGCATGTGCAGCACTCTCAGATGTCTGACACATCTCACTGGGATCCCAGAAAGGGAAGAGGGAGAATGAGTAGAAGCAGCGTTCAAAGGAAAATGCCTAGGGCTTTCCAAAAACGGATGAGAAATCTATTCATATATTCAGGAGACTCAAATCACATGCAAAATGAGCACAGAACATTCCTGTACATGTCATAATAAAACAAAGGCTCTTAAAAACAGTGAGGAGGAAAACAGCATATTACTTTAAAGTAGCATAAAATAGACTCCCCTTTTACACACAGATAGACACACACACACACACACACATACACACACAAGACAAAAATCTGAGCATGGTGGCACATACCTGTAATTCCAGTGTTTGTGTTCAAGTCTAGCCAGTGCAAAAATAAAGAAGAAAGAAAATGAAAGCAAGCAAGAAAAATAGTGAACAGGAGACATCAGTACAGATTTTACAGACAAAGCAATTTTAAGAGCATACTATGAACAATTTTATGTTGATAAACTTGATAATTTGAATAACAAATTTTATAAAAAGTAATCAAAGCTGACAGAGAAGCAAAATTTTGTAATCCAGTATGTATTAAGATAACTTAATCCATGATTTATGTCTTCCCACAAATAAAATATCAACAGAATAGATCATATGGATCAAGATACAGTTCTCCAGCTTATGACAATGAGGCCTTGCAGAAGAGTGCGACATTTTTTTCTCTAGTAAATGGGATGAGTTAATAGGTATCCATATGAGAAAACAGTCTCGTTTATGGATGTCTCTTGCTGTCTGGATCACTACTGCAGTTACATACAAAATTGATTCCAAGCCAGGCGGTAGTGGCGCATGCCTCTGATCCCAGCACTTGGGAGGCAGAGGCAGGTGGATTTCTGAGTTCAAGGCCAGCCTGGTCTACAGAATGAGTTCCAGGACAGCCAGGGCCACACAGAGAAACCCTGTCTCAAACAAACAAACAAACAAAAACAAAATTGATTCCAGATAGAGTAGAGGTATAAATGTGAAAAGAGAAACTACTGAGCTTTTGGAGGAAAGAATCAGGATCATCATTGTAACAGTGAGGTGGCAGCTGTTCCTTAAACAGGACACAGAAGGGCCAGCTGTAAAAACAGCGTGGTTGGAGGCACAGTGCAGCAATGAGCACTTACCTAGCATGGGTGAGTTCCTGGGTTCAGTTTTCAGCACTGAAAAGGACATGTTAGGCTTTATTAAAAATTTCACATCAGTAGACACCTGCAAGAGAATGAAATGTGGGCTGAAGAACTGGAGAATAAACCTATCAAGTACTTAACTCTCAAACACATAAAGAAAATCAACAAAAAGAAAAACCACTGTAAGTTTTGAGCAAGATGTGTAAGGACTGATTGATGAGTGCAAGCTGTTGCTCGGCTTCATTCCACGATGCTGAGTGAGGTTCCATTGCGTGTGCACCAGGGGGACGTGTTTGCACAGCTCAGGAGAGAGCTGACTGCCAAGGTCACAGACTCAGCGTGCAAGCTGTTTACTGACTGTGTTGTTGGTCTTCGTTGTCAACTTGATGGGATTTAGAGTCATCTAAGATACACATTGCTGAGTTCATCTTTCACAGAATTTCTAGAGGAGACCTACCCCAAATGTGAGTAGCACCATCCAGCAGGGGTGGGGAATCTCAGACTGAGTAAAAAGGAAAAGAAGAGAAAGCCAACATCACTGTCTCTGGTCTGTCCTGACTGTACATGCATTTTGAGCATCTAACTCGCATCTCAGCTGCCGTGCTTCCCTCGCCATAATGAACTGTATCCCCCCAAACCACAAGTTAAAATAAACCCACCTGTCCCTTCCCCACATCAGGCTTTTTCGTCATAGCATTGAGAAAAGTAGCTCATACACCAACTCTATGAGTAGTCTCTTCCTGTGTGGTGGAAATGTCACATGATATCCTACAGGAGAGGCATGCGGCAATGCCAGGCTGCGGCAGCCAGATCTCATCAGTAGACATATCAATAAGTGAGCTGTGGTGTGTTTTACAGAACAGAGGACAGTAGCCTTGAGAGTGAGTGATCTATGACAGTGAGCCTTGCTGCGATCTACAACAGTGAGTGTACCAGTTAGGTTTTTTATCAACTTGATGCGAGCCATCTGGGAAGAGGGAACTTCAGTAGAGAAAAATGTTTCTATCACATTGGCCTCTAGGCAAATCTGTGTGGGCATTTTTTTTTTTTTTGATTGATGATTGACATGGGAAGGCTCTGCCCACTTTGGGTGGGGCCACCCCTGGGCAGGTGATCCTGGGTTGTATAAGAAAGCAGGCTGAGGATGTGAGGGCGATCTGGCTGTGTCATCTGTCACCCCATTGATTGTTGATTCGGCTGATCTGGCTGGCTAGGCGGGTGTCCCCTTCCTCCCTCACCGCTCCATGTGTGTCCCTCCCGAAGCTGTGCACTCGGTCGAAGAGGACGACCTTCCCCGAATAGAGGAGGACCGGTCTTTGGTCAAGGCTATACGAGTAGCTGCGCTCCCCTGCTAGAACCTCCAAACAAGCTCTCAAGAAAGCAGGCTGAGTAAGCCATGAGGTGTTTCTCCATAGTCTCTGCTTCAGTTTCTGCCTCCAAGAACCCTCAATGACAGACTGTAACATGGGAGTATAAGGCACATAAACCCTACCCTCCTAGGTTGCTTTCGGTCAAGGTGTCTTATCCCAGCGACAGAGAGCACACTGATGCATTGAGCTTACCAGATACAATGATAATAGCGACAGAATGCCCACTTAAGTGTGGATTTCAAGTAAATAACAAATATTTTTATGTCAGTATATTCTAGACACCCACCTACATATTTATACTGTGTCAGTGGACAGTGCCTGCCACAAGAGCCTGTGGGCTGCAGATTGTCATTTCTCTAGATAATGAAGACAGATAAAAGTGTATCTGCTTGTGAAGTTGAGAGGGCAGCACTAGGGAGACTGGAAGCATGGGAGTGTGCCGGGGCTCCTGGTTCATTATTTTGGGGTGTGGATACTGTCTGTGAGTGTGTTTGGATTAGGAAACTCAAGAAGCCTCAAAGTTTTTTTTTTTTCTGGGTTTTTTGAGACAGGGTTTCTCTGTGTAGCCCTGGCTGTCCTGGCACTCACTTTGTAGACCAGGCTGGCCTCGAACTCAGAAATCCACCTGCCTCTGCCTCCCAAGTGCTAGGATTAAAGGCATGTGCCACCACTACCCGGCACACAGTTCCTTTCTTGATATAATATTTTAATGTATTCTTTGAGAATTTCATACTTGTATACAATGTATTCTGATTGCACACACCCCACCTTCCCTTAAGCCTTCCCCCGGGAGGCCCCCTAACACATCCATCCTTCTTTAACTTTGATTGGTTTTTGTTTCTTTTTCTTTTTAATTTATTTATTATATGTAAATACCCTGTAGCTGTCTTCAGACACCTCAAAAGAGGGTGTCTGATCTCATTACAGATGGTTGTGAGCCACCATGTGGTTGGTAGGATTTGAACTCAGGACCTTCGGAAGAGCAGTCAGTGTTCTTAACGGCTGAGCCATCTCTCCAGCCCAATAATTTAGTTCTTTTAAAAAGGTAAAAGTTCCTAGGTAAATAAACTTGTGTCTTGATTTTATTCTTTAAAGTAGAGGTTCTCTGCCTGTTGGTTGCTACCCCTTTGGGGGTTGCATATCAGGTGTCCTGCACATCAAATATTTACATTAGGATTCCCAACAGTAGTGAAGTTACGGTTATGAAGTAGCAATGAAATGACTTCATGATTGGGGGCCACCACAACCCCAGGAACTATATTAAAGGGTTGCAGCATTGGGAAGGCTGAGAAGCACTGCTTTGAGGTTTTCAATGGGGCTGAAGAGATTTATCCTCTAGTAAAGAGCACTCGCTGCTCTTCCTGAGGACCAGGGTTTGATTCTCAGGCCCTACATGGCAGCTCCCAACCCTCTGTAACTCCAGTTCCAAGGCATCTGATGCCCTCTTTTGGCTTCCATGGGTACCAGGCAAACATGTTAAACAGATGTACATACAGGTAAAACACCCCTACACACAAAATAAAAATAAATAAAAATTTAAAAACAGCTTTTATTAATATGGTCACCATATCCTTATGATCAGGGCCTCATGCACGGCAGACAAATGCTCACCACGGAGCTACATTCCCATCTAACCAGGGCCTTGGCGTTCCCAGTGAATGGCTCCAGGGTCTCATGTTTAAATATAATTTACAAATGTAATTACGGCTATTCCCACTTCCACTCCTCGTGACATAGAAGAGAGCTGGCAACCAGATCTCCTTTTGAAGTGGAGGGCACAGTGAGTGTCAGGCACAAGTGGTCGCTGCCTTGACTCTTCTGTGTGGGTGTCCACTTCAGGGATTGCTTCTGCTGTTTGTTGGCAGAGGCAGCTGTGACCTCTGAGACCCTCAGCCTTGTTTCTGTCTTGACCCTGTAGGGATCTGCTGCAGGCACTGACCGAGGAGGAGCTGCACACGCTGGAGCGGAGCCTCTGTGTTTCTCAGGATGTGGAGCTCCCCATCCGGGCAGATGCTCAGGCACCCAGCACCCTGGCACCCACCTTTTCTGCAAGCCTTCCTCCTGAGGAGACACTTTCAGCCAGTGTCAACAACCCAGAGGCAGAACTGGCTTGCTCAATGCAGTATGATGATCAAGAGCTGGAGGAGCTCAGCCGCATGGTCCACAGGGCTGGGGATGAGATGTCTTCTCTGCTTTCACCTCCCAGTGCCTGCCAGTCCCCAGCGCACAGGCCGGGATCAGAGGCTAGCTCCCAAGGGGAGGCCTCTCCAGCCAGAGCCCAGCGGAAATCAGGCAGCGATGAGGAGGAAAGGGTGTTCTTCATGGATGACGTGGAGGTGACAGAGTCTCCTGCCAGACCTGAATCCCCAGGGGACACATTTGAGTTGACGCAGGGTAATGTCCAGCAGAAAGGACAGGAAGGCCAGAGTGGAGAGGTGGGGGTAGGGGCACTCGCCCTAGTAAAGGAGGAAGACTGGAGCAACAATAACGTTGAGGGCGACAAGGTAAAGCTGGCCAGCCTCGTGGGCTCCACTTCCTGCAGCTGCCTAGATGCACAGCTCTACCTAGATGGCTGGGAGGTGAGCGCAGAGGATGCCGAGACTGCAGAGATGATTGCACACCGGACCGGGGGAATGAAACTGTCGGCCACGGTCATCTTCAACCCCAAGTCTCCCACGTCCCTGGACTCGGCTGTGGCAGCTCAAGAAGCCCCAGGCCGTGGTATTTCCCCGTTGGAGCCCAGGGCAGAGGGGACAGGGGACAATTCGCACAAACTCAGCACTACAGCCACCAACTGCCTCCTCCACTCCTGTGTGTGCTGTGGGAGCTGTGGGGACAGCAGGGACGATGCCGTAGAGCGCCTACGGGAGAAGTGTGGCCCAGGAAGTGTCATCAGTGCCTCTAATCCTTCTGTAAGCTTAGCCAAGGTTGGTGACAAAGAGCCCGAGAGACTAGATGAGGCCCAGCCTTCTGATGTCACCCTGCCTGCCGAAGATGCCTCCAACAGGCAGGAGCCCAGAGCCCCTGCTTCCGACAAGTGCCTGGCATACACCTCAGGAACTCAGGTGGACACAGCAAGCAGGTTGCAAGGAGAGGGTGAAGTCAAAGGTCAGCCAGAGCTGGAGGCCAGAAAACAGGACTCTGAGAAGTCCCCTGTGATCAGTGGGGACAGTCCAAGAGGGGATGTGGCCCAGTCAGAATCCCAGTACCTGTCGGGCTCCAGGTAAGGGCTGCTTCTGTTCTAGGGACCAGACTTTGTCCTGTCTGATTCTCAAAGCATTGCAATGTTTCCTCTTGGAGCTTCTAGGCCACTAAACAGGTTCTGGACCCAGAGCAGGTATTCAGTTGACACCTGAGAGGATGGGGTATGGACTGTCCGGGTACCCACCTTGCATTAAGCTAAGCTGCCTATCAGTGATCTCCAGGGCCCAGCAATTCTCTCAGGTAATGTTGGCACAAGGATCCCCTGCTCTCATTTTGGTAGCTTATTCTTATTCTACCCCTGACGTAGCTTGCAGTGGACTGGCCAGTAGTAAGTGGGTGTAGGTGGGAGCTAAGCACACAGTCCACCGATCTTTGCTCACCACCATACCTGCTGGGCTCACACAGCTGAGAAGAGATTCACAGAAACCCTGACTGTGTACAGAGCCAAGCTGAGCTCTTGAGGCTACCCTTGGGCAATTTCTTGGGGGCAGTATTTGCACGACCCCTGTCCTTCCTCAACTCTGTGTTCTCCCTGTTCCCTGTAGCTCTTCTCTGCCATTGCCTGGTGATGTCAGGGTGGGGTGGGACGTGCCTCGTTAGAGTTGAGGCTTCTCTTGTTGCCTCTTATCTGAATGCTCTGTCCATAGCAGATTTTGACAAGCATCGCTGGTGTTGACTATATTGTGTATTTTGTCTGTAATGTTGGGGCAAGAGGGAGGGGCAAAGACGTCCCCCAGCCTGAGTGGTTTTATACATTGTTGTGGCGTTCTCAGAACTCTGCCTTGTGACAGGGCAGGCAAGAATGGAGGGCAAGAGTGGAAGGGTCTCCATCTGGAGGTCCTGGGTACCAACACATGGGTGGGTACAGGCTGGGACAAGGCAAAGGACAAGATAGGGAGCAGCTGGGTACTTTCAACCCAGGGGACGGGAGTTTCTGGGTCCAGGGCAGATGCCCATTTCCCGTTCCTCAGCCCTGCCTGGACAGCAAATGGTCACCACATTTCCTGGAAGCATGCAGGGGAGAGCTGGTCAGGATCTTGTGTCTGTCATAATTCTGAATGCTCTTCACTCGCTATGCAGCTTTCTGCTCTGCTGCTGGCTGTGATGGCAGAAGTTCTGAACCCACCTACTTTCCAGGCCCTGGTAACCTCGAATTGGCATTTGGCATACATGATTTTCTGTCTGTAGACACTGAGAAGAAGCCATAAAGTGCGGGTACTTCCATGTGCCTCATCTTTTCCTGAGCAGTCATCCACACTGCAGCTAGAGTAGCACTTCACTCCTTCCTGCAGCTGTATCACCCCCATTATGCAGAGTGGCCATGCTCGGTCTCTCTCCCTTCATAGCTGATCCATCTGTAAGAGGTTTTTTGACTACCAAGAATCATGCAGCTATGAAATTCTATTTCCAGTTTTGTGTGGACATGTATCTTTATTGTTTTTCAGTCTCTAATAGTAGAACATGCAGGTCATATGTCAACTAACCATTTTCCACATATCCGAGGTTACATACATCCTACCAGTTGTGTGTGTGTGTGTGTGTGTGTTTCAACTCCTTCACACTGTTTATGATTTTTAAGCAATTTTCTATCTTTAGGGTGTGATCTATTAATATGCAGCCAGTCAATGACTTGTTGGATGAGTACCCATAATTTAAGCCCTTGGCAGGCCAGGGCAAGAGAATGGCAAGCTTGAAACCAGCTTGCACCATGGTGAGAATGCGTCTCAAAACCAAACCAAACCAAACAAACAAGAACAATGTCACTTGAAAATGGTCCTGCATAACTTTGCATTCGGTTTATAGAAACTATCGCTTACATTTAACTTGGCTTTATAACCACATAGAAAGTTTGCATTCTTTCTAGACAAAGCTAAACAAATAGATGTCCATAAAGAAGTCTGCCTAGGGCTGGCGAGATGGCTTAGCGGGTAAGAGCACTGACTGCTCTTCTGAAGGTCCCGAGTTCGGATCCCAGCAACCACATGGTGTCTCACAACCACCCATAATGAGATCTGACGCCCTCTTCTGGTGCATCTGAAGACAGCAACAGTGAATTATGCCGGAGCAAGCAGGGCTGGTGGAGATCCTGAGTTCAATTCCCAGCAGCCACACATGATGACTCATGGCCATCTGTACAGCTACAGTGTACTCATACACATAAAATAAATTAAAAAAAAAAAGAAAGAAGTCTGCCTAAAGGTAGACTTTGAGGATACACACTCCTGATATCAGGTAGATAGCTCTGAGATCCGAACCCTCTTCACCTTGCCCCCTGACCACTAGCCAAGACTTTACCAGAACTTTTTGGAAACATCCCCTACTTTCCTTACTGAAAAGTCGAGCCCATGGTTGGGCCAGTGTGCACTCGCTCAGGCCTGACATCTCAGGCCTACATCTACATCCACACTCCCACTGTTGTAGATGGTGCTGCTGAGGACAGCTGGTGCAGATGTCTCTCCTGTTTCCATAAAGCCTTTCCTCAGAGGCAGCCCCAGCTTCATAGCTATATCAAGTGGAATGGATTAACTTCCCAACGGCTGCTGATGGCTACCTTGACACCTCCTGCTCTCTTTATAGGTGAGTGAATTATTTTTCTACAAGGCTGACACAAGAACCCTGTAAATTCCTTGACAGGGGAGGTGTGGGCTTTTGTTTTTGTTGTTTTGGGTTTGTTTTGTTTTGTTTTGTTTTATCTGTTCTGTTTCTTATTTGTCCAGGTAACAGCAGAAGACATCTACCATCTGGAAACTTCTGCCCTGGAAAGGGCCCTTCACAACATTCCTTTACGTTTAAACCTAGTCCAGCTCAGTCCACACTCAACACTCAGCTATGGAAAGGTGAGAAAAGCTACCTGGTGGCTCAGAAGACCTCCTGCCTTCCTGGAAGCCGGTTTAGAAGATTCAAAGGGTCTGAAGAGGAAGCACTTGGGGGGGGGGTCCAGACCTCGGACAGAGGCATGTCAGCCCAGCATTGTGCTTTAGGGAGCTGGAAGAGGTCTGCCTACAGCTACCTGTCACTCCTGTCACAACAATGACAGAGCCATCCTAGAAATTTCTGGCTAAGTGTTCTGTGTCAGGGGCACACTCTTCAGGGGCCAAGCCAGGAACCAGATGGATGTGGCCGGTCTTTCAGGCCCTGCAAGGCAGTGATCAGCAGCGTGTTTTCAAACAGAAGCAAGAGGCCCATCACACATAGGCCGAACGTTTGCTGAAATGTGGAATGAGACATCAGGAAGTCTGGTTAGTATGACAGCATTGTGACAAAGCTTTCTCATGACACATGTTGTCTCATGCACAGAGTGGTGTATTAGGATTCTCTGAAGGAGCAAGACAGTGTGTGTGTGTGTGTGTATATATGCATGTATAAGTATGTATATCACATATATGCATTATAAATATGTAAGTATAAATTATATTAATATGTATGTAACATATTATAATATGTATTGTGTTGTTTTAATTGTTATATATAATAAACCCCTGTATTAGACTGGGATATATCTATATATTAGGATCTAGTCTGAGTACTCCAAAGTCTCATGCTGGTAAGGCTGAGAACCTGTGTCCAGTCTGTAGGCTAGATGTTTCAGCAGTTGCAATCTGGTGCTGTGGTCCTGAAGGATTCCTGGGGAGTAGCTGATCTTCAGTCTGCATTGGAATCCTGAGGAAGTTGTTTCTAGTACCAGTGGAGGAGTACCTCAGCAACAGGGTAGAAGACCTTGCTAGTGAGAATGAGGACAAGCAGGCAAAAAGCCAACATTTCTTCTTTTGAGTCCTTTTCGGTGGGCCTCAGCCAGGCACTGTCTGAATTTAGGGTGGGTCTTCCTGCCCAAATAATCAGATTAAGAAAATTCCTAAAAAATAAATAAATAAATAAATAAATAAATAAATAAATAAATAAAATTAAAAAAAAAGAAAATTCCTCACAGGAGTGCCCAACATCTTGGGTTTTAGTTGCCATCTGCATGCAGTCAAATTGACAACCAAGATTATCCATCACAAGTGGGTTATGATTCAACTCTAGCTCTGTATGTGGGAGACAGATGCTAATGTTCCTCATCCCAGTGTCCCTGAATGGGACAGTTAGAGTTGCCTTCACTCTCTGCAGGCAGCAGGATCCATTCCCTGCTGTTCTGATTTGATCACGGGCTTCACCCATCATCTGGCAGGCGCCTCTGTACCTCCTGTGACATGTGGCATGGAAAGTATAAGGAACAATGGTAGGCCCTGTGCTCACAGACTTCTGTCCCATGTGTGAGTCCCACCTCAGTGAAAATGGAAGAAAAGCAGGGAGCTGTGGCAAGAGACCTACATTTGAGGCAGGAGCCCTCCAGCATCCTGGAGTGTGTGTTGCTAAGTCAGGTAGAAGGACTCTATAAGGACAGAGGGTCATTCCTACCAAGGGACTGACACATGCGGAAGCAGAGGGGCTAAGGCTGAGAGTGCAGGCCCTACTGGAGAAGCCCCTCCATGGGTGCTCTTTTGGCCTTGGCTGATTCCATGGCCTCAGCATCAAGGGTGGTGGGACATTGTCAGTGGTCGGCATGGATGTCCTGATCCTGCTGAGTGAATATTCTGGAACCTGGGCTCTTTAGTTCTTTCCTTTCTGCTGGCTTCTTTCTTATCTGTTCAGTTGTCAGAGATTAATGTTTTGGGAGGGAAAGTCGACATTTTTAAAAAGCTGGTTTTCCACCTAGCCTTAGCTTCCTGACTCAAAACGTTCTTTGGTGTCAACTCCATTGTCTGCTTGTCAGAGGACAAAATCCACTCAAGCCTGTCTCCCACCTGGACATGCAGGGATGTTTGCTGTAGAAACTACACTAATCCCTTTTTTTAAATCTGTAAGTGTGGTCCCTGATCGCTGTAAAAACTTTAGAAACATTAAAAAGACTAAAAGAAGTAAATAAAAATTTCCCACATTTTATGAATAGTTTTGATTGTTTTTCATAGTCAAAAATGATGCTGTGAGCATTTCTCCTCAAAGTTCCTGTTAAACACAACTCTAGGGGTTGAAGAGGTGGCTCCGTGATTAAGAGCACTGGCTGCTCTTCCAGAGGACCTTGATGTAGTTTCCAGCACCCACATAACAACTCACAACTTTGTAACTCCAGATCCTGGGTCTAGAATCGGCATCACAGAGGTCAAAATCTTTCCAGAGAAACACCGAGCTACACATACACAACATAGACATACACAACATACATGCTCCAAGGTGTTCCCATCTTTACCAACACGGGCATACACTACACATCCTGCTAACCTGGAGGCAGAGCCTGTGTTGTGTTGTGTGTGTGTGTGTGTGTCCTGTGAGACATGCTGCCCTTCTAGGTAATGGGCCTCCTGCTGGTGTAAACAGGCCTAGCCAAAGGGATGGCCATGACCACAGAGTCCCCTGTAACCGTCCTTTCTGCCTGCTCCAGCATCTCTCTCTAGCCTGGTCACTTGGTAGCTCCCATGTCTCATGATCGCACTCTGCTCCTGCAGCTGCGTCCACCAGCAGGTGCATAGAAGAAATCAGCTGGTTCCTAAGGTAGAGACCAGCTGGCCAGGGCTCCTCCATTGCCATCCCTCATCCCTGCACGTGTTCTCTGGACAAGCCAGATGACTTGCTTCTCCATCCTTCTGTGATCTGCCTCTGGTCACTGTTTGTGCCTTCAGCCACAGCCTTTGCCCCTGTGCTAAGAAATCTCTCTGCATTCTTTCCAATGTCCAGTCTCTTGACATTGCAACATGGCATTATCATCTACAGCATTCACACCTAAGAACTGTAGTTGGGCCAAGTGTGGTGGTTCACACCTTTAATCCCACCACTCCGGGAGGCAAAGGCAGGCAGATCTCAGCGTTTGAAGTCATCCTGGTCTACATGGTGAATTCTAGGCTAGCCAGGCCTACACAATAAGACTCTGCATAAATTTAAATGTGTGTGTGCATGCTCGTGTGTGTGTGTGTGTGTGTGTGTGTGTGTGTGTGTGTGTGTGTATCAGCCAGATGGTGGTAGCTCACACCTTTAATCCCAGCACTTGGGAAGCAGAGTCAGGTAATCTCTTGAGTTCAGGGCCAGCCTGGTCTACACAGTGAGTTCCATGATAGCCAGGGCTACACAGAGAAACCCTGTCTTTAAAAAGCAAGTAAACAAACAAACAAACAGAAAACAACAACAACAAAAAAAACCTCACCAAAACCAAAACCCACAATGTTTAAATAAGCTTACAGTTCTGGGCTGCAGCTCAGACTTACCTTACACCAGGCTTTTAGCCCAATTCCAGTTACTGCCTTTGTTGAGCCAATGGGGCACTTTGCCAGTGTGGTCTTGTGGGGGATTTGTGGCTGCCTTCTAGCAGGCATTTCTATGGTTCCCCCTGGTGGTGGATGACTGCAGTGGCCTTCTCTAACTGATTTCAGCTGCTGGGCCACCTGCTAGAACCATCCATAGTATCTCTCAGCAAGTCCCATGTAGCATGTTGTTGCGTCTCCTGTGTGTCTGGATAGGGCTTAGAAGCCTCATTTAGGGGAATGCACTGGCTCAAGACAAAGCGGAAATGCAGCACCATAGGCTGGAAGGCAGTGGGCCTTCAGATGTCACCAGCCCTAGTCCTGTGGGTACTTGAAGGCTCCTTGTTAATGTTCTCACTTCCTCCATCCTTCCCCGTGTCTGCCCTGTTGTCTTCTGCCCGGCGTAGTGCGTGCTGGTAGTGGTCCAATCCCAACTTTACAAGACACAGATCCTCACCTGGGTATCAGTGGGTGTAGGGAAGGTGCCAGTGTTGGGAGGAGGCTTCTGGAGAACATGGCTTGGCAGAGTCTAGGCCTGAAGTGCCAGGCCTTATGGTACATGCCCCATGTTCTGTGCTATTCTGGAGAAGAGTTGCAGTCTGGTCCTGGCAGTCTTAAGACAGTTCTCAGCAAGACATATGGCAGGTGTTCTCTCTGTGTGAAGCGAGACCATTTCTAGTGCAGGCTTTTTGCTTCTCCCTACCTCAGGGAGCACAGACTCACAAGTAAGTGTGCAAGGGAAAGGCTAAAGTAGACCATGTGCAGTCAAATGTGCCCATTCTCAGACGCCAGGCTGCAGAAGGGGCTTGGCCTGTTTAAATTGCACGGTGACCAGGGAAGTCCTCAGTCAAGCTCACCTGCTTGCTGCCATACAGTTTCCAGGAAGTGTTTAGGCATGCAGAAGCTCAGGGGGGATGTCTGGGATGCATGACAAGAGTGGCAGTTTATTTGGTGTGTGTGCCTGAATGTATTGTATCTGTGCCTGCATGCACACACATATATACGTGTGCATATATATGAATGTATTACATATGTAAACACAATTTTGTTTATCTGCATCTTATACTTTCTTATTGCATCCACACACATATTGCATCTTTAGTTAAAAAGTAGTGATGTGGAGGTTAGAGCCCCATACCATAAAATGGGGCTTTCTGAGAGCTGGGGTGAGTGCTACCCTGGTCTTGGCTCTGTCTCTGAGCCCAGTTGTCTCCTGCAGGGTGTGAGCAGTGTTGTAGGGTGATAGATAGATGGAACTGGGCAGGCCAGATGGCCTCAGGACCTGGTTGGTAGACCAGAACCACAAGAGTAGTTGTGGCATCTATGGAGGATAGCTATGGCCACTTAAAGGCAATCTCCATATTGGGCACTATTTCACTCAACGCAGTAGAGGAGGGACTGCAGACTCAGGTTCACATACCTCTGACACAATGGGTTACCAGCATGAGTAGGATTTCCTCCCCAGCTGACCCTGCACATGTGTCCCTCAGGTCATAGCCCACTGGCCTTCAGTGGATACAAGTGGCATTGATTGAATGGAGCCTCTGTCTGCTTGTAGAGCCATTCTATCACTGTTGTCATCAAGGTTGGGCTCTGTGAAGATGGAGTTTCTCAGGCCCACCTGATATCTGTGTCTTTCCTCCCCCTGGATAGCCACGGGCCAAGGGTAGTGACTAGACCCTCCCTGTTACCCTTGAGTATGGCTGTGGAGTCTTGCTCACTGTGTGTCTTCTGGACTTTCACAGTCAGATGTGGAGATATTTCTAGCTCATGCCTTGGGCAGTCTAGGATCAGTCATCTTGCTATGAGAGCAATGTGTTCACAGAGCATGAGTAGACCCGTGGTCCCTCAGTGCTGGGGCAGCTTCATTCTGTTGTCCTATTTAGATCTTCAGAGGGCTCCCACTTTGACAATGGCAGATTGAGGCAGCCTGTGACCTCAAGGGCTTTCCTGGTGGCCTTAACTCTCCCTTCCCCATTATCCTGATGATCTATGATGTCTCAGCCCTATGTTACAGATCTAGAGTTTCATGGCAGGAGGAGTGAGCACTGTAGGCTCATCCCTCCACAGTGTGTGTTCAGTGTCCCTCTGTTAAGGTCAGACAGCATCACTTTTCCATTCTATAGATTAAATAAACTGAGGCCCTGGCATAGGTGTTGATGCCTGGGAACCTTCATTTCATACTGTCTTAATTTCCTCAGAGTCCTTCACCTCACGGGGGGGTCCCACCATGGCATTAACAGCACGGGTGTGAGTGCAGTTCACAGGCTAATTGACTCCATGTCTTCAAGACAGGCATGCCTGAGGCAGGACACTCTGTACTTAGCCTTAGCCAAACCTGAATGTGTGGTCTTGGTCAGTGGTAACTGAAAATGTAAAGAATGTTCCTATCTAGATGAATGGCCGGCCCATCTCAAAGGCCAGAGACCTTGTGCTGCCTAGAGGAAATGGAGCCTAGTTCATTTCGCACTTGGTGGACCCGGTGCCTGCCTTGTTCACATTCAGGTCTGTTTGCTGTCCCACAATGACTCTTCTGTCTCTCAGTTATCCTTGGATAATTGTAGAATCTGGAGTAGAAATCTGACCCTTTCCCTGCATCGGAGTCTCTGAGTGGCAAGGAGGGGAGGAGCAGGAGGCATGGGAATTTCAGAGGGTTGGGGACCATGTCCCCTCAGCCTCAGCCATCCTCTCAGGGTTGGGGTCCCTAGCCTGGAATGCTGGGGTGGAAGTGAGGATCCACCTTCCTTCCAAGTCACCCTGAAGGTGTGGCAAAAGTAATGGGGGTGGGGCAGCTAGCTTCTGTAGTGAAAGTTGCCACATCACCAGAAGCCCCTCCCCCATCCTGTATATGTGTGTGCGTGCGTGCGTGTGTGTGTGTGTGTGTGTGTGTGTGTGTGCTGTTTCTCTTAAAGAGACCTCAGCTGTCTTCCTTCATTCCCTGCAGTTGGTCTCCAGGTGCTGTGGCATTCAAAGCCTACACACAGAAGCATGAATCGAGACCACCTCTTTGCTATTCAATTTGTGGAATGAATGCAGTAGTAAACACTCTTTGCAGAACACTTTCCTAGCTGTATAAACATTGATTACAAGCTTCAACTCCCCTAAACGACTTAAGCTATAATTATATGTTAGGTATGACTGTTTCTTTTGACAGCATCAAACACTTTAAGTGTGCTGTGTTTGTGTGGACAGCTCTTCACTGCATGAATATCCCCTTCCTGCAAACTGCTCTGTGTATTAGTGGCCTGAGGCAGCTGCACTGCTGTCTCACAGACTGGATCTTTATCAGGACATTTGATTGCCATTCTGTGGTGGGTGTAGGGATCTCATCTCTGGACCAGTGACTCACTGGGGCTGTTGAGCATCTGTGAGATGGTCTCAGGAGGAGAACAGAGATTCCACATCCACATTAGTGTGAGAGGAGACCTAAAGCCAGACTTCTCTACTCTCAAGTTTTAGAGGTTAGAGGTCTGAGCTCACAGTGCACTCCAGCCAAAGGTTCTGAGCCTCCCTGCCTCAAATTCCTAGGGCTCCTGGCATTTCCTTGATTTGTGGGTAATCTCCTTTTTTCTCCCTCATACTTACTGATCATCCAGCCTGGCCTCATCTTGAGATACTGACACTGATGAATCTATAAAGTACCTTCCCTTCAAAAAGCTCACAGCCAAACCTTCTGGGGTGTGATGTGGATGTGTCACACTCTGGGGTGTGTGGCATTCACCATGGCGTCTGGATCTTGGGCTTCTGACTACTCTGCTCTCCCACTCCTTCCCAGAGGAATCGCCATTGGACATGTCTTCATGGTGCCATGATAATGACATCAGGAAGAGTGCCTGGCCAGAGGCAGGGGCTGCTGCAAGCCCTGCAGGCTATCTGCTGTCCTGATCCATATAGTGTTTGGTCACTGCAAAGTGATTGTCCTCACAGAGAGGAGAGCCTGCTTGTGTATGGACTTTTTTGTCCATTCCTCAGACGTGGAGGCAACTGTGTTGGGGATCTTTTGGTGTAGATCCAGAGCAGGAAGAAAGGCTGTTACAGGCTTTACATTCTCATTGTGTTAATACACTGGGTCCACAAGCAGTAACCAGACAGGGTTGGAGCAGGAAGAGATTTGTGTGGTGGGGTCTATTTGTGACCTGGTCAGGGATGGCTTCTCCCATAGGACACTGGAACTTGACACTCCTTCAACAGGTAAAGGCACTCACTACTAAGCCTGAGGACCTGAGTTTTTAGTCCAGAAGCTCCTCAAGGGATCCAGGTGAAGAGCATGGTGGCTTAGGGACACTGAAAAGTCCTATGGCCACATCATGCCTGGCTTCTCTGATAGCACAGAGCAAGGCTGAGAGGAGTGAGCAAGGGGAGAGAGGTTAAAGGGATGGGAGATGAGTGATAAGAATAGCGACCTCCTAACTTTTGTATGCAGAGCTTCTCTGTCCTGGACCTGTAGGGGTCTTGGTAGGAGCTGTGCGGTGGTTGGGTGCAGCCTGTGCCTGGTACAGTCTGTGTATATTGGGTTCATCTAAGTCATGGAACACTCCTGAAACCTAGGACATTCCTTCATGAAAAAGTGTCTTGGAGCTTCTTTAACAATGAGCAGTGGATGCTGCAGAGGGAAACTGTCACCTTGCAGTCTTGACAACAGGAAGTCAAGATCAGGGAGTCTCAGAGCTGGTTCTATCAGGGCTGTGAGGGAGACCCTGTCCCGGGCTACCCTCCTGCTCCTGGTGGTGGCCAAGCATCCCTGGAATTTTTTGACTTGTGGGAACATCACGCTCAACTGGTGCCTTCATCATCACCACATGCTGCTGTTCCTTCATGCATGTCTGTGTTGATGTACTGTTTATGGAGACACCAGTCCTGTTGGATCAGGGCCTGCCCTGCTCTAGTATTACCTCATCTGAGTTCATAATACCCACTAGGATGCTGTTTGCCGGCTAGGACTTCATCGTACGCATGAATGGATTCCATTCATCCTAGGACAGCATACATAATTCTCTGCTAGAGCCAAGTAGGACTGTAAGGTGCCTGGTGGTCATAGCATGCTGACCACCTGCTGCCATTCACAGCTGCTCTGCAAATCGGGTGTGACCTTGGAAGATGTTTTTAGAGCTTGTTCTTAGAAGGGTGTCCTGCCCTCCCTGTCTTATTGCTGTGATGAAACACCATTACAGCAGCCTGGAGTGGGGGTGGGTTTATTTCCATAGAACCGTTCACCGTCAAAAGGTGTGAGAGCAAGGAACTCAGGCAAGCAGGAACCTGGAGGCAAGAGCTGACGCAGAGGCCAAAGCTTACTGGCTTGTTCCCTCTGGCTTGTTCAGCCTGCTTTCTTACAGAACCCAGGACCACCAGCCCAGGGATAGCACCACCCACAAAGGGCCAGGCCTTCCTGCATTCATCACTAATTAAGAAAACGCCCTGTTAAGCTAGCCTAGAGCACAACCATAAAGAAGTGATTGCCTTAAGTGAAGTTTTCTTCTTTCAGATGACTTTAGCCTGTGTCAAGCTGACAAAACTATCCAGCACATTGCCTGACCTCTTGGCTCATGAAGAAGGCAGAGCCAGAACATGCTGTGGCTCTTTCAGCAATCTGGAGCTTTACTCTTGGAGACTGAGATGTCCAGGGTGGGGGGACTGACCAGGTCCAGGGCCCGAGTGTGAGCAGCAAGACCTTCGTGTCTAACTGCTGGACAGGCCAACTTGCCTGCTATTTTCATCTCAGGTGCCAGATCTTTAGCAGTATGTTTCTAAGGCAGACGGCCGGGCGCCCACTGTGCCCTGGCCCGTTTCACCACCTCTCTCCTCTTTAAGCCTCTTGCTGCCATCACCATCTGCAGGCCCAAGGGTGCCATCTGCTGCCAGCTGCCTCTTTGTTCTCTTCTTGGAATTGAATTTCTATTTATTTGTTTGTTTATTTATTGAGACTGTGTCTTACTATGTAGTAAGTACTTACTATGTAGCATAGACTTACCTTTCTCCAAAGCTGGAATTATGGAAATGTACCCCAGTGAATGCTTCATTTATTCTTCTGACCAGAAAAGAGATGCTTGGTATTTCCTAATCTCTCATCTGTGTTTGTAGGATACTCTAGGGTTTTTTGTTTGTTTGGCTTGGTTTGGTTTGGTTTTGGTTTTTTGAGACAAGAGTTTCTCAATACAGCCTTGGCTGTCCTGGCTCTTGTTTTTTTTTAGACCAAATTGGCCTGAATTTACAGAGATCCACCTGCCCATGCCTCCCCTGTGCTGGTATTAAAGGTGTGCACCACCATCGCCAAGCAGCACTCTAGTTTAAAAAATATTTATAGTTATTTATTACTTTGTGGTGTGGAGGCAGGGGCTTGGATGCATACCACAGTACATTTGTGGAAGGCAGACAACAATTTGCAGGATTCCATTCTTCCCTCCTTTCTGTGGGGCCCAGGGACTAAACTCAGGTTCTCAGGCTTAGCAGTGAGTCCCTTACCAGCTGAGCCACCTTAAAGACATTTTTACTTAATAGTATTTCCAGTATGTTCATGTCCTGCCTGTCCTGCCCTTCCTGCCTGTTGTCCTCAATGCCTTCACCTCTCTTCATTGCCCTGCTTGTTTGTCTTGTTTTACTTCCACTTAATACAATTTTGATAAATACATGACATCAGCTCCTTGTGGATTGAGCTGCCCTGTGAGACCTCGCTTGTATCCTCAGTCAGCCACCAATTCCTCTCCAGCAAGTTTTCCTCTTCTAAGCTGCATTCTGTCTCCATGTATCTGCCCCAGCCCTTGGCATCTACCCACCCATCTTCTGTCTCTTTAGACTCGCCAGCCCTAGAGCCCTCATATGATGAAGTCTTATAAGATTTGTCTTTTGTGTCTGCTTCCTTTCACGTAGCATGTTTCAAGGTTCATCGACACTGGAGTGTGTTTCAGAGCCTCTTCCGTTTTGAAGGCTGGACAGTATTTCACTGCCTTGTTTTCATACTCATCCCCCTTCATGGACTTTAGGATTTGTTTCTATCTCTAGGCATGTGAATGATGATGTTCAGAACATCTCTGTCCAAACATATGCCTGAGTCTCTATTTCCAGTTCTTTTGAGTGAGCTGGGCATAGTGGTATGTGGCTCTAATCTTATCACTCAGGAGACCAAAGCAGAAGGGCCATGAGGTTAACCTGGCTTACATAGTGAGATTTTGTCTGAAACAATAAAATTAGGTGGGTATGGTGGCCGGCCATGATTATACTCCTAGCACTTGGAAGGTAGAGGCAGAATGATCAAGAGTTCAAGGCCTTCCTCACTACAATACCTAGTTTGAGGCCAGTGTAGTCTGCACGAGGCCCTGTCTCAAAA
>NW_022196905.1:28568069-28595973 GCF_008632895.1 Mastomys coucha | reverse complement strand
AAAAAAAAAAAAAAAAAAAAGAAGAAGAAGAAAAAAAGAAAAAAGAAAAAAAAAGAACATTTGAGCCAGGTGTGGTTCTGCCTTTAAACTCAGCATTTGAAAAGCAGAGGCAGGTGTATCTTTATGGGTTCAAGTCCAGCTTGGTCTCAGCTGGTGAGGCTATCAACTGCAGCTAGGGAATTCTGAAAAGAAGTCTCTTCCTCTTCCTGAATAATCAGCCCAGAGTCAGAAAGGTCCACGTGCTCAGACTGAAGTCAGGGGTTTGCTGGCAGAGTGAAGGGCTCTGCGTTCATTAGAGCAAAGGAACCCATTGGGTTCTATGAAATGGAGCCATCCAGATGTGGGAGCCTGGAGCTCATCCTGAGGATCCCAGCAGGATCCCAGCTTCTGTGCTTCAGCATCCCTCGCCCTGACTCCAGCTTTCCAGGCTTTCTCTGGGTACCAGTAAACATTTGCTGCATTAGAGCATGCTAATGAAGACACCTCTGGAGCGTCCCATCCAGGAACAAAGGAACCCACTGGGCTCAAGGACTTCTTCCAGAATCAGCCCCTCCTTCCTGCATAGTTCTCTATTGTTGAGTGTTGCTACTGTCTCACCTTTCCCAAATGCTTCTGGACCCAGGGTTGTATCCATGAGCACAGCCCTGTGTTTTCCCACTGCTCATACAATACGTAGGTTAACATGCCTATAGTGGGCTGTGTTGGGCCAATTCACCCCTGCCTTGGTAGCCATGGCAATGGGTGGTCAGTTTGCAGAGGACTCTGCATCCCATCATGGAGGTTTGAACTCCTTGCCAGTTTTCTTCTGGAACATGAAGTGCTATCACAAAGATCAGTTGTGTCAGCAGGCATACAGAGGGTACAGGGCTATGTCAAAAAAATGGTTCATTGAACTATAGAATTGGGAGTATATACAGTTTTATTTTAATGGCACCAAAATACTTTTCCAGGGGGTTTTCAGTAGTTTACACTCCAACAAGAAGTCTAAATACTATTTTCCACTCCTGTTGGGCAGGCTTTCCTTTAAAGCACACCAAATAGTCAAGTATCCACAAGCATTTGGCATAGAAGACAGACCAACAAATAAATGAGTTTTCACCAAAAGGAAAAGAGAGACAGTAGAGGTCACAAGTTGCTTTTGATCACTGAGTGGGGGTTCTTTTACTCTGCCTGGGGAGAATCTGTGCTAGACAGAAAAAGCTCTCCCAGTGCCGACAGTCCTGAGCCCTTGAGTGCCAGGGACGTGAGGACTAGAGTGGCAGGCCCAGAGGCTAATAGCTTATAAGCAGGGCTTATTATTCGGGGGTATAGATGCTGCAGGCTTGTGGCCCTAAATACTCTGATTGGAGGCTTACTGAAGTGGGCTTAAACCATCAGAAGCCCTGATCCTTGGCAGCAGTGTGAAGGGGTTGCCAGCCGGTGGTAGAACTACTGAATGCTTGGGTGCTGGTGTGCTCAGTGCCACAGTGAGGAACATTATAGCCTCGGGTGACAGACTCTTGGCACTTAGGTTTGGCAGCGCTCTGAAACTTCCAGCAACCAAGGCCTGTAAATTCTCTTTTCTAGTTCTTACCAACCTTCTGCTTTTCATGTGTTTATTTAATTGCATATAAATGTTTTGCCTACATGTCTATTTGCACACTATATGCATACCTGGTGCCTGAGGAAGCCACAAGAAGGGGAGTCATATCTCTTGGAACTGGAGTTACAGACAATTGTGAGGTACCATGTAGGTTCTGGGAAGGGAATTCCAGTCCTCTAGAAGAGCAGCCATTGCTCCTAACTGCTAAGCTGTCTTCTAACCTCTTCTATCTCTTTCTGTTCTCAGCCTTCCGTCTCTTGCCTCCTCTCTACTTTTCCTGTTGCTCGTTATCTCAGCTGCCTCAGCTCTGTGGCCAATCTGCTGGAAGTTTAGCAGCATTTGCTCCACTTAGTGTTTAGCGCCCTGACTTTTCAGAGATTTGGCTATGAATCCCCTGTGCACTGTCAGAATGAATTCCTAAAGAACAAATCTAAAAAAACCAGCCACCAGGGGGTGGGTTGGGGAGGGACAGGTATTAGGAGGTGGAGAGTATTTGCAAATCCTGTTGCTGCTATAACAAAGTACCACGATGAGTGGCCTCAGTTGTCAAAATTTTATCCTCTTAGAGTCTCCAGGCCAGAAATCTAAAATCTGGCCACTAGGGACCTGCCCCCTTCCTGCCTCTTCCAGCTGCAGGGAGCTCCAGGTAACCCTTGTCTTTTGGCTGCATCACTACAATTCCAGACTCTAGATGCGTGGTCTCCTCTCCATCTTGAGTTCCTGTGCCTCTACTTTTGTGTCTTACAAGGACACTTGGATTTGGATTTAGGACCTTCTGAATAATCCAGGATAATCTCAATACCAGACTCTTCACTTGATTACAGCTGAAAAGATCTTCTTTTCAATTACATTCCCCTCACAGACTCAGGGGGTCAGGTGTGCACACATTTCAGGGTCTGTGTTCTGTTCCCACAGACTGCATGAGAGGTGAAAGGTCTCCATAGCAGTTGGGGGATTATGATAAATGAGGATGCAAGGCAGAGAAGTTCAAGCTGTCGTAAATGCCACATCAGCCCCACTGAAAGGGCAAGTGCATCAAAGTAGCAATCAAAGGCTAGAGCAAGGCAGGACCGCTGGATCGGGGGTTTGTCAAGTCCCTTAGCTTTTAAAATGGACACACCGACGCATTTACATGATGGGAAACAGCACATCCAGGCAACTCAACTCCGTGGAGGGGAACTGGCAGACAGATTTGCCCTGACCGCTGCCCTCAGGCCTCAGAGGCCCTCTATTTGGTTTTTGTCAACTTGACCCAAACCTAGATGTTTGGGAAGAGGAAATCTTACTTGAGAAAACACATCTGTAAACTTGGCCTGTAGGCAAGTATGTGGGGCATTTTATTAATTAGTAATTGATGTGAAAGGGCCAAGAACACTGTGCGTGTTGCCAGCTCTGGATAGGTAGGCCTGGGTTGTCTAAGAAAGGAGGCTGAGCAGGCAATGATTCAGTTTTTGGCTCTAGGTTCGTGCCTTGAGTTCCTGTCCTGACTTCCCTCTGTGATTGAGAGACTTGAGAGTCGTAATCTGAAATAAACCCTTTCTGCCCCTGAGTTGCTTTTAGCCATGATTTTTATCACAGCAGTGGAAAATCCTAAGTGAGACAAGTCCCTAGTGGTGACCCCTACTCACCTGCCCTGCCTCTCCTCTCTGCATCAGCTCCACGTCTGGTTCCTGCTCTTTAGACAACACCAGATTGGAGGTGGCCACTGCAGCCATGCCTGCTACCCCCATGGCCACCAGAGAGAAGATCCGGTCCAGGTTCCATGGCAGCCATGACCTGATCCACCGTCTGTTTGTCTGCATTTCAGGTGCGTGATCTAGACGTAGGACACGGACAACAAGCAGTGTGTGCCTCAGGAGAGAAAGAACAGTGGGGCTGTCCCAGCTTTCTCTGGCTAAAGTGGAGCGCAGTGTGGTCTGAAGAGCAAGTCTAGGGTGGGGCTAGATCTGTCCTACAGGGAGGGAGGGGTTTCATCTAGGATTGGCTGAGCAGGGTGGGCTGGAGTGATGGGCAGGTGAGCAAAACAGCCAGGCCCTGGGCACCACCTTGGAGTGGGGTTTACACTGGGATCCATGGCTATGCAGAGTCTGCTGTGTGAGCCTGCAGTCAAAAGTTACTCAGGCCAGTGTAGTATGGGGCACTGGGAGAATGTGGACATATCTGGATTTCCTCGTTTCTATGATGTCAGCCAGCACTGTCATAGGCATGGTGTTATGGGGGCCTTTATGAGTATCTCTTGGCAACCAGCACAGTTTAGTAGTGGCTGTGAGCCCTGGATACGTTACATATCGGGGAGCAACAAGGGAGAGGTTAGATAGGAGGCTTTCATTCTCTCCTATCTCTTGATTCCCAAGTTTATACTTATGTCCAGGGAATCCTCTCTCCAGGGGTTGGCACTTGCTGATCCATGAACACAGGCTGGTCCTGCACAGCACATTGACAGTGTGGTCTCTCAGTATATTTGGCTCACCCCAGTCTCCTGTCTTCCTGCCGCTTCTCTGTCAGGTGTAGCTGACCAGCTGCAGACGAACTATGCTAGCGACCTGAGAAGTATTCTCAAAACACTGTTTGAGGTCATGGCCACCAAGCCAGAAACAGATGACAGAGAGAAGCTAAAGAAGGGTAAGTAGACTTGCAGGACCATGCTCCAGGGCTCATGCCAGCCACCATGTGCAGAAAAACACACCAAGGCAACCACACACATCCCAGGATCTGCTGAACCAAATGTGAGGGGTTGTTGACTTGAGGAGACAAGGATAGCCTGGGAAGATGGCTCTCCGTGCCACTTTGCAGGTGGGTCCCTGGCTCTGGTTCTTGCATAGGCCATCCAACATTTTACTTCAGACAGAGGTTGAGAACTTGCCTTCCATCTTCGACTAGACCAGATGACTAGATGAGTTAGTTAGTTATACTTACCTGTCAAAGTATTCAGAGCCCAGCCCAGCACAAGTGAAAAAGAGAGGAATGGCCCCCACCTCTCTAGGAGAGGGTGGCCACATCCACTCTCAGCTGCCTCATATTTATATACATTCAGTTCATTGAAGGCACACATTTGCTCCCATAGGCACACACATGTACACGCTTTCATGTACATGCATACCTTATACACAAACAGGTAAACAGATATTTGGCAAGGAAGGGAGTTTGCCTTCTGTCCCTATAGGGTCCCTGGTAGGGAGTGGCCCCTAGACACCATCTCTGACCCCTGCTGCTAGCCTGAGGTACTTGTCTGGGGACAGCTATATCTTCACACAAGTGCTTCTGCCTATGAGGTACCTGGGTATACAGAATAGCCCAGCTGGTCCACCTGGCCAGATTCTGACTGGCAATCCAGGCAGGGCTGCCTCTGGAAATCATGAGTCAAGTTGGAGATTAGGACAGGCACCTTGGCCATACTCTGGTCAGGGCTCTCAGATGCTAGGGCCTTAAATCCCTGCTTTGGGAACCACAGGCTAGGAAATCTTACCAGTCAGTGCAGGGAACTCAGGCCTAGATGCTCATGCAGAGGGACTACCAAGTGCCCCCAGGGTCCACCACACTATACAAAGAATGAAGTCTTTGCTAGGGAGAACTCTGCCAGCAGTGCCATCCTACCTACAGAGGTGACTTGCTCTGCTTGCTGAGAGATGGTTGGGAGGCTTGTAGGGAGCTGGAAAATCAGGGGAACCCAAGTGCTCACTAAGGACAATCCGTTGCATCTACTGTATTGCCTACCAAACCCCAGCAGTTCCCTTCTCTTGTTCAGTAACTCAGACCCTGCGGAGCGTGGCCCTGGAGGACTGTGCATTATGCCAGGAGACTGTGTCATCCTCAGAACTGGCAGCCAAGACCCGAGATGGAGACTTTGAAGGTATGTGTGAAGCTCTGGTGTGAAGCTGGCATGCTGTCTGCTGAGCCTGAGGTGCTACTCTGTACGTATTCATCTGCACATCCAGGCTATCTGGAGGCACAGCTTCCAATGGTGTTGGCTACCCACTCTGCCTCCTCCTTAGTACTAGGTATATACAGCCCCTTTACTGCTGTAAAACCTTGGGCCTTATGATTAGCAGCTCAGCCTAGTAGGTATAAGCTCTAGGAAGGGGAGCAAGGACTGACTGTGGTCACAAGTCTCTGATCTGGCCAATATCCAGTACCCTAGCATGTCACCTGTACTGAAAGAGTCTCACATAGCAGCCCCAGGACACTCTGGGACATTAATGGGGGTTTTGAGGGATGCAGAAGCCTTTCTTGTGAGGAGGGAGCTTCAGAGAGATCACATGGAGACTACCCAGAGTGGGCTGGAAGCTAGGCCCCTTGGATATCAAAGGAAAGGAATCCTAGCCTGTTTGGAAATACTGCAGTGCCTCTATGGGAACGGGCCTAAAGATGGCACCAAAATGTGCTAGTGAAGTATTGAATGGGTGCTTGGATCATGGAGTCTGGATTAGTGTCTCACCAGATGGTTAGACAGGGTGACCAGAGATGGCAAGTTCTTAGGGCATGATGATTGATAACTGCTGTACATCGTGATCTCGGCCCTGCAACTGGGGTATGACTCTGTCCACCGACATTGTCACTAGTCACTGGCCGTGACTGACAAGCCTAGAGCGAGACCAGAGGAGTAGAATGAGAGGTGTCTATCCACTGGCTAGGCCTCAAACCCTTCCCTACCCCCAGCTCAGACTGTTCTCCATGTTTGCCATTCTGCTGCTCTTGTTGTGACAGACCCTCCTGAGTGGGTGCCAGATGAGGCCTGTGGCTTCTGCACCTCCTGTAAAGCTCCCTTCACCGTCATCCGCAGGAAGCACCACTGTCGCAGCTGTGGTAAGGTAGGTGGGGCCCTGCCAGCCCTCTGCATCTTCAGAGTTGTGTGGGGACTGTCCCCAGGTACGGCAACAGGGTTTAGAAGTTAGAGCTGATGTCCTGGGAACTCAGTCCTGTTTTTGTGGTCCTGTGTTAAGAGTCTGGGTCTAGGTTCTGAGCTCTACTCTGACTCCATGTCTTAGGCTATTCCTAGGTAGTACCAGGTACAAACCTGGTCTCTCCAAGGTGGAAGAGGCAGGGGTTTGAGAAGGAGCCTGCAGTAGCTATGGTGAAGGGCATACTTACTTTCAAGAAGCCTGACTTACTGGGCAAGCCCTACCCAGAGTTTCCTGAAAATTCCAGTTCCATAGACTGCAATGTCTGGGCCAGACAGACTCCTGCCCATGATTTTCCTGTCTGTTTTGGGTGGGAGAGCTGTGTGAAGGATATGACAAACGCCCTGTCTGCTCACTGCCCTCTATCCCTCCTTGGCTTCCAGATCTTCTGTTCCCGCTGCTCATCACATTCAGCACCACTTCCGCGCTACGGACAGGTGAAGCCTGTCCGTGTGTGCACACACTGCTATATGTTCCACGTTACACCCTTCTACAGTGACAAGACGGGCATGTGATGCTGTGCCTGGCATGTCCCAGCTGAGCAGGCTGCCTAGAGTCTTATCCAAGATCTCCAGGAAGGAGGTGCTGTGCCTGCTGTGTGCCCCTGTCCAGGCTGTGCTGCAGGAGGGCCTCATCGCATCTCATCATGCCACAGCTGCTGCAGGCCTGCCCAGGTTCCAGAAGGTCCAGAGTCTCTGTCTACTCTCCCTGGCCTCTCCACTGTGGAGACACCAGTCTTGGCATGGGCCAATGAGAGGTCAGCTTTATTCAGAGGAGGGACCCAGGGATGCCCCATTGCTGCTTCCAGGTCAGGTTACCTGATTAGGCAGGGTTGATCTCTTCTCTTGCCCATCTATGACACTTTGCTCCAGTTGTGCATAGCAAGGCAGGAGAGGGCCAATTCTGTGTTCTCTTCAGTAGCCAAGAATCTGGAAGCAGAAGCCAGGAGGCTCTAGGCCTCAACATCATAGCAGGACTCCCTGCTGTTCACCACACACCTCATTCCCTAGGGCTTACACCTGCCTCACACCCTCCTCAACAACACACATCTCATTTCTTTTTGAAGGGGGAATGTAGGAAGCAGACACAGTGGACTCTAGGGGAAGTAGGCATGCTTTTGGCATCTACACCATTGCCACTTGCCGGTGGAGCAGGGGCTGACTACCCACTGATACCATAGGCTGAGCTCTCAGGTGTTTGGGACTGGACCCATCAGGCAGCTTGGCTAACATTCCCTTCTTCCTCTGCACCTGCTGGGACTCTAACCCACTTCCTCAGACCTCAGTGCGGCCTGGACAGGCTGAGATGCACAGACACCTCCTCAGGCTTCAATCTCAGGCTTCACGTTGCAATGATGATTACAGTTTTATTTTTAGAGAGATGACACACCTACTGCTTCTTTTATAGGATGAAATCCAATCGCTGCTCAGCAGTGGAATACACATGCACAAAAATGGCTTCTGTGCGGGGGTGGGGGGAGAGTATATAACAGAGGGAATATTATGTATTGAGATTATTTTTATTTTCTAAATGCTGTAATTCGAAACCATTTCCATAAATCTATTTACGGATTGCACACGCTCTGGCGTCTTCTATGAACACTGAGTCCTTGACTTTGTTGTGTAGGTGATGATGTGGCTTTTCTTCTGGAAGATTTGGGCATCTGTGCCTTAGGGACAGTCGAACAGCAGAATTTGTCCTCCTGTCAACACTCAGGAGGAGCTGGCTGTTCTCTGCCCCTGTAAACCTGTCCTCCATCTTGGAATGATGTCTGGCTCTCTAGCTGCTGTTAGGTGCCTGACTCCCAGCTGTTGCCCATCCTATAACTAAGACCTCTAGCCTGTGCTAGGGAAAGGGGCACAGCAGGTGCCTCTGGCCACTCCACACTGGTGACAATGGAGAGGGAAGAGAGATTGTGAGAGAGAGCAATGGTTATCATATCCCCCCTTTTTTTTTGGTTGATGTTTTAAAGTGAGGTTCCCTCTGAGTGGAAGTGTTAGAAAGGGGAGTCCAGCTAGGTTGGCGACTCTTACTTCCCAAAGTTGGACCCCATCATTATGCTAACCTGGGCAGAATGCAGAAAAATTACCTTTCCCTAGCTCATCTCCAACCCGTGTCTGTGTCACTGGCTAGCCAGCTGTACCACGGTGGCCTTGTGAGCCTTTGAAGAAGGCAGCTACTGACCAAGAAGCTGGGTCCTGCAGGAGCCCACATGGAATATACTGTGGTATCTACCTCTGTCTTCACAGGCATTTATTTTCCAGACCTGAAATATGGTGTCCTTCTCTTCTACCATGTCAGAGGGAGGAAGGAGTGAAAGTCAGAATAGTATGTGTGTGTGTGTGCGTGCGTGCATGTGTGTGCGTGTGTGTGTGTGCGTGTGTGCGTGTGTTGTGTGCGTGCGTGCGTGCATGTGTGTGTGTGTATGTGTGCTTTTCCCATGTGATCTGCTCATGAGTAGCCTTCTGAGGCAGCATTGGACTACCTTTGTGAGTTGGGTAAGGGGCTCTACCCCATGAACTGCTCTGTTGTAAGGCCTGGGGCCATAGGTGCCTTTCAATGAAGATGACCAACTGTCCCATACATCCATGATGAAGAAATTTTGGACCTTCCATTATAAACTTAGGCTATCTGGTCACTCTACTCTTCTGCAGAGCTATCCCAACACCAAGAGCAGAGCCAGGATTAAGACACTTCAAGAAGGCTCTAGAAGCCAGGCAGTGGTGGTAGTGTGTGCTTTTAATCCAGAGGTAGGAGGATCACTATAAATTTGAGGCCAACCTTGTCTACAAGAGCAAGTGCCTGCATAGTCAGGGCTACACATTGAAACTCTGTCTTGAAACAACAAACAAACAAACAAACAAGAAGGCTCTGAAAGCCTCATCTATGGTTGGGGTTTGTATCTAGGAAGTTTTGGGAATGCCGGGCAGTGGTGGCACACGCCTTTGACCCCAGCACTTGGGAGCCGGAGGCAGGCAGATTTCTGAGTTTGAGGCCAACCTGGTCTACAGAGTGAGTTCCAGGACAGCCAGGGACTACACAGAAAAACCCTGTCTTGAAACAAAACAAAACAAAACAAAACAAAAAACAAAAATAAAAAAAGAAGGAAGTCTTGGGGAGCAGAGACATGGAGCATGCTCAGAGATCAAGGTATGACATCAGCTCTTTTGAGTTAGCCTAAGGACCTCCTTCAGACTATCCTTCCCGAGCCTTAGTTTCCCTGCTGTCACCATCATTGTTGTTCCAGGTTTCTATGTACCCTTCATAAACCCCCATGGCAGTCCTTCAAGAGAGCAGGATCCCCTGCCATGGATAGGGAAACTGAAGCTCATGAAGGTCAGACAGCAGCTGAGCTTGAGATGCATGCTTCAAGGAGAATCCATCAAGAAGTAGATGCAGAAGTAGATGCAGAAGTAGATGCAGAAGTAGATGCAGAAGTAGATGCAGAAGCGGCCAGGGAAGTGAAAAGCTCGAGAACTGGTCCAAGCTAGTTGCCCTGGTATGCATCCTTGGGATTTATGGGTTGTGCCAGCTTATGACAACCTTACCACACTTGGCAGCTGGCAGCAGGGTTCTCACTGGTCTCCGGCTACTCTCCTAGCCTGGGAAGGGACCCTCAGCAACCTCCAAAGCCTCCTCCTCAGATTGCAGGGGCATGCAGGAGAGCCTGGCAAGCTGAGGGTGGGTCTAGAGCAGAGGTGGGAAGAGGAAGCCACCTCTAGGATCATGTCTGGTGTATTAGCTACTTTTCGGTTGCTGTGATAAAATACCATGACTGAGTCAGTTTACAGAGGACAGTTGATTTGGGCTTTAAGGTTCCAGAGGATTGAGTCCATCGTGGCGTGGAAGCATGGTGGAAATAGCAGGCATGGTGTCAGAACAGAACTCCAAGAGCGTACATCCTTTATCACAGTATGAAGTAGAGAGAATTGGACGTCAATCAAGACTATTAACTTCCAAAGCCCACCTCAGTAACATACAAGGCCACACCTCCTAGACCTTCCCACACAACATCACCATCTAGGGACCAAGTGTTCACACATCTGAGACCATAGGGGACAGTCTCATTTAAATCACTGTGGAGTCCCGTTTTGTTACCTCCATAGGGGTCGACTCAGTGCCCACAGAAATGCCTCTAGGGGTTCCATCTGTGCACGTGAGATTTTAGAGGTTGCTTTGATGCATATCCCCCTTGTTTGTGGCTCATTTGAATAGCTAACTTGTCTTCCATCCCTATTGGCCTACCCCAAGGAGCCCAGAGTAGCCCTGGCTGGAAGGCAGCATGGTATCTCCACTGCATTCTCAGCTGAGTTCTAGGCTAAGTGAAGAAAAAGTAGCTGTAAGCCAGACATATAGTGACCCTGGGGCATATGGCAGGACATGGGACTCTGAAGGACTTTTCGTGTCCTGTGGTAAGGTAGGCATGGATGGATTTCAAGCCTGATTCTCCTCTCCCTTTTCTGTCCTTGACCCAGCCAGAATTCTAGCTGCAGCCCCTACTTGCCACCAGGGGGCACTCTGTGCCTCTTCAGGAAAGCATGTGTGTGTGCGTGTGCGTGTGCATGTGTGTTTGATGGAGTGTTTGGTGGGGTGTGTGGTGGGGTACTCCCATGCAGAAGTCATCCCATTGTAACTAGCACCTTAATTCCAGACAGAATCCCAGCACAGATAGACTAGTAGCCGTGCCATAGTTTTCAAGATCCTGCAGATGTGTGCAGGGCCCAGAGGGGTCTATAGCTGGCACGGTAATGGCAGACAGCAAGAAAGACCTGTCCTGGAAGCCCTGGGAGGCCAGGAGGAAGAGCTCAGGCTAGGACTGGGTACTTTTCACAGGCAGGGTTTGGGCGGAGCTAACAGCATCCTTGATTAAGAGGGTCTATGGCCCCTGTGGGCCAGGTGCTGTTAGGATGTGCAGAGAAAGCTGGAGGAGGAAATAAGGACCCCAAGTCCCTACTCCTGCCATCTCTAGCTCCAAAGCCCGTGCTTCCACCCAGGCCCACAGGAAGCCTTGTTTGATAGCAGTGCTGACTCCCATCCGCAGCACACACAGAGCAGAACACAGCCCCTCTGGTTCATGTCTGACCTCCAGGAAGGAGGACCCCACAGTCGTATGTGTCCAGGAACAGAGGCAGCCAGGCTGAGCCCTCCCTATCATGAAGACCCCAAGGCAGCAAGTGAATCCACTCACATTCTTCATTTGTGGACTTTAAAAATGTTTTCTTCTGTGAAAGCATTGGAAAGATTGGACCTTGGGGGGCTACAAAATTCATTTAAATAGATACACTGTTAATTTATGCATGGCCTATTAGTATAGTGGTGGGGGGGCAAACTTGCAATTAAAAAAAAACTACTACACAAATCATTCACAGATACAACAAAATGTTTTATTTTAAATTTAAAAATAATATTGGCACTATATTAGTTTCTATAGACAGTTAATTACATCTTGATGCATTTTGACTTTCCTGTCTTCCTTTTGTATTCTGAACACAGTGTTTTCTTGCATGTCAAACTTTCTGGAAGGCCTCCAAGTGCTTGGAGACCAGGCCTGGCGCTTGGGACTGGCCAGCCTGGCAGCCTCAGCTCCACCCCAGATTCTGACCGGTTGTGGCTGGGTAAGCCTGCCCCTATCGGCTCCATTTCCCCATAGGCGTGGCCAGGGCTTTGCAGTGCTTCATAGGAGTGCTGTACACACATCTCCTGCTATCCAGGCACTGCCTTGTGTGGGAGCCTGCCACTGCCTAGAGCTTTTCATACATCCTTCAATGTGTCACTGAGCCCCTCCAAAAGCTAGAGGTTGCCATTCTTGTTCTATAGTTAGGGGAACTGAGGCTTAGAGAGCCAAATGGTCATAGCTGTAGTAGACTCCAGAATGGCTCTCAGGAAGGGACTCAAATGGAACCTCCATGTAGTCTTCCCTGTTGTAGGCACACAGCTGGCCTGTGTGTGCAGGCTGCAGAGGCTTCTGGAGGTCTGAGCTCATCTTGGCTTTCCATGCTGGGCCTGTCATCCTATAGACCCAGACCTCTCCTGTGGGCGCCACCTACTGAGGGTCTGAGGAGAGGCAGGTGCTGGCTGCAGGATTCTGACAAGCGGGCCAGGACTTAAGCAAAAAAGGATGCTAGGGCCTCGGCCTGATGGCCGTGGGTGTCTACTACAATGACTGAAGTGGCCGAAGGTGAGGGGTCGGAGCAGGGTCAGGGTCAGGGTCAGGTAATCAGAGGGGGAGGGGGAGTAGGCCTCACCAACATTTCTACTCTGGCTGTGTGGAACACTCCCTGGTTCTAAGAAGCCTGGGGAGTGTTGCCATACCTGGACAGGAAAGTATAGGGGTGCTGTCTACTGTAAAACTGGTGATCCTGGTCCTGGAGAAAGGAAGCCAGGGCTGGGTAAGTGGGGAAATACCTAAGAGCAGCCTTCTAGCTGCTTCTCAGAACTGTGTTTGTGTGTGGGGTGGGTGGGGTGGGGGGTGAAGCAGCCCTTTCTCACACCGGACCAAAGCTCTTTGGTCAATCTTCCAAATGTCCCAGAAATGGCTGCTAGCCTCATTCCTAGTCAGAGAAATGGACGTAGGGAAGCCAGCTAGGGAAAGGCCAGGCAGACTTATTTTCCCTGGTCACCTACCCAAACCAGGGGAAGCCCTAGGTCTTGTCTCCTGGGTCATGCTGAGTTTACCATTTGTGAGGGAAGCCAGCACTGAGGACTTGGGGCAATGCAGTGCCAAGAGTGGAGGTATCTTCCTTCTTACTCACCACCTTGGACTCTGCAGTTTCCAACTGGGAAAGTCTGGGCTCTGTCTGGCTTTCTCTGGATGGGCCTGGCATGTCACCGCGACCTGTGATGAGGAAGGTGGTCTTAGTTGGCCAGCCTGATGCCTCCTTTCCCCAGATCCTAGGAACTTTGGAACACAGATGCATACAGGTACTGCTGATGTCCCTGCCCCATCTGAAGGCCATGGGTGGAGAGACCCTTCTGTTCTACAGGGGACAAACTTGCCCTTGTACTTGCAAGCCACTTCCTGTTCTGAGCTGTGGTTTCCAGATCTCCCCCGGGAAGCCAGCTCATTCTGCAGCCTCCTTGAGCAGCAGGCTTGCTGTCTTCTCCTGGGACGCCTCATGAGCCGACCTTCACTTATCAGGTCACCACTGCCCACTGCCCCCAGCTTTCACATGTTCTTGGAGAGGGAGAGCACTTCTGGCACTGGAAAGTGCTTTGTCTTTGGATGCAGCTGGTGGGAGCTAGTGTCCTCAGTTGAGATTAAAAATTTCCCAGGCTAGGAGGCTATGGTCACCCTTGTGCTCCACTTCAGCACACTGGAACATCCCGTCCCAATAGCAGGAGGCAGCAGGCTGGGGAGGTCAGGCTTGCTTTAGCGCTTGGAAGCAATTCACCAGCTTGCCAAAGCAAGGGTGCATCCTTCAAGCTGCTGGGTCCCCATGCTAAGTTCAGGGGCCCAGAGCTCAGCATTGAGCATGGGCCTCAATGCTCCAGAAAGATGGATACCCATTTCCCTTACAACTCTGGGCAGCCCTACAGACTAGTTGGTTCAATCTGCCCTGGCCCTGGAGTGATTGTGGGGTTGGTCAGAGAGTCGCTTCTACCAACACCAAGGAGTTCTTCCAGTGTCTGGACAGGACTGTTTATGGCAGCATGAGGTTCCTCTTTTGTTTTTTTTTTTCCGGGCTCCATCAGAGCACCTGTTATTCTTAGTCTTGCCCCACAGGTCAGACATCTGTGGCTCACACCCAGGCTGGGAGGAAGGTGGCTCTGGTTTCCACATTCCCAGCTTGTTAACAGCCGTGAGTGTGGGAGCACTAATCTCCATTTTTCTATTTCAAGGGGACACTGCAAGTTCCCTTATCTGCATATTGGGCATATGGAGAGCCACAAGGAAGTGTGTATAATGCATCCACCTTGGTCCTAAAGTAAAGTTCAATATCAATTTTTTTTTCTACAATAGCCTCCTTCCATTTTAAGGGCTGCTACCTAGCCACCTTATTTCCCACAGAACTCTCCAGCCTGCTGTTTTGCCTCAGCCTAATAGAGAGAGGATCAAGGGGTGGGGGTGGGGGAGTTGGATACAGAGGATGGTGTTAGGGCATCTTGAGCTGTCTGTCCCCTGTGCATCTATAGGCCAGCATGAGGGGCTCGGATCATTAGGGTTTAGGGCGGCTAAGACAGCCAGGAGCTTGCTGGAGAGCTTACTTACTCTCTTGTCACCATAGCCTGGCTGTTGGAATGGCCCTACCCTCAGACCAAGCACCGCAAACAGACTACACTTCCGGATCCCTCTCGCTCAGTAGTGTCAGTAGATCTTGGTGCCTCTTCCTTAAGCCTGGTGACCTTCCTTTTCAGCCATCCTTGATGGCTGATCCTGCCTACCTTGGGTCTGACATCTAAGAAGCTTTTAGATTCCAATGGTCTGCGTCCCTGTCCCCAAGTTTTAGCCTTCCCTGAAGCCACTATTCATACAGAGACAGGTGTCGTTTGCAGTTCTTTAGCGAGATCCCAGCTCCCGCCCCAATCAGGCCCCAAGCCTGGTCCTTCACCTAGACTTTGGTACAGCTGACTGCAGGCAACAGGTCGTTGCTCACGACATGTATGGGCACGACAAAAGCGCCGGGGCGCGTGTCCGCAGTGCATCCTGCCTGGTGTCTCCCGAGACACGGTCCACGTCCTCCTGGCCCCCGGGTAGGCCGGGCAGCAGTCCCACCTCGCAGCGCTTCCTCACGGCAACCCGTCCTGCCCGGGCGTCCTCATTGGCCCCACGCCCCGTCGCCGGCCATTGGTCCGCGGACTCAATTTACATAGACCGATCTGGCCCAATCGGCGTGGAATGCCTACTTAACATGCACGATGGCCGCCAGTCAGCGAGCACTGGGGCTGGGCCACCACGTGCTGTTGCTAAGCTTGGGCTTCTAAATTGTTACTACTGAAGCCAGCCTATCCCAGCCAAGCTTCGCATCTGTCAACATTCTCAGCCCTGCCCGAGGCGTTCGGCCAGTCCCCATTGGTCAGATCTAGCCAGGAACCCGCCCCCGAGGCCGGAGCGCCCACACCTATTGGCTGCGTCGACTGCTGCTCGACTTATGTGTCAATTTGAGGGCCTGAGGCGGAGGGTGGCGGCCCAGCGCTGGAGTCCGCGAGTCGGGCTGGTGTGCCGCCAGGCGCGGGGCGTGCGGCGAGCAGAGCCGGCAGGAGCGCGCCGGGCAGCCGCCGCCGCCGCCGTCCGGGGCGGCAGGATGGAGCTGAACTCTCTGCTGCTGCTGTTGGAGGCGGCCGAGTACCTGGAGCGTAGGGACCGAGGTAGCCCGCGCCCCTTTGTGCCAGGGTGGGCGGGCGGCGGGCGGGCGCAGGGGGCCGCTGACCGCACCGTCTGTCCCGCAGAGGCCGAGCACGGCTACGCCTCCGTGCTGCCCTTCGACGGCGACTTCGCCAGGAAGAAAACAAAGACGGCCGGCCTGGTGCGCAAGGCCCCGAACAACAGGTACCGCCCCCAACCCCCACCTCCCACTCCCGCGCGCTGTGCCAAGCCAGCTCGGGCCGGCCCCGCCCGAGTGTCCCCGTCCTCTCTGCGTCCCCGGTGCAGTCCTGCGCGCACCCGGGCGGCCGGCCTGGAGGAGGTGCCGGCCCCGCCCGCGCGTCGCCATCTTCCCGCGGCCGCGCCTCCCCGCCGCGGTAAACAGTGCCACGCGTACAGCGGCCGCGCTCGCCTAGAGTCGTTCTGGACTTTTCCAGACCGGAGAGGAGTTGTCAGTTGGTGCCGACCGCTACTCCCTCGTTTCGGCCGAATTGGGGACTCCTCCCTCCCTTGCACTTCTCGGAGCTGGCTTTGCTCCTAGGCCTAGCACCTTATCTCCAGGAGCCTGGACAGAGACATCCCTCCCTGGGTACCCTACAGGTCCTGCGCAGCCTATGACAAGAAAACTCCAACTACAAGCCTAGGGCTGGCTTTGTCGGGAAGAGCTGCAGGGAGCTATTTCTCCCAAAAGTCTCAAGGCCCAACTGCACTCTCTTTGCCTTGGCCTTGTGTTTGGAGGAAGCTTGAAGCTGAGGTTTAGGTATGATTAGGACTCCTAAAGGTTCCACCTTCCTGGCTGCAGTGGGGACCATGGCACACCTGACACTGTCTAGGGGCCAACCTTGGCCCAGCTACTCTGGTGTGGTCAGTCTGAGAGCTTCCCTGGCAGGCTGGGGGCTTCAGGGCCCCTTGGCACAGGGTGCGGCTCATTCCTGTGGCCTGTCTGTTCTTGGGAAACAGAGAGGCTGGCACAAGGACCCATTTCTGTGGTGTCCTAGGCCTGGCAAAGAACTGGTTGAATTACCAACTGCCTGAGTCCCAGCCCCTGGTCTCTGGCTTTGGGCAGTTTGCAGAAGGACATAAGTGTGTTGAGACAGAGGCCTCACTGCCCCAAGCTTCCACAGTGAGATGGGCTGGCCCCAGCTTCTGTCTGCCCTAAACCCCAGGTTGGGAGCTCAGGTTCCTGGGGCATGGAGTACCCACAGCTGATAGGAATGGTAGCATTCCTAAGCTGAGGCCTTTGAATGCTTCTGCCATATATACAAGTAAGCAATCGGGCCCAGCCTTGTAAATGAAGCCTTATTTTGATCTCCATTTTACAACCGAGGAAGCCAAGGCATAGACAGATTCAGTTACTCGTGCAGAGCCACTTAATTACCTCTGCCTCCTGTTCCTGGATGAAGTCCTAGCTTTCTACCTTCTGCTGGGATGGAGAACTGGGTGCAAGGGGCAGGGGGTGCATAGAGCCTCTCTGATTTGACCTGGGTGCATCTTCCCTAAAGCTTCCCTGAAAGCCTAGGGGTGGCAGACACAGCCCTTCCCTGCCTGGTCAGGGCTCAGAGGCTCTTCTCAGCCAGCTCAGTTGAGCAGCTGGGATTCCAGATGTGGAAGGGCAGTTCTGAACCTATAGGGCTTCCGTGCCCTGGCAAAATGAAGGACAGGCTCTGATGTAGCAGGCTAGGGTGAGAGGTGGATAGGTCTCTAATGGCAGTGACTCCATGGGAGGGAGCCTGAGCCAACCTGTAGGGTCAAGTTCTTTGAGACTGTGAGCAGGAGGGTCAGATCAAGTTGGTGCCCAGACAGCATCTGACATAACCATGGCCTCTCCTCAGGCACAGGTGCTTTTTAGAACTTGTGTGACAAGCCCCCCCCCCCCCGCATCCCCCTACAGGATCTCTGGACTCAAGAAGAGTTCCAAGAAAGGCCAACCTACATGCTGCTAAAGAGTGGCCTTCTAGTCCAGGGGTTGGGAGCTGGCAAGACAAGTATTAATTACCCTCTGGTTGTGGAGGTGAGGGGGCTCCTCAATACTGAAGGCTCCTGCTGACCCTAGACTGCTACACAAACTAGCAGACCTACAGACCCAGTCAGGCTGCCATTTGGGGAATTGGAAGACAGGTTCTCCAGAAGCCATCAAGGAGTTTCTGCACTGCCTTCTTGGCTCTGGTTGGTCCGTGGAGGGACTCTGAGGCTCTGGCCCAGCCCAAGTGACTAGCAGGTTTTGGAAGAGCCTGGAGACTACACAGGAGAGCCCAGAAATCCAGGGCCTGAGGAGAGATAGGTGAGCTAGTACCCTGATGGCTTCAGTAGATGATGGGGCAGGCAGAATGTGCACACTTTTTGGTAAAAGACCCCAGATCCAAGCTCTAGAGCAGCAGAGGAAGGGACAGGTGGGCAGCGGCAGAGCACAGGGAGGGCCTTGGTCTGGGTGTGTCTTGAGCTTTCTGCAGCAGCCTGGGGATGTAGAAGCCCTTGTTGGTCTGTGGCATTCCCTTAGATTGAGGGAGTCACTTGGAAACCTGAGTGACACCTGTGGTATTCAGAAGTCTGGTCTGGGTGAGTGGGCTTGGCCAGTGGGGTTCAAGCAACCCACGGGGTCACTGTTCCCAGGGAAGGTAAAGTTGGTCTCAGGGTTACATATTCTACATAATGCAGCTCTGGAGAGAAGGGGGATTGGCCATCTTCTATATCCTGCTGTGTCCCTGCAGGCCCAGGAAGCATGTGTTTCTCACAAATGCCCCTGTGAGCTGACTCGGCTTTAAAAGCTTTGTCCTGGGTATTCCTATCTGTATGGCAGAGGTGGCCATGGGAGGACAGGATCATCCTGTCTTCTGAGGGCCTGGCCTCTGTTTTGCATGCTCTGACCTGCCATTGGTTCTCTGTGTGTGGCTTGTATTACTTATAAGGACACAGCTGGCCTCAGAGAAGGGGGAGCAGAGGAAGGTGGCTGGGCACCTGGGCATCCCTGCCAACTAGAGCCACCATAGGCCTGTGTGGCCATGGGACCCTTAGATCTACTTGCATCTCTGTACCCTGCCCCCCCCCCAACCCCCAATCCTCACAATTCAGTGTGAGGTTACCCTAGTCTTTGATAGGCAGCTGTATACCTGCCCTAGCTCTCAGCATCAAGAAATATCGTGGACCTAGGTCCTCCTAGCCACTGTGTGAGGGCTCCTAGCTCTCTACAAAGAGCCGCTGTTGTTTGTGCTCCTGTTGTTGGGCCTCGGAGTGAGCCCTGTCTTTCTATCTCTCTAAACAGGTCTTCACACAACGAACTAGAAAAGCACAGGTAAGTGGTGCCCCCATTCCCATGAGCTATTGGATGTGACTGCCTCCCCAACCCCCCACACTGAAGGGGTACTTTACTGGCCTGATATGTCTGAGTTACCAGGCTATGCTCTAGGCTCTAGAAAGGCCAATTCTAGAGGGGACTAGGGTCTGTTCTCAGGCAGTTTTGGATTGGCAGGCAAGGGCTAGGCTCAGACCATATTCTTTGGTGTTTAGCTTAGGGTCAGAACTGGACAGGTACCAAGGAGTTGGAGCTCCTTGTGCTGTCTGAGTTGGCTCTCTGGAAGAGGACATGGGTGTGATTGGGTATGCCTAAGCCCCTTTGGGGACTGTGCTTCAGTTCTCAGTACCATGGCCTTGGTAGGCACTCATCCCTTTCTCTCCCTTCTCTGTGCCTTTTGAGGTCTGTTTTCTAAGGAGCTGTGATGCTCTGCATGACTGGAGCATCACAGGAGGACAGCAGGCCCAGGTTTTATCCCTGTACCCTGGCTCTGGTCAGCTCCTGGTATGGCTGGTGGCCCATGAGGCTACTTCACTTTGTCATTTGCGTCTTCCCTCTGCCAGTGGTGACAAGGTGTGGCTAAAACCCTGGGAGTTGGGAGGTGAATGAGATACTTGTGTCTGCCAGCAGCATCGTAAGTGGACGCAGAGGTATTTTAGGCCAGGCAGCCTCATAAGCAGTAGACCCCATGCCAGGACCAGGGAAAGCCCCTGAGAGATAATAGGCAATAGTTCTGTCCTGACCTCTGCTTTTATCAATAAAATGGACGAGTTCTGTCTTGCCTTCTTGGTGTTTGGGGTGGGGGGTGGGGTACCTAGCTCTGCATCCTAGATGATCCCTCCTGGGTACACTGGAAAGGTCTGGAGCCCAGCCAGTTCTTTCCTTTCCCCCACCTCCCCCATGCCTGCGCCCAGTGCAGCGCCAACTTCCGCTCTCCCGGGATTCAGGACTCTAGTTGGGGCGGGTGGCTGGGCAGGGACAGAACACCATGTTCCCTGAGGAGATGCATTTCCTGCAGTTGCTTGTGTGTTTGGGGGGTTCCCAAGGGGCCAGACCACAGGGATGGAAGCCAGAGTGAGGCAGGCTCAGGGTTGCTCCTAGGTCAGAAGAGATCAACCCACCTTGTTCAGACTCAGGCACAATGGCCTGGCCTATGTGAGGACTTCCGAGGAGCAGTGTTTGGGAGGATACCTGATAGTGAAGACAGATGAGGAATGCCATTGAGGCAAGAGTGGGTAGTGAGGGTAGTAAAGCAACCTCTAGGGAGGATAAGTGTTGACCTCTGCCCCCTGCAGACATCTGTTGACCTTAGTCTTGGTCTTTGCCATCCTCCACAAGCCTATAGTTAGACTGGGTCTCATGGAGGCTCATAATTTAAGACAGGGTAAGATTTGTTGGGAATCCTGGGGGCTCTCTAACACCCAGTTCACGGCAAGGTCTTTCTACCTAGCTGATCGGGCCATAGATGTAGACAGCTCTGAGAAAGGTCCACAAGCCTGGGGCTTGGACCCTGATAAGGCCATCAGTCACAGCTGGCTACAGATCGATGCCAGGTGTTCCTGGATGCTGGCCGAAGGAAGGGCTGTGTGTTGTCCTGAGGAAGGAAGGAAACACCTGGCCAGCTGCCCAGAAGGCTGTCAGAGGCAGACCCTAGACGCTGCCTTCACTGGAAGTGTCTGTCAGCGAGTCTCAGGTGGGCCTGTGGGACTTCCCCTTTTGGAGCTTTGAACAGTACCCACCCACCCTACCCACTACCCACTACCCACTACCCACTACCCACTACTGTAGGTCAGTATTTCTGGTACATCTGCCAAGTTGGCACTTGCTGCTGACCTCAGGGCCTGGAAACCCTCCTAGCTCAGCTCTAATTTTTGGTCTTTAGTATTGATGAGAGCTGTAAGTGTTCTTCCTGGCCCTTAGCACTCCTGGAATGTCTTGGTACATGAAATGTCAGAGGTCAGATCTAAACCCTCAGCTTGGCCCCTAACCCTAACCCAGGCACAGAGATGGTTTTTCAGGCCTGCCATAGTACTCCTGGCATGCTCGTGCATGGCTGGCCACAAGTGCCTGATGCAGCCATGTGGAACCACACAAAAGACATGTTTGTTAGCAACAGCTAAAAGATGCTAATAAATAGAAAAGAATGGGGATTCCCTTTTGCCATCCCACTGACTGGTAGGATTTGCCACTGCTTTTCCTCCAATAACCTGGCCTGGAACCTACCTCTGCCATCCAGCCAGGACTGGGGGCCACATGTGCTAGGGGACCCTGGCATGGAGCCAAGTTCCCACCTCCAGCTCTTGGGCCTTTCTTTGAGGAGTAGGGGTTTTTGGTGAAACAGTAGGTGTTGTGATGTCAAATGGCTGAGCTGTGAGGAGAAATGGGGCTGTTGCTGATAGAAATGCAGGAATTCCAGGGGAAGTTCTGCCTCCTTTAGAAGCACAGGGGTTTGACAAGTTTGAGATGCATAGGGTCAGTCATGAGTGTTTTAAGTCTGGTGTGCTATAGTGATTTTAGGGAGGATACAGTGAGATCCCAGAGCATCTTAGACTCTAGGACTGTGATGCTCATAATCGGGGAGGACCTTCCCCACATCCCCTCACTAACCACAGGCTCAGCCCAGGGTGTGCACTCTTCCTATGCTTGGGTTGACATATTAGTTTGACATTGCTTGTGTATGGTCAGGTGACTTTTCTTTGTCTCTTGAAGAAAACCTTTTTCTAAGGTATTACTCATGTGCTTCCTGCACCCACCCAGAGACCTTATCCTTGATTACCTGGAGGCCCCTGAGATGATAAGGGGCCTTTGTTACCCACTCTCCCTACCTGGAATCTTCACCCAGTCCCATGTAAGTACTCCAGACCCATGTCTATGTACCAGTAGCCTCCCTGGCCTCAGAGCCTGCAGAGGCCCATAGCCATCGGATCCCCGGTTTCCTCTGGCCTGAGCACTGTTGAGCTGAGTCTTCAGGATGGTTCTGTAGAACCCGGAGTCTAGAAGTAGACTAGAAGTACTGTCCAGTGGTCTGAACCAGAGAGGCAGTGCTGTGATAGGTCCCCATGTGCCACTAAGTGACTTCCAGCCACCTCTGTACATTCCGTTTGGTACAGAGGAGGAAGTGAGCTTCTGCTCATTTGTCTGCCTTCCACTGCCTGATCTCCTGTGGGATGGAGTCCGTTTTCATGTCAGATTTGCCCCTTGTCTTCTGCACCTCTGCTCATTGTTACACGGAGGCAGCGTTCTTTATTTTTAATGTGTATGAGCTCAAAATATCACTAATACTAATCGTTTTGTCTTTTATATGTATTGCAAGTGCGTTCCTACTGTTATTTGTCTTTCAGCTGTGTTTCTTTCTTGTACAAATGTGTCTTTCTCTGATTGTAAAAGTAAATGTGGGGTTTTTAAAAGCATAGAAAACCTGGAAAATACAGATGAGCACAAAGCTAAAGAAATAAACGTTGCCAGCCGCATCCCTGGAGATGCACGCTTCCTGTGCTTCATTGTGTTCTGTTGAGTCTCTTGTGTGCGTCTGCTCTTTTTATTTTTTAAACAAAAGTGGGTCACTTGTCACATATGTGGTTCTGTATCCTAATGTTTCCACTTAACACTCATGAACTGGAAAGGCAGATACACTGAAACAACAGTGTGGTCATCTCTAAAACAGGGAGCTTGGGAATACTGTTTCTTATCAGTTTGCACTTTCTGTCAGTTTCCAAAAAGCCATTGCTGCTGACATGGTTATGTGGTTATAGGAATTGCTGTGTTACAAGTATACCTGCTGAGAAGGGTTCATGGGGGTTGGGGGGAACCCTACACCTGCCATATCCTAGTGCTGGCCTCAGATAATGGAATCTATCTCCAGGAGGCTCCACTTCTGCTCCCTAGCCCAGCTCTATTCTCTAGTCCCTTCAGTTCCTAGGGTTGGATGCTCACTGTGCTGGAAGCAATGAAGCAGAGATCTGGACTCTGGGAGGGGAACCATGCAGACAGTAGCATGGAGCCAGGAGCCTGTCTATGTATGGTGAGATTGAAGATCCTCTAGCTTTGCCACAGAGTCTAGGGCTTACACAACTCTCACTTACACCCTGCCTCCTGGCTAAGTCCAGCCCCAGTCCTGTGCTTAAGTTCTTCCAAAGGTCTAACTCCAGTTCACCAAAAGGACCTCTAGGCCTCAGAGTGCTGGGCCAGGATGCTAGGTGAGAAAGTGCTTTGTCAGCAGTGGGTGCAGATTGAAAAGCATAATGGCCAGGGGTGGCACCCCTACCCTCTGTGTGTGTGTGTGTGTGTGTGTGTGTGTGTGTGTGTGAGACTGTTAACATCTCTCTACAGTCTCTTCCTGTTCCCAAGGATCCCCTTCTCTGTCCAAGAAATGGCTGTTCCTGCCTGCTGTCTTTCCAAAGTCACTTTAGGACTGATGGAATCTGTGGGTGTGCTTGGGCTCTGTGACTAGGGAACAGATAGAAACTTCCAGCATGATGCCACTCTTAGTTTTTAATTGAAAATTGACTTTTTTATATATAATATATTCTAGTCTTGGTTTCCCCTCCCAGATCTTCACCACCTCCCCACCCATCCGACTTTACACCTCCTTTTTCTCTTGTCTTTACAGAACAAATAGGCACATTAAAAACAAAACACTGCTAAAGGAGTATGTGTGAGCACTGGCCATGAGAGGCCAGATGGGCGGCAGGCTAAATCCTCAAAAACCAAAACCAAAACCTGTCCCTGACCTGCCAGTTACACTTCTAAGAATCTGTCCACCTTGGCTCTCTATAGGGCCTGGCTAGCTCCATACTCAGGCATTACTTGGGCAGAACACTGGTTTCCTGCAGATCCTGGACAGGTGGAAGGTACAGACATGGCAGCAGTGCCTGTTGTTCATGGATGTCAGAGATAGCCTCTGGAGGTAGGTTACCCCTTAGACCAGGCAGGAAAGCTCTGCAGCGTATGAACAAGTACTAGGAATGTGGTTCCAGTTTTGTGAAAAAATAGATTCACACAAATGGATACAGGAAGAAAAGTCTAAAATAATGCAATTTCCAGTGAGACCACAGACTCAGCAGAGAGAGCTGAGCACCCCTTAACCTTATCAATTCATGTTTTTGTGACGACGAGAGCACACTGTATAGGGCAAAATAGGTGATAGAGTATTTGTTCCCTGGGCTCTTAGGCCCTGTGGGATCATGTGGACACCCATATCTACAAAGGTATCTGTGGCAGGCTGCTCTTGAGGGGAAGTATTATCCAGGCCAGGAGGGAATTCCTAGAGAGGGATCCAGATACTCCAGCCTTGAGACAGAGTCGGGGGCAGTCCAAAGGCAAGCCTACAGCGGCACAGAGGCCTGTGGAGGGCCCAGCAGGCCACGTTCCACCTTGTACCAGACACATGAGCATAGTTTTGTGGGATCTGCTACCTCGCTTGATGGTCTGTCTCTGGCTCTTTCAGACGAGCTAAACTCAGGCTCTACTTGGAGCAGCTCAAGCAGCTGGTACCCTTGGGCCCTGACAGCACACGCCACACTACTCTGAGCCTCCTGAAGCGTGCTAAGATGCACATCAAGGTAAGCATGCTGTATCTCATCAGCCACCCTGATGTCCCCCAGCCATCCCCACCCTTGGGCAGCATTGGTTCAGAGGACCTGGAGGTGGGTGGTGGAGCCACCTCAGCAGGTGCGTGTCAGGAGCCTATGGGAGACCCAGTGGGAGCTGACTGGGGGTGTGGAGGTTATGTGACTTGTGTTGGGTTTTGCTGAGGGGTGATTGGCAGGGAGATGGTGTAGTAGGCTGGACAGGCTAGACTCCAGACTGTTACAGATAGTTCTGTATAACACTGGGCTATGGAAGGCCAGCTGCTGGAAGAAGAGGTAGAGTTGAGGGAGGAAGAGGAGGTCATCATGTCTTCATAGACAGTCTGACTGGGAGCAGGCAACGTTTAAAGAGAATGGGGGATGGTAGAGGCTTTTCTTGTAAGTTGGTTAGGGAGATATTACCTGAGGCAATCCCTCAAGGCCTTCAGACTGAGATCTGCTTATTTAGTGTTCTTGGGACCCTAAATTTGGACATTTGAGTCAACCATGGTAGGTCTCTTTCTCTTAGAGGGCCTCCTCTGCCTCACAGGTGTGGACTTGCAGAGGGTGGTAGTAGCTTTGGAAGAGTTATATGCAAGAACAACAGTGTCTCAGGTGGGCCCCCACATGGGAGGGTTTAGGAAGGTGGGAGGTCTGCCTTAACAGGATACACCAGGCTTCCTGGCAGGTGTTTTGCTTGCAATTTTCCTGCTGCTTTTCCATTCTCAGATGTGGCAGGTAAACTCAGGGAAAGCCCAGCATGAGGGCAGGTGGAGCTCTCACAGTAGGGTTGGAGAGAGGGGCCTGCCAAAGTTTGGATGATAGTGTTTCAGGCCTTGAAAGCCCACGCATTTCCACTTCCTGGGGCTGGCTAGCAGCACTGGACATTCTACAGCAAGTCATCAGGCTGAGCATGAAAGACCAAGCTGTGTAACTGGTCACCTTGCTCGGGTGAGGAAGGGCGTATTAGGCCTTTGGCTGGGCACCCTGTGGCTTTGTCTAGCAGGCCCTGTAAGGTAAGGATCCTGCCTGTGAAGCCTCTGTGCTTATGCCCAAGGGAGCTTACTCCTTCTTGGCTATGGGCTCACAGATCACAGACTTCCCTCTATCCCCAGAAACTGGAGGAGCAGGACCGCAGGGCACTGAGCATCAAGGAGCAGCTTCAGAGGGAGCATCGCTTCCTAAAGAGACGTTTGGAGCAGCTATCGGTGCAGAGTGTAGAGCGTGTGCGCACAGACAGCACTGGTTCTGCTGTGTCCACAGATGACTCAGAGCAAGGTGAGTGCCTAAGCAAGCAAGGTAGGAGCTGGGCAGCCCAGTCCTGGCCTCTGGGTGTAGGTATCTGCAGTGTTCCAGGGGAACAAGGAAGTGCCTAAGGTGGGATGGTGCTAGTGGTGACAAGGTGTCTGTGCTACCTGAGCTAACTGCTGGTGGTACTACAGTAATCCCATGGCCTTGCACAAAGAAGGGATGAAAACAATGAGGCATAGATGCCATGACAGGGCTATGTGAAGGCAGAGAATGACTCACCACTGGGCAGCATGCTGCAGTGTCTGGGTTCATAACCCAAGACTTTGTCTGGAAGCATCCTAGCATTTTCCACCTCAGGGCCTCTCTTATCTCCCCCAACCCAGGCTCAACTTCCATAGAAGGGAACTGTGGGTTCTAACTTGGGAGCCTCAGGCTGGCTTCCTTGGAAGAGGCCTCCCTGACCCGTCCTCTCTCTGTTCTCTCAGAGGTGGATATAGAGGGCATGGAGTTTGGCCCTGGGGAGCTGGACAGTGTTGGCAGCAGCAGTGATGCCGATGACCACTACAGTCTACAGAGCAGTGGCTGCAGCGACAGCAGCTATGGGCACCTTTGCAGGCGGCCTGGCTGCCCTGGCCTTTCGTAGGCTCCATGTCCTTTGCTTCTTGGCCCACCTGCCTGCTCACCTAGCCAAGCGTCTCAGCCTTCCAATTCTCCCTTGACTGAAGCCAGCCTCGTCATGGGCCTACTGCTGTGCCATTCTCGAAGCTACAGCTGCTGCCTGGTCTGCCTGCCTCTGCCTGCCCACCCTTCGGTCAGGACTCAAGTTGCCTGGCCCTTCTCCGCAGGGCAAGACCCCATGCAGGGAAGCAGGGTCAAGCTCTCACATCCTGGAGCCCAGCGTAGCCACCCACAATCTGTTCTCAGATTTCTAATCATTCCAGAAGTATTAAATATCATTTCTACAAATCTCGGCAGGATCCGTGTAGGGGCCTTAATGACCACCATGGGGAGCTTGAACCCCAACATCGGATCACAGGAGAGAGGAGTGGACTGAGGAAGGAAGGAAGGAAGGGAGGAAGGAAGGAAGGAAGGAAGGAAGGAAGGAAGGAAGGAAGAAAAGAAGGCAGGCAGGCAGGCAGGCAGGCAGGAAGGTGCTGCTGTCCGTCTATTCATCTATCCATCTACTTGTTGATCCACATAGTGTGGACAAAGAGATTTTGTGAAGGGCAGGACTTGGATGAGCATCTGGTGGGTGGTCTCCTTTTCCATGGTGTCAGGAGCCATGGAGATGCTCCTGGGGTCTGGCTGGACCACCTCAAACCAAGTTGGGTGGCTTCTGCTCTTTTAGGACCATCAGATATATATACACATACCTAGGTTCACACCCCACAAGCACAAATACACATGGACGTCAGAGAATGTATGTCTTGAGATAGTTGGCCTGAGGTCACTTGGAAATGGTGGCCCGAACCTGTGCCTGACACTTAGGCCCCTGCTCATCTGGGCCAGTCCCGATGGCTCTGCCTGGTCTGCACAGGAAATAGACAGGGCTTTTCTTCCTGGCAGGGGACTGGAATAAGCTGGGTGGCAAGCTGAAACCACTGGGCCCTCCAAGCTTTCTCAATTTCCTTTCTTAAGAAAAGAAAAAAAGAAAAAAAAAAGTGTGACAGGGAGCTCCCAGAAGGGGCCTCACGAGTCCTGCCCAGGGCAGCCTCAGCTGGCAGAGGCTTCACCCAAAACACAAAACAGAAACATTTTTAAAAGAAAAAAAGCTCTGAAGACTCGCCAAGGGACATGAGTGTGTGCTGCCACTATTTCCTGTATGAGATTTTTGTACTCTATTTTCCTAGCCATTGTTGTGTCCTTGTTTGCTGAGGGGTGGGAGCGACCCAGCGTCTCAGGGACCCATCCTCTGTCACATCATCATAGTGTGCCTTGTGTTCCCTGTCTCACCCCACCCACTGCCACCAGCATGTCCCTGTGGCTTATGGGATGCACCAGGCCTCCTGGTAAGTG